>NC_090936.1:576314572-576617602 GCF_040938575.1 Ambystoma mexicanum
GGGCAGTGGAAGGCATCAAGAACAGCATGGGGTTCTGGGCGAAACTCCCCCTGGCCATGGTGGGTAGGGCGGTCTTGCTCAAGATGGTGGTTCTGCCCTGGCTGCTACACTTCTTCACGAATATCCCATATATGCCCCCCAAACTCTTTTTCACGAAACTCCGTAGCTTATGCAGGGGCTTCATATGGCATAATACCAGAAACAGGGTGGCCCTATGGAAGTTGCAGAACCCGTATGATAGAGGGGGCATAAACCTACCAAATTTTGAGATAAACCACCTGGCGGGGCAGCTTCAGTATGTGGCTAGATGGTTGTCCGAAGAAGAGACGGCTGAAGCCAGACTTCCAAGGAGGGATTGTGCCCCATTTGTTCTAAAAGAACTGATATGGCTACCTAAACCAGAAATGCAAGGACGAGCGAGATTGGCTGGAACTAGGTTGGAAAATATGGCGCAAAGCATGCCAAGTAGTGGGAAACCCGCCCCATGCTACCCGCAGGTGCCACTCGTGGTGCTATGTGGAGAGGACGTGCAAATGATAAAGGGGATCTGTAAATTCTAGGAACCGGTGGGCCTTGCGACCCTTGGAGACATATGGCAAGAGGGGAAGGTATTAGACTTCCAAAAGATAATGGAGAACACCGGCGTACACAAAGGACAATACATCACATATACTAGAATAATCAAATGAGTGGGAGAAAAGTGGCCCGAGGTAGTACTAGCAGAACCTGATACAGTCATTGAAACGATGCACAATATCTCAGAGGACGGGCACGAAATATCCCGAATTTACGAACTACTGATGTCCAGAGTGGGCAAGGAGTTGCTCCAACTGAGGCGGGATTGGGAAGAGGAGGCGGGTGAACCTATGCAGGATGGGCAATGGGAAAGAGCCCAGAGGTATCATAAGAAGGTGTCCCGGAATGCGAGGCTGCAGCAGATCCAGTTATATGTTACCCCTAGGGCATACATGACCCCCAGCAAAATCGCTAGGTTTGGAAGCTCAGCGACACAGAAATGCCCCAAGTGCGGAGAGGCGGATGCTGGGATGATTCACATGTTCTGGACGTGCCCGGAGGTGGGAAGATTCTGGGAGGAGGTTAAACAGCGCTTGTCCCAAAAGGGGATGAAGTTTGAGGTGGAATCAGTATGGGCTGCATGTTGGGGGGTTGGGAGGGGTTACTAGACCACATAACCTAATGCACATTAGTAAATTGAAAGACCTGGCCTACATCTTGGCCAAACTGAGAATTGCTATGGGCTGGAAACCAGCCCAAAGACCTAGATTAGAGGTGTGGTGGAATGACCTCCTGAAGTGGGCAGAGGCTGAGACGGTGGCATGGTACGAAGCAGTCAGTATGGGGGGGGGGGGTAGGAAGCGGGACCTCTGATAGCATGGAGGCAAATGGTGGCCACAATGTCGGGGCTGTCCCATGTCGAACACAGCAAAGATGATACGTCTGGGAACAGTGAAGGAGATAAACCCTAAGAAAAGAATTTTGAGGCATTGAAGTAGGTGCTCGAGTTAAGGGTGAAGGGTGGAGGACTGTAATGTGTAACATGAAAATGTAATACCCTGAAGCAAGTACATGGAAATGTCCTATATGTTGGTTAAGTTTGGTGTGTTAAAAAATAAAAAAAATGGTTCCAAAAAAAACCAACACTTTCTTGTGTTTATTGCCTTATTCCACTCAGTTCCCACTGGAGAACAGGGTCGTCCTCTTGGATAATAGGTAGGGAAAGGTGGGGGGGCATAAACCAATCAATCCAGCTAAAAGGCTGTGGCCTGCCCAGTCAGGACTTGCATACTTCTTACACATTTCCAAGCAACTCAGAAATCCCATCATACACAAAGCATTCACTTTCCAGTGATTCAGTGAAATACACCAACACCCTTTTCATGCATCAGCTCATTTTCCAATAGTTTCCAAGTACGTTTGGCAACACATGTTTTTGCAGTCCTCCTTCCTGAAATATTCCTTCACTCTTTCTCACCTTCCTGCAAATGTGTTGGTCCACTTCACTGCTGTAGAGATGGCAGGTTGTCCAGTACGCAGTTGTCTTCCCAACGTTATTTGGGTTCTGTCTACTAACACCTGGTAGCCTAACCGGGCAACTGTAGCTCAGGATAGTGGTTGGAAAACGGTGATATATACTCAGGCTATCCCCAGAGGAGTCCAGCAACCACACAGGAGGGGCAGAGTCTCCGCAATGCCCCAACGATACCCATATGTTTAAGGGTAGGGCCCAATCACTGCCCGAGGATTCTCAGTCAGGAACCTGCATACTGAAGGTAACCCTAACATGGAAGTGGCTTCAGGATCACCCACACTATCCCCATCTTAGAACAGACTTTCAGTTCAGGCATGAGGGTCCCTTTAGCTCAGATCTTTCGGCACACTGGTGATTACATTATTGACCTTCAGCCTTAAAGAATCCCTCTTTTGTGGCATAAAGTGCTTAGGCAATCAACATTCACTGCATAAGGTTAGGATATGCCTGTCACGTAACACATGCAGCGGCTCGAACAGTAACCCCAACCTCCACAGCAACTGCACTCTGCCAGTATATTTCATATATTGTCAGAATATTACACTTTAGCCTCCAACCCGACCAATCCTTCAATATGCAGCCATATCATCGTATCACTCGGATGAACGGCCCAAACACCAGATCTCTTTCCCTGTGCATACGCATCATTCACCTTGCACGTGACCCACGCTGCCTACCTGACTGTCAGAAGTGGCAGGGCCGATCTCAGATTGTTTGCTTCACTGTCGGGTCATTCTAATTTCAGACAAACAAGCCTCCACGCTTCATGGTTTTCTGGAACACATGACAACCACTCACAGCAAAGTTATGGTGGATTTAAAAAGTTTGAAAAACTACTTCCACCTAAAATGTTAGAGGAATTAGCCATTTCAGCCAAGTCATCAGACTACACTATGCCACCTAGTATCCACCACTGGAAGTACACCTCCAGCACAGAGCCAGATGGGCAATGCACTGTGGACAGGTAGATTAGCTCCACCGTAACTTTCCTGGTGTTTGCTCAACATGCTCCCAATGCTCTTAACTTGGGTGTCGGATTATACTGCACTGATGATCCCCAAGATGGGTGAAACATCTATGCAGTTTCCTGCATTCTTGACAGCAGTCTGTCTGGGATTAAAACAATGCTATATGTAAAATAGTAATGCCATACAGACAGGCATTTTTTTGGGAGCAAAGGCTTTACGTTGGAGGTAATTTGCATACTCGCAATGCATTGCCCATCTGGATGTGAACTGGAGGTGAATTGCCAATGATGGCTTTTGGGTGGTGCTACACTTGTGTGAATTAGCCCAAATCTATATATATTTTTGAAAGTGTGCTTCTGTCCACTATAAAAATGAAGCTGGACCTAGCTAGCGGTCTCCAAAGGGATCTAATCGAGGTAAGTAGTCACGTGGAATCGAATGACATGGTTTAAATTTGCAAAAAGTGGCATCCCTGGTAGAGAAAATCAAATCAAATGCTTATTCTGCTCAACTTAAAGTTGCTGAGGTGGTTCCCCTGGTGGATGAAATTAGAACGGATGCTTATTTTGCTTAACAAACAGCCATAGCTATCAGCTCGTCTTGGGGGTCGATTGGTCCCACCAACCCAAGGGGAGACGTCATCCTTTGCAGGTCTTCTCTAGTCTAGGCAAATTTGGAGCTTCAGCACTGCAGCCGGGTTTCATCGGGCAAACCAACGGCCCAGGAGTTGCAGCAGGCGTCTCTTTCAAATTCTTCTTCGCATTCCTTCGTACAGGGGTCGACTGCCTTCTAAGCAAAAAGCCTTGCCTTTCATGAAGGTTTCTCCCATTCATTCACAGCCTAGCTGTCAATCACACAGCAGGTTGGCTGTCCTCCGAGGACAGCCTTCCAGCCAATCACCCTTGGGTGCATTCCTGTAACCAAGGAGACTAAGAACAGGGCGTTTGAGGCACCTCCCTTGCTTCTTGCCCTGCTAGACACTGTGAAGCCAGAGGAGGGCTTCACTCGTGAATCCCACCAAAGACAAAACAAACAAAGGTACCAAACCTGGTTTGGCATGCAGAGTAAATCTCAAGAAGGACCTTTCCAACAAGAAATAGCAAAAAAAGAAGACCGGGCAATTTTGACAAAATGGGTACCCATGGGTGTCTTACTACAGCTGCAATTGGAGCTCGCGCTAAAAACACACAATGGTAGGAAAAAGTAAACCACTGCCACCAGACATTAATTGTAGATAGGATAACATAAAAATGTTACATGAGAAACTAGATACTAAGTAACCCCTCCAGCACCCCATTGTAAGCTAGTGTGTGCTGGGTCTAGAAAGTTACAAAATATAAGTAAAGTCAATTTCACTTGACTGCTCTTGGAAACAGTAGTTTCACCAAGAGAAGGCATTTAAACCTTTGGTAAATCGAAGAGACTTCCCTGTGTCTCTGCACTGAATGTGCTGTGTGTCAAAATGTAAAGATGATGCCTACGGAGTTTGTCAAACTCCATAGTCAAAAGAAACGCAGAAAACACATAGAATTAAAAGTACAAAGTCCCAAAGTTCAGCAAAAGAGCTTGGGGTCTCTAAGGTGGGAGGAATGTAGCACTAAAACGAACATTCTCTCCAACAACAACCAAGGCTAGCCGATGTTCAATATTCTTAGAGTCACTGTGTTCATGCGCCTCAGTACATTTTTATGAATTAATTTCTGTCTTCAATTTCAATAATGTAAGGTTACTTCACATTGTATCTATAGGAAAGATGATGTGGTTTTCCAATTTGAAGAAACAACAATTTGTTTGTAATTAAAAATAGCAAGACAGGATTGTGTGTCACGCTGAAAGCTTGCATTATATATGAGCATAAGACCAACCCTCCTGATGAACCATTTGATTGGAATGGAGAAACACGTGTCAAGGGAGTTATAAAATTGCTATTTGAAGATAGAAATTAAACAATACTCAATTCAAATGTGTTAATTAAGTGGTTATTTTTGAAACACACAATTCATAAAAATTTACTGAGGCACATGAACGCAGTGACTAAGAATATTTGAATTTTGGCACAAAATTGGGCAGCCTCAATGTAAGAGCATCACATCAATGCAGCCCAGACAAACACAAAATGATATCTTCACAGCGATAGGAGGAGCTCGCCACGTACGTTGCCATAAGGCTGCAAAAAGTTATTTCTCAAGGCTAGCCGATGGTGCCCCCACACCCCTCGGTTGCATAAGGAGCGCTCTTAGAAAGCCATTCACAAATACAATCAAGTTGGATGGCTTCAAATGGCTGCATAGCTCTGCCCCGTAAAGAGCAACTACTATAGCCTGGGACCTATATAATTGCAACACAAGTCTAATAGCTCCCCTGCCATGGGTGTTGAAGAACCGGTGTGCACCCCACAATATTTTTCAAGGGTTATAGTTGCTTTTAACTGCCAAGCAACCCACGAAAAATTATCTGACAATCTTATCCCCAGGTCATCATACATTTTTCATTTTTACCTGTTCATGGGTAATACATTCAATCTCAATTTTTATGTTAGTCAAATACCATTAATTGTGTTTTCTCCATTATTGTCGGGCATAACTTTTTGCATTTTCTAATGAATATATCCAAGTTATGCCTTAAACCTATAGGGGAAATTGCCAGTATTACTGCATCATCCGCAAAAAGAGGGAGGGAAGCTTGTCTGGACCCAATTTAGGGAGGGAAGGGGAGAAATTCAAGGTTAGAATGTACACGTTGCTCTAATAAATCAGGGAGCCATCACACAGCCCTGCCAGACTCCCCTATCAACAGCTAATGGTTGCATTAATTCCCCACCCAATTCCCATCTAAATCTGGCTTTGTTTTCCATATATAATGATTTAATGTTTTCTAATAATGCCATTGCCACTCCCTTTTTCTGTAGGACCTCCCACAAATAACCACATTGTACGCTATGCAACACTGTGCGGAGATAAACAAAAACCACATATACCCATGTACCCGAACCCGTAGGTGCTTTAAAACAAGGTAACAGTATCTGAGATGGATGGGGATGCAGATCTTACTCATTCATCAATCAAGCTGACTCAGGAAGTTGGCAAAAACACAACTGTTTTATTTGCAATTGTCTAAAACAGGGAGTACAACAGGCATCAACGTACGCTGAACAATCATAAGTCTCTCGACGATTTTCATGAAAAAACAAACATTTATAATAAAAACTCGTCATGAGTGACATATTACGTGGCAAAATAAGAAAACCTACTAGGGGATGTGATAGGCTTAAGAGGAACATCCAAGTATACTTTCTATGGGGGACAGGACTGATTGGATCTCTAAAGGTCAGGTGGACAGCTAAGCCCACCTCTAGTGCAAGTCACCTTCCGTGTCATACTAATACACAACGTTTTATTGGCTTCCCAAACTATAGGTCTCTTTGCTACGTGGCCATCTATAATTGGTTGGCATGCTTGTACCCTTCTGGAATATTCCACTTGCTAGCAGCATGCAAGCTGGTACCCCAGGTACTGGAGGGTTGTCTTGGTCATGCCTCCCCACCCAATTAGCCCAACATCCATCATCAGTCCTGCAGTCTGCCATTGAATTAGCTTCTTTGAACTCGGCCTTGCAAAGGATCACTGCACTCGAGAATAAAAGGGAGTGTGAGCATGGCCTTATCTTCTGGTCTCGGCGTAGCTTGCCTAAAGTCTATTTTCATCTGACCATGTGACAGGAGACCATGTTTTGAGCACCTTCGTTGTATTTAATACTACTAAAATGAATAAAACCTGGCACGTCTAGTGTTTTTCCATTACAACTTAAACAGGAGCACAGCTTGCTTCTCACGTTCATTGTATCTTCTCAAGTAGACAACCAGTTTCTTGGCTGCTTCCACCCTTGACACTGGTCCAGGCAAGCCTTCTCCAATCTTCCTTCGCCGTCAGCTGTTTTATTCTACTGCACCACACTTTCAACCCTTCTATTCACGGTGTCCAAGTTTGCTAAAATGCATTGTGGAACATCCAGATTCTATACACACATATATATATTGGCGGCATCGCCTTCAGTCTATACACTACTACTTATGATATGGTATTTATAACGTGCCGATACACAGGTGTTTCAAGGCACGACGAGGCAAGGGAGGGGGAACAGAGGGAAGACAGAAAATGATCCTACTAGGCCAAGTGTCATTCAGATTGCGCACGTGCATGGGAAGGGGGAAGGGGAAAGTGAGGGGGCTAACGGGGAGGGGACAGTGCAGTACATGGGATAATAGAATAACTAACAATAAGTAAAAGTAAAGCCAGCAGGTGGCAGGTGCAAGGGTAAGTGTAAGTGCAGGCATTGGTTGTCAAGTGCTGGTAGTGGGACTGTAGGGATACAGAAAACAATCCCCAAGTGTGGGGGATGCCAGAAAGCCAGTGCAGGTGTGTGACTGGCAGGGGGGGGGACCTGGGCCCGACATCAGAGGGTGGCCAGGTAACCAGTGCAGTTTCCGAAGCAGCCAGGAAGTCAGCAGGGGAGAGGTGGAGAAAAAGCAGAAGTAAAGAGAAAGGTTTTCAGGTGCTTCTGGAACCAGAGATGATTCTCCTCAAGTTTCAGGGAGGCAGGGAAGCTGTACCAGAGGGAGGCCCCAGCTGAAGAAAGATCTACCACCAACTCGTTGCTTACGATTACTTAATCTACTTGTGTTACTGCATCTGTACAATTACAAAACAGCATTGCATTTTCTTCAGTACTTCTCCCACACATGCAGTCTTCATTTTGCTTGTGAAATGTTACTCAATTCTTTACTTCACCATCAGATTCTATAAGGTCTATTGACCTTCATTGGCATCTCTTCTGGGTGCGTCATCTCTGCTTCATGTGACGTCATCAGTCTTCTTCCGGATTTTCCTTCAGAAGACTGTCATTTCTTTGCGGATATATTATGCAGGGTTTTCTCAATGGATACCTTGTTTCAAGGACTTTTCTCGGTATAGGTATCATTATTGGCTTTGCGCATGTCGCAATTTCTGGTTGCCAACATATAAGCAAAATGGGGCAGGACTTCCGATAGAGGCACTTGGCTGCTCCTCGACATACCACTAAGTAGAATGTATTTGGCCAGGATCAGCCCTAGTCTAAATCAATGGCCCACCCCACCGATACCCCAACGGGAGCCAGCTTGCAGATTGTTAATAGCTTCAGTTTCATCTACCCACGTCTGCAGGCAATTAAGTAGTACTTTCACGTAGATCTTCTCAGCGGCATCCAGTAGGGATATTGGTCTATAATTCCCTGGAGAACTTATGTCCCCTCTTATAGATGGGGGTGATCTCAGCATTTCTCCAGAACACAGGTACAGTTTTTGATATGGTAACTGAATTAAATATAAGGCACAAAACAGGTGCACATATAATCATTTCATCCTGATAGGGATTTTATCAGGAACAGGATCCTTCTGTGCAATTAGCGACTCGATTGCCTACTGCAGCAGCTACTCTCGCCTCCCCCAAGCGACTACTATCCAACCAGGCAGTCCCATTATCTATCAATTCGTTAGTCTCGCCTTTATACAAATCGCTGAAATGTAGGCGCCATACTGCAGGGGTAATCTGTCTTTTAAACGGTTCAGATGCATTCAAATATTGCCAGAACTTGATTGAGTCACCTGAACTGCAAGCACACTGCAATTCACCCCCAGGGGATATTTAAATAGGCAGTCTTCTTCTCCCGAATAATAGATTTACAAGATTCTCTGAGTTGCCTTAGATATTGCTTGTAAAGGGGCTTTGCATCTTTTAGGTACGACAGGGGATTGCTCTTAGCATTTCTGCACTCCCCATCAAACCATCTATTTGTCTTAATGGACACCTGTCGTGCTCTACTTACAGCTTTAGTGAAATAGGGAAAGGTTGCAGTTACTACCCGGCTATAGTCATTCATAATACCTTCTACATAGGCAGTCTCACTACAGATTATAGGTAAGTGGGGTTCTATTTGTGCATACATATGAGTCTTGATAGCAGGAAAATCAGACTGCCAGTTGATGCCATGTAGGGGAAATTGCTACCACATCGCTTAGTTGCGAGTCCATATTCTCCAGATTCCCAATACCCTTAATAGTACATAGAGCTGCAAAATGGCCAGATTTCAAGGCTAATGACTTTACTACAGTCATATTTAGCCCAATATATGTTAGTTCAGCTGGCTGGATTCTCCCATTACATGCTTTCAGTTTGGCATCATAGAAGATATGTGCTGCATCAGCAGCATAATGATGTGGTCATGCTGGTTTCCTAGCCTCAAACTTCGGTATATCCCACACCAGATCATCCCACAGAACATCCAGGTCATCAAGTGGTTCTAGCTGCAGATTAATATCCCCCCATAGCAATAATTAAAGAGTTTTCAGTTTCATTCTGCTCATACTCAACTACTAGCTCAAGCAGTCTGATGCTCTCTAGTGCAGTTCCACCATATGGTCTGTTGAAGATGTTGAATCGAACAACCTTCCTCCCATTCCCGGTATCTGCTTCCAAGTATTGTAAATTGATCAAGTCCATTATTTTTTTTAGAAACCTTTAGGCCAGTTTGGCACCTTACCAAAGTCATAAATCCACCCTTTGGCCTCCCCCTAAATCCTCTACTAGCCAGTATCAAACAACTCAAAATCTTGGAAGTCCAGTGTTTCCATTGACCAGGTCTCCTGTATGCAAACAATGTCAAAATCATGAAACAAATGTAACCATTCCTGGTCTGGCATGTGCCTCTGGAGACCAGCAACGTTCCATGACAGTATACCACAACCCACATCAATCTTATTAATCACTGCTGGGGGCTGGGCAGATGGTTGAGGGGTAATTGCATCCATGCAACCCAGCGATGGTTAATGTACGGCATCGAGCACCTCCATTTCTTCCCTGATCACACTGGCTTGGCTTATTTGGCTTAGGGCTTGCTGGCTGGCAGCAACAGATAGTTTAAATCCTTGCCCATTGCTTGGTGGTTGTGAGCGCAATGAGATGCTTATGCCCAACAAGGGACAGATGCGATGTTCAATAGATAGCAGGCTGTCGACGAGCCAGCTATAAACCAGGGATAGCCAAAGTATTCTACTTGCTGGTGCTTTTAATATTTCACAGTCTGATGTATTCACAAATGATTGATCAGCAACCCCTTACATGTTGGAGCCAGTGGATCGATTTGTTAATAAGGGCTTCCTGATTTTCGAATTGCCCCTTTAGTATCCTGGATACATTTACCTTATTCACATAGAGATCCATATTTCACGACCTCAGCCCTGATATGGAGTGCTTGGGTGGATTTGTGCTAGCACATTTAATCCATCATCTGGTCTTACTGCTCCCCTCAGCCCGATCAGTGGATTCAAGCTAGTGAATCTTGTTTCTGTTAGTGATCTTAAATCATTATGGATCGCCCTGGCTCTTGGCATTGCTAAAGCTTGTGGTTGATCTGGTTGGCTTCTATAACAATCCCTGCCTCCTTTTGATTCACTCGTTTGCTGAGTCGACCCTGGGAGGATGGCTGTTCGTGGGGTGGCTTTCTGGGCACATTGGAGTCATGCTCATTTGGCACTGAGGCCCTCCTGTCCTTCTTCCCCACTGTTGACAGGTTTAATAGCATGGGGGTGGTCTTCAGTGTCACTTGTTTCATTTCTCCCAACACCTCCCTTCACATTTGGCAATGCCCCAGTATTTTCAGCCTTATGGTTACAAATTTGATCGGGGCTTTTAGGTCTTCTCCCCAGTTTAACCAGCTCAGTCACTGCTGCCACCAATTCAGATACAACCTCCTTCAGTTTATTTAACTTTAGTTTGATTCCCTTTAGGTGTAGATTTCCACTTTTACAACATCCACAATTAATGCAGTGGTCGGGTGCCTCTAGGTTACTATAAAAGGGATCATTTGCTGGATCGTAAGTGCTCAGTGCTATTTCCTGCTGTGGATCCTGCCGATAGGGCAGCCCGAAGCAAGCCAGATCATTGTGTTCATGGGCCAACTCACTTCCAGCCAAGTCACAGAGGGGTTTGTAGCAATTACTTAGCTTTACATCTGGTGAGATTAGTGTATAGCTCAATTTGCTGTTTGGATCAGTCCTTGGGTCGCTACTCTTGCTCCCTCCAATCTCACCAGCATCGTCCTTCAAATTATTTCCACCCACATCAGTAGTGGCCATAACGCATATATTAACATCCTGCATACTTTTAGCGCCTGCCATCAAGTGAATCACTTGTAATAACTCCAGGCACTAGATTAGCATCTAGTTTGTCAGCCTCATCATCATCATCATCATCACCCTCCTTTTGATTGGCTACATGGAGAGATATTAAACAAACCTCCTCCAGCACATGGTGGCATTCAATAAGGCCTCTTCCTGACTGGGGTCCAGTTCCAGATAAAGAGATCATATAGCTTTCCCCACTCAGTACCTCATCCATCTTTGCATCAGCAGTTTAGGGAGGAGTTTCCTTTTCAAACAGCGTGAATATATGTTTGGAGATTGGAACTATTGCTATGGGGTAGTCCCTACCTATTTTACTAAGGTGCTAGTCAGTCGTCTTGTAAAGTCCAAAAAGAACAAGTTCACAGTCGAAAAACAAATACCATCTGACCCTACCACCAAGTTCAACCAAAACAAATAAGGTCAGGAGAATGATTCCCTTCTCTTGGCAGGTGAGACACAGTTCTTCTTGGTCTTTAAACTCCAGTTTAATATGTAATTTTCAAATAGTCTTTCGTGACTCCTCATATTAGCTCCCGCAACTCTCTCAAAAGGCTCTCGCTGCTCCCTTTCCGTGATACATCTTTTCTGGAGTCTGGACGGTTTTGCCAGTTATTTCTCATGAAGGCTTCTGGGGCCTTCTGCTCCTGGTCTTTCTGATATACCATTGTCACTTTGTACTTCGGGGTAAGATTTCCGGCTTTGCAAGGATAGTGCTAGGTTTCCTTGTAAGTTGTTTATCATTAAGGCTTCCCCAGCCTTCCTCACTTCACTTGAAATAAGTTTCAAACTTTCATTCAAGCCTCATTCTCTCCCTTTCAGGACTAGTTGATATTCTCTCAGTCATTTAGGTAGTTTACATTTAGAAACAAATCCTTTTCTCTTCCAACTCTATTGGTTTCCCTTTCAGGGTGGGTTATGTTTCTTTCACCTTTACAGTTCATGTTGGTCAGATTTACTTTCTCACTTTTCACCCTTCTACTGGGACAAGTTTCAATGCTCCTATAATGATCCCAGCCACTGTTTATGTTCCTCCAGGGTTCCCCATTACCTTCTCTTTCAGGTGTGAACGTCTTGGGGTTTGCTTATGGTTTAGGTGTTTCTTTGCTCCTCTCCTCGCAAACATCTTCACCCCTGGCTTCTTGAAGACCATGTCAGCTGTAGCCATTTGCCCTCTGTAACATTACCCGGGCAGCCTGCACACCACTGGATTCTCGTGATCACACCACCACTGCTACTCCGGCTCCAGTCAGGTGGGAGTCTCATCTCTTCAGCCAGATAACTTCTCTGTTGCTGGCTCCCAGCAAGTTTGGACTTTTTGGGCTCTGTGCTCCTCCACAGCCCCACCTTCAACAGGCGTGACATTACCAGGGGAGCTCCCCTTCTTCACAACACGATCTTCTACCCTTGTTCTCTCTTCCCTCCCCAGAGTTAATACTCCTCTGTTAATCCACTCGTCTAAGTGGATCTAGGTTTTTCACCTAAAAAAATCTGCTTTTCCTTTCTCTCATAGGTAGCATATTTTATCTTGCTTCTTTTTCAAGTCTTGACAATTGGATCGGAGAGACCATCCCATATGGGATACATTACTCACCGTAATCGTATTTCTGATGCTTGCATCTGCTTAGATTCACATGCTGTGCATAGGCCCACATCTAGTGGAATCTGCCAAGTATTACAGTTGTTTTCAAAACTCAAAAAGGGACATCAACAGGGCATGCATTTATACTATACCTAGTGCGACGTCCACTTTTCCCATGATCCCTCACACGTCGAGGTCCCTCAGATTGTTATTTTTCTGACAAGAGCTAGTACGAGGTGTATCGCTAGTACAGTTGTACCCAAGCAGATACGTATCGGACAAGCTCATAAGCATCCATGCGCGTTCTCTCCAAGGGGAGGAAGGGTGGGTCGCATGTGAATCTAAGCAGATACAAGCATCAGAAATACAATTACGGTGAGTAATGCATCCCTTCTGAGGCTTGTGGATCGGCTTAGATCACATGCTGTGCATAGACTAGCGAGCAGTGGAAGGAGGTGGGTTGTGAGAAGGTTCATGAGTGAATAAATGTCTTAGAACCGATAGACCCACTTGTGTATCTGTCTTGGAACGGGTGCCAATGTAGTAGTGCTGAGTGAAAGTATGAACAGAGCTCCATGTAGCTGCCTTGCAAATACTGTCTAAGGGAACATTCGCAATGAATGCCAGAGTGGCCCCAGTACCTCTCGTGGAGTGAGCCCCGAGTGTAAAAGGCAGTGTTTTATCTGATCGGGAATAGCATAGTTGGATACATTTGACTGTCAACCTACAGATGGCGTTTTTAGAGATGCGATCACCTTCTCTGCCTGGTGCTACAGAGACAAACAATTTATCTGTTTTTCTTAGCGGTCTGGTCTTGTCTACGTAGTAGAGGACCACTCTTCTCACATCTAGTGTGTGGAGTTTTACCTCAGCAGAGCTCTTGGGCTCCTGGAAGAAAGCCGGTAGCTCAACTGACTGGTTTACATGAAATTTGGAAACAAATTTAGGTGAGAACCTAGGGTGAGTACGTAAAACCAGCTTGTCTTTATGTATAATAAAGAAAGGATCCTGCACTGACAAAGCTTGGATTTCACTAACCCTTCTTATGGAAGTGATAGCCACTTAGAAGGCAGTCTTATAAGTCCGGTGTTTGAGACTAGACTTGTGCATAGGCTCGAAAGGGGGTCCCATGAGTTTAGTGAGTACCACATTCAGGTCCCAACCTGGCGGTGGGTTAGAAATTGGAGGGTGGAGTCTCTTTACCCCTTACATAAATGCTTTGATGACCGGCACTTTCCACCATGAGACCTTATTATGGGAAGTGGTGTTGGCTGCCAGGTGGACTTTTAGGGAGTTGAACACTAACCCTGCATCTAGCAAGTGGAGCATATAAGTGAGAATGTTCGATGGAGTTCATTCAATGGGGTTGATCTGTTTAATCTGGCACCAAATTACAAATCGTCTCCATTTGTCAAAGTAACAGTGCCTAGTGTTTGGTTTCCTTGATTCTTTCAAGATGTTCATGCATCTTTGAGGTAGATTGAGGTGCCCGAACTCTATGACCTCAGGAGCCATGCTGCCAAGTTCATTGAGTGTGGTTGAGGGTGCACTGTTAATCCCTCGTGCTGGATGAGTAGGTTGAACCGGCACGGGAGTTTGATGGGATAGCACATTGCCAGTTTGCACAGATGTGAATACCATGGTTGTCTTGCCCACAAAGGAGCAACTAGGAAAAGCATCATTGGTTCCTTGTGTAACTTGTTCACCACCTTCCTCATGAGAGGAGTTGGAGGGGGGTACGTAAGCAAATTTCCCTGACCAGCTCATCCATAGGGCGTACCCCTTGGAGCCTGGCTGGGGGAACCTGGACACGAAGTTTGGGCATTGGCTGTTTTCGCTTGTGGCGAATAAGTCTATAGTTGGGGAAACCCCATTGAGAGAAGGTGTTTTACGACTCCTTCGTCTAGACGCCACTCGTGTTCCTCTTGTAGGGGGATCTCTGCTCAAAAAGTCTGCTAGAGCGTTGAGTACCCCCTGGAACATGTTGTGATAACAGGAACATTTTCCGGATGAGTGCCCATCTCCAGATTTTTTGTGCACGTCTGGACAGATTTGGAGAATGTGTACCTCCCCCGCTTGTTGATATAAAACATTGCCGTAGTGCCATCTGTTAGGATCTGCACGGACAGGTTTGTTAAATGGGCTTCGAACGCCTGAAGGGCTTTGAATACTGCCAGAAGTTCTAGCACATTGATATGGTTCTGAGCTGCAGTGTGAGACCACAAACTCTGAGCTGTGTGGTGAAGGTAGTGAGCCCCCCCACCCTTCCACTGAGGTGTCCGTTGTGACCACTGCCTGTATCTGTGGGTCGTAGAAAGGTTTCCCTTTCGTTAGGTTTTCTCTCATCCACCAGCGAAGATTTTGTACAAGTGTTACCGAAACAACCACTAGATCGTCCCACTGACCGCTTGCCTGAGACCACTGTTTCACCAACCACTCCTGTATGGGACGCATGCACAGGTGCGCGTGAGGAACCAGGTAAATGCAAGATGCCATCATGCCTATTAAACGCATTGCTTTGCGCACCCCTATCTGGTGGCCGGCCTGATAATGTGGTATTTGCAGTAACACATTTTACTCTTTCCTCTGAAGGAAAGACCAATCCTTCCTCTGTGTTTAAGACAGCTCCTAGGAATGGTTACAGTTCTTTTTATTTAACGCTTTCTTATATACTTTTCCAGTACACCAGCAGGGTTTTGAGTTTTTTTTAAAAAAAAGTTTTTATTTTTACACACGGGGCAGAGCACAAGACATTAAATACAGATTACACTAAACCTAGCAGCTACGTTACTAAAATTTAAAAAAATATATAAAGAGTCCTTTAAAAATATAAAAAGTCCTTTAAAATATAACATTTCTTTCAAAATATATACAAAGTCTATACAGTGCACTGTTTTAAAAACTATTGAAAAAAGACCTTACTTGCAAGACAACCTGGCCAGGGTAGTCTCAGGGTTTTTGCTGCCCTCTTGCTCTTCCTGCGCTCTTTGATGGTGGCTCTTCTGGCAGTGGGCGGCAGGCGGGCAGCAACAGTGTGTGAGGACCCCAAAATCTTTATATGGGCCTGGGCTGCGTATGTCAAATGCAGCCCAGCACTCGAGAGGCAGCGTGGGGAGCCCCATACTACTCACTCAACCTGGGCCACGTCTGCCAGGTGTGGCCCAGGGAGTTCTAGTGGGCCATCTGTAATGGAGGTGGCCCTTATTTCTAAATTAAGCCCACAGGAGGGCTAAAACACTTTCAATAAATCAGAATATGCACCCGGGCCCCAGCAAAACAAAAGCAGCAGGGAGGAGGGGGCAGCAAAATATTCAAAGCGCTCCCCTAACAAGGGGAGCACCAGCATAGAGGCCCAGGTTGTGGTCACCGGCGCAGAGCTGAGCGCCTCTCACCGTGCCAAAGGGTTTCACTGTCACCGGAGCTCTGCTGTTTTTTTCTTCTGTAGAGCGAGGGTCCCTTACTCCAACTTTTGTCATTCTTCAGGTTCCTTGGCTCGGCGACCCCATTCTTTTTTTATTTTGGGATCTCCAGCACGGTTTACATGCCGGGGCTCCGGTCTTTCATTCACCCAACCGGGGGTTACAGTAGGTTTAGGGGTGGGGTCACAGATGTCCTCTTAACAGCTGCGCTGACAGCCAAGTCTATGCAGGGCAGCAGCTGCATTTACGATATGTACCTCTGTTCCAAAAACTAAAGAATACAGAGGCTGTCATGGTGGCACCCTAAACTATAAATATAAGCCATACCAGAATAAGTTATGGTAGCCACGGCCTCATAAAAGTCACACCAATTTGATATCACAAGTCTGATCCCTGTGAGCACAGTTCAGCTGTGGAAAGGATATGTGCATTTCCACCAGGCAGGCTGCCATAGTGCAGCCAGCAAGACTGTAGCCTTGGTGGTTGTCCCTCTTTGTGCCTTTGTGAAGACAGCCAACACCCTCCCCAGAAATACCTCCACTCCCCAGGAAGCTGCCCTGGGAACAGGAATCAAAGGGCACATCCCTCCTCAAAAGCAGTAGCCTCACACCAGGTGGCTGAATATCCCAAGGCCTTTGTCTTCAGTAACCCTGCCCTTTCTGTTCTCTGTAGAATCAAATTGAGCTCTTTACAGCTGGAGGAGGGTTCTGCACCATCTTGTTTCTCCATGCCTCGATCTTTCATGCCGGTCCCCTCCACTTTCTATAGCACAAATCACTTTGGGTGTGATGTCAGAAGGCAAAGTCCACTTGTTGCAAGAACAGGGATAGGACCCCTAAAGCAGGCTAACTTTAGTCCAATCCTCCAAGAGCTTTTGCCTTTTAAATAAAAGGGTCTCCCACTACCTCTTTGAATCATCCCCGGACATCAAACCTTCAAGAAGATTTGCTTGGACCCTTTTGGGAAAGCAGTATTTTCCAAAGTCCTCCAGTTGTGAGGTGAAGAAAAGTGTTGCAAGGCAGAGACAGACTCTGTCCTCCAACCATCCCAAGGGACCATTTGGGTTGAACTGCTGCTGGAGCAGGACCCGGATCACCACTAGCCACACTGCTGCCCAGGACCTCACCATGGTGAAGGACCCCTTGAAGGTGTGTGCCAGCCTCCCCAGTGTTTGGGAGATGTAGAAACAGACTCCGCCCACCAGACCTGGAATGGGACTCTCAGGACCCAAAAACAAATATGGACAGCATTCCGGCCATTCCGCCATTGAACCGCTACAAGTCGCGATTCAAGAGTCTCTGAATCAGATCAAACCACCAGGACACTCCAGAGCTGCCTTTGATACACTTCGATCCACTGTCCCACATGGTCGAAACCATTTGCCACTGGACAGTGCCATCTGAAAGTGCGTTGTTGCCTCGGCTTGAAAAAATGTACTGCTGCCAAACGGGGTCACTGATTCAACCGATCCTGGTGTTCTTCACATATTGCATCACTGGAGCCCACATATTGAATTACTCTACTCGCCTGCGCCTTCAGTCATCAGCCCATCCGCCGTCAAACCTGGACTACCGACCCGAATGACCTCCACGATCCACGTCCACGTCACTTGAATAAAGTTTCAAACCACAGCCTTTTTCAGTTCAACCAGTCTCCGACATTAGATTGCCATTGCACCTCAGTGACAGCTGCATTTCGAACTGCAGAACAGCACCAAGAAGCCTGGTTTGCCATTGTCTGACAAGACATGGCAAAGGTATTATTGACCGATTCTCTTTGCGCCCTCTCCCCTCCCCACAAACCCTGTGGGCCATTTTGGATTCTGGAGACATAGTAATCCCATTTTGCAAATTAAAAACACCCTTTGAACATTGGGTTGTGAGACAGTTAGAAACGGCAATAAACAGAGTTCTGAGTTTATAAATCTTGCAGATTCAGTGTTCCTTCTACAGGGGCAGGTATTTGTGTTTTTTCCATTTAGTTATTGCATGTGGATGGTTATACTTTGCTGTTTATGTTACTACTGAACCACATTCACACCCCTTGAGAATATAGCCTTCCCTTGACCCACGTTCCCACAAAAGGCAAAAGAGGCATTTCTCTTAACTGCGCCGGTTTTACCTTTATGATTGTATTGGCTCTTGGTTTGTAGACGTGCGAGGGCTCAGTAGGGGCTTTAGACTACTTCTGCCCTGCAGGAGAACAAGGACGAGTAAACAGATGAATGGGAATCCATTACAAGGTTTAATCAGCTAGTTACCGCTCACATAGGGGAAGCTGAATGTTTCCGATACTTACAGGCTCAACCTCATGCAAGCATCCAAAATTCCCCAAACAGGTTTGCTCTGCTTTCCCATCTCCAGTGCAAATCCTGTGAAAGAGGCGGGAACAGAACTGCGTGCTCATACCTGCTGGAGCCCCCACCCATCTTTGAGCCCCATACCCAACATCAGTCAGACTGGATCGAGGTTCCCCCCCCCTTACCCATCTGTATCTTAGTAAAGTATGAGTGGGGTCATAATTCAGATCACAAAATGCCGAAAGTCAAAAATGTCAACTTAACAGTTAGCATTCACCTGATCCTTTCCCTTTTTTGCCCCATCACGTCCTACGGTGGCTCCTCGCCTTCCAGACAGCCTGTGCCCCAGCTGGGGGCACGTTGGAGGTTCCGTTTGTGGAGTCGAGTCCTTTTGTTTTCCTCCTCTTGGCATGAGGAGTATCTCCACGGTGCCTCCAAGCCCTTCATGGTCGAATGAGGTTTACCATTAGTGCCTAAAGTAGTGAAAAGCCCTCAGGGCAGAGGGTAATGTGCTCTGTGGGCTCATGGTGGGGGTGTGGGAGCAAGGGTGCATCCTTAGTCCCAGAGAACAGCACTTTGTCATTAAGGAGACATCCCTTGAAAAATCGACCCTAGAATCAGTGTTTCACATTAGCAAGTGACTATTCACATGGGTGCTCAGAGTGAGATCCGAGCACGACTGTAGGAAATCTCTAGTGTGGAACCCAACACGAAACCCTAAAGAAATCATACAGCACATACCAAACCATCACAAAGCAAAGCCAGCAGTGAAGAGATATAAGGGTGCAGGAATTCTAGTTCTGGGACCATGAGCCATTATGCTCATGCCTCCATTTCAAGATGGCAGACAGTATTTTGCAACTTAAGACAATGGGGCAAGGGCCTAAGCTGATCCTCATGAAAGATGCACGCTACCAGCAGGGAACCATAAAAACTGGCCACACTAACGGCAAGGAGGCGGAACAATTGAGCAAGGGCCAATCATGATGCACACAGTTGAGGAACACAGACCCTCAAATTAAAGCCCTCCTTATACTAATCACTAGCAAAACCTTTATAAATAAAGGCACAAATCTGACTGCAGGGGTGGTAGAACAGTATTTCTGGGAAAGTGGTATAATGAAACTACAGAAAGAGAAAGTACAGGAGAACCTGTGTCGGGCAAAGCCAAGAAATTCTATCAGAATCAGGGAGCTAAAGAGGGAGTTGGCTAAACCAGTGGAGCCGGAACTTAAGAGATGCTATGTTGATGTTGAGAGAACAGGCTAGGCTTAGAGTCCTGCAGAGAACCTGAACCTGGGCCCAGAGACTTTGATGGACAACACCTGAAGATCCCTGAAGCAGATAGAGCAAAGCTAGCTGGACACTATCCCAGACCCTGAAGGGCATTGCAAGCCCATCAGCCCAAATAAAAGCAGCCTTGTTAACATTTTAGAAAACCAGGTATACGGGTGGGGTGTGTTGAAATAATTCTGAACAAAAGTACCGAGTAGAGTGGGGGAAATAGCTACCACCTTAAAAAAAAGCTTGGCACAAGAGGGGGTCTCATACAGGGAAAATCCAGCTAGCAGTTCAGGCCCTCACTGTGCCCTGCAATCCACAACCAATATGCAGATCAAGACCATCCTCAAAAAAGTAACAGGAGTCCAGATCAATAGCCTGGGCAAAGACCCCCGAGCTGCAAATTGAAGGTCATTATTGTGAAAGAAGTGGGTTAGGAGACATCTGTGTGAGTGACTTGCAGAACACTATCCTTGGTGGATGCCCAGGGGTTTTGATACTCGAGTAGGGTTTGCACTCTGGTCCTATAGAATAGGCTCATTCACTGAAATTGCATTAGTCTTTCTTCCATTGTCTTGCTTGGAATTTACCTTTGAGTCATATAGTCCTGCTGTACACGATCCTCCAACTCCACCCGGGAACTTTATATGGCGTAACCCAAGTTAAGAGAATTTATGATCCACCAGGTGACCTACTCATAAGGGATGACTCAAGGGGGCAGTTGTGGAATGCCACAAACTAAAGTGAGAGTAAGCCCATCCAATTGTGTGCAGACCCTAAGTTTTCTTCGTCAGTTCCCCAGAAGAAATCTAATAAAACCACCTTTGCTGGTCTCTGGGTGTTCCATTTCTCCCGGTTTGTAACCATACACACACGTAAGCACATGTATCCTACTGTTTCACCACACAGTGACACCACTGCAACAATGCTGCCCCGCACAATAGGAACCTGCCTTCACCCATTTTCTCAGACCCAAAGTGTCACGGGGGCTTGTACTATGTAAAATGTTTTAGAGAACATAAATTAAAAGGCAGCAATGTCAGCCATGCCTGTTCCAACTTTACCAGTAATGATAGATTAGTGGCAGACAGCAATGTTCCCAGATACCACAGAAGGAAGGAATAAGCAGCTGGTCCCATGACTCCATTCCCCTGGTCAGACAATCTTCAGAGCCTGTTTGTGATCAGAAGAGTCCCCAATCATTATTATGCATGATGGCATAGAGTGGCAAGAAGCAAATTGTGTTGGTCTTTGGCCAGTTTCTAGATTGGAATAAATAGCTCCCTTCTGTCCAATAGGACTTTGCTCCGATCGTGGCAACACATAATTGTATCAGCGTTATCAAAAGCAAGAAAAAAGGGACCTAGGACAGAATACATTGGAAGACATGTTTCCTTCACCTGAAATTGTAAGAAACAAATGAAGGATCTGGGTCACAGTTCAGGTTAAAAGGGACTGTGTGCCCTTCCTAGAACAAGTTGTTCCACTGTAGCAATTTCAATGTGGAGAGCTCCTGTTGCAAATTAAACTGGGTTTCCATTGTGGCTTCTTCTGGCCAGGCCAGGGTCTGATTAATGGTCTTCTGAGGTACTCCTGGTAAGAAAGTCCAATTTGTTTTTGCCACCCTTGTCCCCAGAATGGTAGGTTTATCCATCAAGTTGGATTCCATCTGTTCAAACTCACTAGTCCTATAGCGTGTTTAAATTGACTTTGGTCTTAACGAACGCAGTTCAGCCCGCCTTGCCGTGAAACACTGCTGCCGCACCATCAAGGTACACGAGGTACCCCAGCTATTCTAAAATGGCCGACCGCTTCACGTTGTGTGCTTCCAGAGCCTAACCTGACCCAGGCTCTGTGTCCCGATAGACTGCCTTGCCCATTTTCTATCCGATTGGCCGCCGGCAGGCGTAGCCAGCCCACCTCACCCAAGGCCCACAGAAACAAGGCTAGTTCCTGTTTCATGCCCGTTTTGTGCCTGTGTCTGCAGTCTGCCAGATCCCCTGTCTGCCACGCTCTGGCTCCACGCAAGGTAACTTTCTAAAACTTATACAGCTCCACCATTACCATCACTGTGAGTCTACGCTCATTCCACAGTAATGGACAAGCTTTGTTTATGTATGGAACGCTGACCACTACTGTTCAATGCATAATTGTCTGCTTATTACTCCTAACCTGCTGACCGCTAAACGCGCCCGTTCAGCCCCCTATCTCTTTGTAGACACATACCTAAGCGACCGCTTCACTTGCAACTTGAAATAACCTGTCGTAATCTGTATATGCGCTACTATAGCTTTCAGAATACCTTAATGGGAAGGGAGCCTTTCTCCCCCCGAGTGCTGCACCTATAATCATTCAACCCCACTACTGCTCCTCTGTTCCTACAAGCTATACCTGCTACTTACCTCCATTTCATATTTGCCCATAGTAGCACAGTTGTATTGAATGCTGCTTGAGCACCTGCCTAGTCATGACCTACAGTAGAAAAGTTGTATCTAGACTGCCCAAGAATCCAACACACCCTTGCCTATATTAGCACAACTGTATGTATATTGCATAAAAACCTGCCTCGCTCTTGTCCACATTAGTAAAATTGCATTCAGATTGCCCAATAACTTGCTACATTCTGGACTATTTTAGCAAATTGTATCTAGACTGCCTGAAAACTTCTTTGCTTATTGGCTACAATAGCAAATCGCATTTTGATTGCCTAAAAACCTGCTATATTTCCATAGTGGTAGCTTTGCATAATGTTAAGACTATGCAGTGTCTATTGCATAATAGCCATGTCTGCATTCCTTGTCACTAGCAATCAGGACTGCCACAGTGGAATCCCCCCATGTGAGTCAGCATTTTTCCTACCAAATGTGTCAGATTCAATTAACAACTCTGACTACATCGGCTCAAAGTACCATGTTGTACCTTCCCAGCCTAGCTCAACTAATGATAGAAATAACAAACTACATGTCAGACTTAACAAATTACACGAGCTGCCCAGAAGACTTCTCCCCTTTACTAAACGTGAAATGAAACACCAACATAATAGGGAATGTAATGCTCCAAATTTCCCTCCTGCCCCATTAGCCACAACGAATTCCCAAACCCTTAAATTCAAGCCTAAGCCTAGTACTAGAAGTATTCCAAATTCTTTACAAATCAAAGTGGAAACGGAAGTTCATTCCTACAAAGAAGCGCTCCTCAATGTAAGATCACTAGCTGCCCATGCCCTCGATATAGCTGACCTAATCACTGAAGCCAACTTGGACTTCATTGCTATAACCGAGACCTGGCTACATAACGCGACAGGGCCGTCACTTATGCTGGCCATCCCAGACGGCTAGACTATATATATATATATATATAGGCAAGACCGAGAGGGCTCCCGCGGAGGTGGCATTGCCATCATATCCAAAAGAAACTTGGCCCTACCCAAACCTTGCAATCTTGTGAAGCCCTTACCGCTAACCTCCCTATAAACACCCAATCACTAACCATTCACCTAATTTACAGACCACCGGGCCCGGTTGGGACCTTTGAGGAGGATCTGCACAGCGTATTAACCAATAATGTTAAAACTACCTCACAACTGCTGGTAAAAGGTGACTTTAACCTAGGATTTAATGACCAAGCAGACGTGCACGCTTCGACCATTGCTAATACTTTCAACTCACTAGGACTATCCAAAAAGTTAACAATCCTACCCATTTGAAGGGTAGAATATTAGATTGGGTCGCAATTCCAACTGTACAGCTGCCATCTCTTCTATCTCGCCATTACCCTGGACCGACCACTCACTGGTGTCCTTTAATCTCCTAACCACCCGACCATCTACCACAGCCTTACCCACGGCACCATCCTGCCTAACCAGAAACAAAAAGAATGACAGTGGACAACATCATTCCTGCTATCCTCCCAACTCTAAATGCACTGCCGGACAACTTAGATTCTAGTGCACTAGTTCATGAAAACAATAAAATCATGCTTGATACTACGGACAAAATTGCCCCACTTAAATTGCAAACAAGCAAACCCAAGTCCCATTTAAATAAATGGTTCATGCCTGAACTTAAGGCCTTACGCCTAACAAAGGGAAAATGTGAATCAACCTGGAAACTATGCCCAACTGATGAGAATAAGGCTAACTTAACCTCTATCTCTCGCTAATATAAAAATGAAGTCTGCCTGGCAAAGCGAAACTCTTACAATGATCGCATTGCCAACTCTAATTCGAGTATGAAGGAACTTTTTTCCATACTGAAAGAACTTAAGTCACCTATTGCCACACCAGACACTTGCACGAAGGATCAGACCTGGTGTGCAGACATCCAACACGCATTAGCAAATAAAAACTCTCCAAAATAAAATCCAACAAAAAAGACTTGCTAAACCTTCCCATTCAGCCCCAGTCACCGCCTAATGTTATCCTCAATGGCCAAACCAACAAATTCTCCTTCACCAAAACCACCCCAATAGAGGTAGAGAAAATCATCCTCTCCCTTAAACCCTCTAAGTGTAAAGGTGACATCTGCCCAGCACAGATAATAAAAGACGCTGCCAGAGATTTAACACCTTTCATTTCCAAACTTATTAATGCCTCCTTCTCTACAGGCACCATCCCTGCCAACTAAAAACAAACAATCCTGGGTGCTCCCACTTCTCAAGAAGCAGACACTAGACCCTGTTATCCCTACTAAATTACCGTCCAATTACCACGGTACCATTTCTATTGAGGATATTGGACAAAGTGGCCTACACACAAATTCAAAAACACCTTGAACTACATAGGTTACTGGGAGCTAGACAATCTGGCCTCCGACCATTACATGGAACCGAAACATCCCTCATTGATTTAAAGACCCAAATAGATGAATTGAGAGATCAAGGAAAGACAGCACTCCTTTTACTTGATCTCTCAGCTGCATTTTATCTTGTGGACCACAAGGTCCTCTGCAGACCTTTGGACTCTGCTGCTCACTTCTCCACCCAGGCTATCAGATGGATAGAATCCTCTGAGCGAGAGAACTATGAGAGTGTTTTCCCCCTCGGCAGCAGCAGACCCTACACCTATCACATGTGGAGTTCCCCAGGGCTCCTGTGTCTCCAAAACCTTATACAACATATTCACCAAACCTCCTTTCAATGATTTAGACCATCTAGGTATCACCTACACAAACTATGCAGATGATACAGATTCTCCTCCTGCTTTCTGGGGATCATAGCAAGGACAGGGAGTTGGTGAATAGAGTATCTTATCATTCAGGCTTGGATGGCATCTCATGGTCTTTGACTGAATGATAAGAGAGCTGATCATTCTGGGCACACAGGCCAATATCAACAAATTAGGCCTGGACTACTCCGGGTTCAGTATATACGGCAATGTCATTAAGGTCTCTAGGGAAGTAAAAACGCTTGGTTTTTACCTTATTCTACCATGTCATTCACTAAACAGGTCAACTCTTTTGCATCAACTACAGCCTATACTGGTAAATTAATAAGAGCAGGTAAACCATTCTTATCCAATGATAGCTGTATGATCCTGGCGAGAGCCTTAATACTGTCCCGACTCGACTACTGTAATGCCCTTTACAGTGGTGCCAACAAAGCCATCACCCAAAGGCTTCAAACTCTACAAAATAATGCCCTTAGAGCTGCACTTGGCATAAATAAAAAGGGAGCATATCTCCTCTATTAGATGCCAACATAAATGGCTTTCTACTGATAACAAAATCCAGCTAAAAATGATCTCCTTGACCCACAAAGCTCTCAATGCCGCTCCTAGCTACTTGACGGATAAAATAAAGAGAAAAATATCTAGCAGACCGACAACTGTCAAATCCAATTGTCTGGTAGCACCAAGATTTAAACTTGACAAAATTGGCGGTATCAGTTTCCCTGTGATAGCTGCAAAACTGTGGAATGCTTTGACATATAATCTGAGAGCAGACCAACAGTTCTCACACTTCAGAAGGAACCTCAAACACATCAATTCTAATAACTTGTAGTCACCTTTTAGATACCTCTGTATTCTTACTCTAACTGAATTGTATATATGTATTATTAGAAGTCGATCAACAAATGTATATAACCTTAACATAGCTTGTAAACCTTTGCATCTTTTATATTGTCTTTACATACTTGCACTGATGCAGATGTAGGCACATGGTTAAACTGTAAATTTCTGCACCATTGTAAATTCTGTAACATTGTAAATTCAAGATGCTTGTAACATTGTAAGCTTTGCATATTCTTTTCTGCTGCGCCCGGTTACCTCCGGGTCTGGCGCGCATTATGAATTAATAAACAAACAAACGACTGCAATGTCAGCAGCCAGTTGAGTAACCACCTGAAAGTCTTTCCTCCTGGCTGCTCCTCACCAGTACCATCCTTAGGATTACCACCCACCTCGTCTGGTCTCTTAGCACGACAGGGATTCTGAGGGCAGAGTGTTTGCTGGTAGGCATTGGTCCCGATAAGAACCCCAGAATGTAAAAGATTGCTACATGGGAATCTGTTTGAAGGTTGGGTAGGAGCTCTGCATCTAGGCTGCCATCCTCTTCAACACGCCGGCCCCCTGTACTTCTGAATATCACTGATTTAAACTTGAAGCCTTTAATTATTTGAGTGAAAGGTAAAAATAGCAAACAGAATAGGCGACGACGGGCAATCATTGTGTGTTCCCCTTGAGATGTTTATTATTGCAGTAATAGGAATAAACCCATTTTTTTATAGCAGACTTTGAACAGTGAGGTTCTTCCCAACTACACTTAAATCGTTGCGAGCAGAAAAATAAATGTGGCTTTGATAGCGAGTTGGGACTTTTCTCACTGGGAAACCTGTCCCACTTCTCTGCTTCCCCCTCCATTTTATTTCCAAATTGTCCCTTCACATCCTTTGCTTCAGTTTACCCTTATTTCCTTTCCTATCCCACACTTAATCCTCCCACACCTTTTCTTTTTCTTTCTGTTGCCTTCAGTCATCAGTCTGGTCAATAACCAATTTACATTTCTCAAAGATCTTTCGGTAAAAGGACAGAATACGCTTCATTCTGTTTAGCGTTGCAGCGAGGTGGCGCGACCGTGACTGCTTGGGTGCAGCTTCTTTCCCAAAGCCTTCGCTTTAGTTCAGAAACTAATCATGTGAACACGGCTCAATCTTTACAAAGAAATCAACAAAATGTTTTACAATGCATAGCTTTTTAAAGCAAACTGTCAGCTAGTGTTCTACAGATACACAAAGCGCATATTATTCCACACTCTAGTCAGCATTATGCATTCATGGTCAAATGTGTGCTGTATTTGCTAAGCCGGCATCAACACTGCGTGAGTAAGCAATAGAAGTCTTCTGCAGGTGTTCTCCCCGTAGGTACTGGCTGTCAGTACTTGCAATATTGGCCACAAGAAGCCGAGCGAGGATACTAAATGCTTTCCACCTTTGCCTGTTTCTCAACATAAGGTGGTGGCTGAGCGGTGAGCAGAGGCTCCTCGTCCTTCGATGTGGCCTCCTCTTCCTCCTGCAGAAAAGGGTGGGAAACAGATGGATTTTAATGAACGCTACAAAAAGTTTAAGGTGGATGTTGACCAAATTGGATAAAACAATGCCAGGAGCGCTAGATCTGAAGGAGCAAAGACATCATCAGTGCAAAGTGCTGGTCAAGTGTTCACACAAGCGGATGAAGGGGCTCTTAATGTGCGCGCCAGAGATATTTGGGACGGCGGCGAGTTGGAAGTAATGGACAAAGGGGACAATGACTTGGACCAAATACTTAAATCAGTCTTTCATGAAGTTAGGGAACGACTGTAGGTCCATGTTAGATGAAAGACATGGTGATGGAAAGGTAGTGGGAGGTTTCCACATCCTCTGGTTAGGGGTGTACGAACACTTTTCTTCCGCGACCACAAGATGCCCACCAAAGATAATGCACACTCTTCACTGGTAACATAGAAGAGCAATCTTGGCTTTACTCAGTGGCGTGGAGAAGGCTGGTAGATCGGTAGAGCTAGTCCCAATTTATGTGACAGCACACAAATATTTTAACTTCCTGTAACTAGCGTGACCCGGTAACAGAGTGCAAGTACTAGAACAGCATTACTATAAAAACATTTAAGGGCCTTCAAACTGACCCTTCTCCATTCGTAAAGCCAATGTCAGGACTAAATCCTAAACCTTGTACTTGCCATGTAGGGGGACAAAATGGATTACCAAAGGCAAATAAAATGTTTTTCACATAGTCACATGAATCCACATAACCATTGCACCAGATTCTCCCAGCTTCTAACACAGTAGCATAAACTCATCAACCCCACAATATTCATACATACAGTGCACCACCCAGAGGGAGTGAAGTGGTTAAACAGTACAAAAACCACATTAGGTCTCGGTACTGGAATTCAATGGTCCCAGGGCACCCTTAAAAAACAGCTTGAAACGAAATATCAGGAAAGTAAGATAGTGTAGCATCAAATAACAGGTGCATAACAATTCTCGTTTTGGTGTAGAGCTCCAAGGAACCACAACAAATGCCCAAGTTCAGTTAAGTATTGGTTTTCAGGATTTAAGTTTGTGAAAGCTTTCAGCATAGGAAACGGTGGGACAAAAATCCCAGAGCAAGCCACAGTTCTACATTAAAGTACCAGAGGTGTGGCTAAAAAAACAAAACTAACCAATGGATGGCCAAGAGGGGAACCCCCCTCTTCGACTCCCATCTCCATGCTTGTGACCAAAGCAACCCGGAGAAGTGTGAATACATAGCAATAATCTCGACCAATGCAAGTCAATGGTGATATGAGAGGGAAGGAAGCCTGCAACACCCCAGTACTTCCAAACACAGGGTACCCTTGATTGCGATTTCTAGGAACGTATCGGGACCCAGCAAAAGCACTTCTGGTGTTAAGTCACTGAGAATTCAGCCCAGAAACATCACGAGAACGCAGAAAGTTGGTATACAGTTCTGGAATAGCATTCTGGGACCAAATTACTTGAACTCATGACACCAGCAGGAAGATTTGAGTAGGCCCCAGGAAAGTGGAAGAACCCAACCAAGAGTTCAGGTCACCTCAAGGGGGCAGGAGAGGGGTGGCAGCCAGTAATCAGCTGTCAAAAGGCAGGTGCTACTGCAGAAGGCGACCAAGAGCGGTTCAAAGCAAAGGCAGAGTAGCAGTGAAGGTCACTTATCCAGGCATGGGATACTCCCCACACTAAAATGCACTTGGTCCAGGAGGATTTTGCAGGGAGGAAGCACTGCAGCAGCTGGGAAAACATCCTGCAAAGATAGCAGTCCAGCCAGGTCGAAGGACTGGAGAGAAGAAAGGGAGACGACAGATACAAGAATTCCACCTGCGGGATAACGCAGACAGGATCAGGATGGCCTGCTAGGGATCTTAAGCAGCAGCCGGTCTGCACAAACCGTCTTCAAGAAGTACAGGGAAGAACGGTCTCCCAGATATAACCCATTCACCCTGTGTGCCTCCGGTCATGTGATTGGTCACAGCGTGTTTGGCAGAGGGATATGTTTGCAAGAGGCCAGTGGAAGGCGAGCGGAGTTGCAGGTTGTTTTTTCTTGTATGGCCACCTCCCTTCAGCGACTAACTGATATTGCACACAAATCCACATGTAGGCACACAAACTGGGTACTCCGAACGGCACCCATCAACAGCACAGATCGCATATGCCTCTCCCACTAATAATCACCCTTTAAGTGCAGCAGGCCACTATACAAGACCACTCTCTTTACCCTTAGGCCAAGACAAGTAAAATCCTACATTATTTTACCTTGAGTGTCCAGGTTACCTTTCTGAACCATTTCATTTGAGCCTGCCTTCATTACTGTGATTTGGAGACCCTGCATGCGTTTCATGAACATCTTTGGCAGCACCAGATAAGACCTCTCCATTTTAGCTTGGAAAGTTGGACAGCATATCTCCTTCCCAAACACTTCACTGGTTGTCAGTGCAAAAACATTACAAATAATGCTACTTTCTCAGAAAGATGTCCAAGGTAACCCTGTTAAAGTTCCACTCAGGGTGGTGCTTCCTTGAAACTGGGATTTCAGCAGGTCACCGGTGGATAACGGTAGTTTGCTGTCCAGACTGCTTGACTAAGACATATCCTACCATCAGATATCAGGGCCAGTCCAAACTGATCTATTAGGAAAAACAAACACCAAACCCTTTTTTTAGGATTCCGTGCGAGTGACTCCGGCGCCGCTTTTCTGCTTAAAAGCAGAGGTGCATTTTAGGCAATAGTTGCTTGCACTTCACAAATGCAACTGGATTACAACCAGCTGGTGCTCCTCCTAGAAGACAAACGGGAGGCACACGTGACAGCTGAGACATTAATAACCAGCAATTATCCCAGCACAGCTTTATGTAGGCAGTACCTCTGCAGGGCAGACCTGGCTGAGGGATGCTCGCATCTGAAATGATCATGATTGTACTTCTGGCCCAAACCCAATGTCATTAATATTTTCTCACGTGTAACAAGAACCTACCAGCATTAAGATAGAAATAGAACACATTCAAACCACCAAGGTTTGCACTTTGTATTCCCACTACGTCTTGGAGAAAAGACCAATGGTGCTAAACAAAAAAATAAAATAAGGCAAAAGTCACCTTAACCCTGAACAAAAAAAAAGAAAACAAAAAAAAGTTTACAAAAGTGCAAATGCTGCCTGTCAATTATCCATAACAGACAGCATTTACAGTGTATTGCTATGGAATGTATCTGCTTTTGTCAGTCGCAAAAAGACTCCATGGTAATCTAATGGTTTCACCTATTAGGCCGGCATCAAAACTGGACAGTTTTGCTGGAGTGGAAAAGGCAGGTGGAAATGGTCATCCGTTGTGCCTCATTCTGCATCCCAAACATTTGATCGAGTGAAAACCGGTGCAAAACTTGGCTGAATTTTGTGGTAGATTTTTTCACCTAATTTTGCAATGCGCCAGTTTGGAAAACTACCCCAAAATAGTGTGCAGCATATGAAAGAAAACCTAGTAAGGCCATCATTCGACGCAATACTAAGAAAAAGTTCGAAGTCTGCAAACAGAACAGCTCTGAGCAGAAGAAGCATGAAGGGCGCAGACAGGGCACAGGTCCTACCAAGATCTCATGGGGCAGAGGCTTGGCCAACCACCATGTTAAGCCAGAGGAAGCATGCTTGAAAGACTGACAAAAGATACCTACACAACTAGAATTGCAGTTTGTGACTTTTCAGGAATTTGAACTGTCCCAGAAGACTGGACCACACAAGGAAAATGGTCCAGCCAGTGCCACATGAACTAGTCTGAACCGGCCGTTTGAAAAGATGGCTAAAGTCACAAGTGTCTGCAATGATTAACCGCAGCGTATGGTTGGGCAAGAAACCTCATTGTAGGGCAAATGGAGATATGCTGTCGACTCCAGCTAAGGAGCAACCTTTGCAATCCGGTGGAGGGGAGGGGGCGTAGGAACGGATTCCATGTGAAGTCATAGTCAGTCGGGACACGGCCAAGCACACACCAACAGAAGGCAGCTTGGAAAGGACTCCCCAGGGAGCGCATCACAAGACATTGCACTTATATACCTCAAATGTGGCCCGGAGCATCACCCCATCATTTACCAAACCCTAACATTTGTTTTCTTCTGCATGTTCTTGCCATGCTCTTTGGCACCGTCAATGTAAAAGTGGAATGGAAACGGATGTTACTCCTATGTACTTACCGGTCCAGAGGCACAGAACAGAGTCTTGATGCCATAGCCCAGAGAGTACAGGGAAAGGATTAGAGCCAAACTGGTGTACATCAGAACCACGATCTTCATTCCATTGAACATATTCTGCAAAAAATGGAATCAACAAAGTCAACTAAGAAGCATCACCAACAATCTACATCCATCAATACACATGATACCAGTTAACTCAACAGGGGCACTGCGTCCCTGCCCCAAGCATTGATTTCAGAATATATTGCATTCTGGGAGTCACAGTCTAATCTTATTTGAACAAATTAAACTAAGGACTGACACCTGGTGATGGAGTCATGGGACCATCTGGTAACCCTCTATAGAACATTGAATTCATGCAGTGGTCAAACCATCCACCAAAGTCGCCCTCTAGAAACACGGCACAATTCTAGGACCAATGTTTGCATTCCCACACATCACCACATGAAACCAAAAGCTACACAATTGTTTGTACACCTCATTTAAACACCAACACCATACCTCTTCCCACTTCATCAGCACCAATATCATCCCATAATATACAGTTAATTATCCAGGGCAATATAAAATGTCTAACCCAAATATATCATAATTTACAAACTAAAAGCATTTGCATATTTTAGAACAGCAGAATCACAGCTTGTCCACTTGGACCATCAAAGGCCATTAGGCTCAGATAAGTATGGTACACTTATCAACCCAACAGTAGCGTACATCCCAAGACGATTATGGTCTAATGGAAGGGTTTTCAGGAATACCACGATCTAGCACTGGGGTTTCAAGACCGCCACAGCTAGGCCTCACATTTATCCTGTAACCAGATTTTCCCCACACACTTTTGCTGCTCTCTGGTCACACGATAGCAGTCGCTGGGTTTCTTCTACCGGCAGTTGGTGGAACTTCTCAGCCAATCACAGGTGCTGCCACAGGAGAACCTCCCAACTCGTATGGGGAGCTAGACAGGGCCACACCACTAGTCACTGGCCTTCTAGTCTCTTCCCCGGTCTGTGCTGAACCCGACCTTCCTAGTCCCTCACCAAAAGTCATTTCCCCTCACACTGTGGATCCAATTAACGTCATGCCCATACCTAGCGTCTTGGGCCAGACACGCCCCTGCGAACCTTGCGGTTCTGTCTTTCACAGTCGGTGTGGCCGATTGTGCAGTTTACTGGGCCCTGCTATTCCGCACCATGTTTAGGATTGCCCCAAGTTTCGCTGAGGGGTCTCCGTTCTTAAATGGGCAATACGTTATTTGAGGGTTCCCACAGACTGTCCCCTGCAATGCAGCAGGGACAAAGTGGGGGTGACCAAGGAATCCCTTGTATACAGCACATCACAGCTCCTTTGCTCTTTCTCCCGCTCAGTCCTAACCTACACCCCCCTAACCTGCTTGCCTTACAGATCTGCCAGTGCGCAATAGGGGACACGCAGGTGGTGACAGTGTGCGGTAGAAGAACCTATAACATATTTGCTCCAAGCCAATAGTCTGACAGATTGTGGAAGCACCAGCCCCTTTGGTCACCCCACCATAAGTCCCAAGAGACATCTAGGGCACTGTCAGGTTGTCCACGATTTAACCGAATCCGAAATGTCTGAGAGAGAAAAAACAAGTCATTTGAATCAAAATGTCTTGATCTTTACTCACAAGGACATTTCTGGTAACCCACACCCCACCACCCCTTTGCTTAGTTTTTGGTGGCACACTTCACTCTGTGCCGCCGACTCCTCTAGCCCTCTGTGACGCCAGTTCCCTTCACTTACGTGCACGGGAACTGGCGCTGCAGGGTCCTTTCTTTTAAACTTTTTTTTTTTTTGTTGTTTAACAGAGTTGGACACAACCCCTCTCCCTTTCTTCACTATAATGGCACCAAATGGGATATGTATTTTACATTTGACCATGTGAAATTTTTGTTCAGCCGAAATTCGAACAAATATCCCATTTGTTTTTTTTCCTTTTTTCCGTTATTTTCTACGGATTCCCATTTGTCACAGTGCATACGAATAAAACGTGCCACCTAAAGAATAAAGTCCAGTGCAGGGTTCCAAACTCTAGTAAATGGCTATATATTACAATGTGAAATCAAACCAGCTTGCAATGGTTAATGTAGGTGGTCGAGGATATTGGTTACATGTTGTGGTACACTTCAAACCTATAAACCGCTCCCCAACCAATAGGATAGGTTATTTATAACGCACTTAAGACCCAGAGGTTTCGAAGCGCGGACCCGGGGATCGAACCTATGGTGCTATGTGTCATCTTGCTTCCAAGGCGAGCATGTTGGCCCTGAGCTATCCTCCCGAGACAGACTCTTCAGAGTGTTAGGGATTGAAGGTTGCTTACAAAAATAATTTCCAGTAGGTATTTACATGGTCCTTTTTTCCCTTGCCAATTATGTAGCTCAATATTCATACTGTCAAACACAATGCCACTCCCACAAAAAATAAATATTCTAACATTTACTCTTCATGGGATGAATTGATAGACAAAGTTTGCACGTTACTCTACAATCAAATTAAAATTCATTATACAATACAAGCTCAATAGAAAATGATTTACACATGTACTACAAATATATGAAAATTGTGACACGAGATAAAATTCATTAAAGCACAAGTAGTGCATGTCAATAAACTGTGCAATCATGGTCAATGGCGCTAGTGCAACCACACCAACTGTAAGTACATGTGAGGAAATGCAGAAATAGTGACAAAATCATTATCCAAAGTGATTAAACAATTTGCAGCTGCAGTTTAAATGTTTAAAAACCCACCCCTCCATGTACACTATCCCCACAAAGCAAAGCATTAAAGACCCAGCTTACCAGCAGGTTGTTAAAGCTAGCCTTACACCGCTCCACCCTCCAATCATATGGCTCTGGGGTTGTGGTTTCATAGAATTGCCTGTAGTAGTAGTTTCTCTGTGGCTTGCACAAGTCTGCTCCTTCACCCCAATAGGACCACATGTATGGGTTGAGGTCACCTGAAATTATGACCATCCCCCCGATGGCGACACCCAAGCTCACAAGGTGCAGAAGCAATGCAGAAGAGCGCTAAGAATAAGGGGAGAAAACACAGCGGATTGAGTAAACGCGATCAAAAAAGAAAAACAAAACACACAGGACAAGCAATTACCCAGTAAGTGTTTCTGGTACTTTCATCCATTAAGTCACATTTATGTATATTCCCATCGAACGGTAAACCCAGAGTTTGACCAGATCTTTACTTCCAAAGTAAAATCAAGAGGGGCCTTGCCATCATGCGCTTCTTACCCCCATACGTGCCTACAATGTTCAATAGTGTTTGGCCCGCCCCCCAATGGTAAACGTGAACACAGTATTATGTTGGCAGAGGCTGAACCTTGTCTTTTGTTTGATGTGTACCAAACATCAGGGGATCTCTGCACATTTTTCAATGCACCGCCCGAAAACGTCCATCTCTGAATTTTTGCCCCCCCAAATTCATGCATATATGTATATACCCCTACCCCACTTACCAACTATATATCCAAGAGCAAAAAATCAAGCAAATAAATAAATAAATAAATAAATAAAAAAGAAATACCTACATATTTAGTAATTCCAAGTGCTATGCGGATGTCACTTGTTTGCTGCCTAGTATACCGGACTCCTTGCTGCTCCTTTCTATCCACTTAAAATTCGATTAATAGGGGTTTGAGGGAGTATTGCAGGGGGAAATCTTAACTGGGTGCTATCTACCCGAAAAGTAAAATTGCTCCCATTCATTTATGCTTTGTATGTGTTCTAGTAGAAGGTATTCTAAGTGTATTCTATCAATGTAGTGTAATTATCACTTCATTGGCGATTGCTGCCCAATATTAAATGTGTGATTTTATTTGAATTTAAAATAAATATTGTATTACCACCCATCGGCCTGGTTCAGTCCATTGTGACCCGGGGTATTTATAAAAGGGGGTGTGAGATGGGTTGGGTGCCAGCTCAATCCGAATTGTAGGAAATTAAGTAAAAGTGTTTTAATTGCGCTGCATCCTAGGCTAGTGGCAAGAGTCCTGGTCTGGTGTGACGCCCGATTAGAATCCTTAACAGATCGGAACACCACATTGTCTTTGTGAGCAGTGAGAAAAGCCTCATCAATTAACAAGCTTTGCTGTTCCCCCACCGTACGAGTTGATGATATTGCCACAATAAAAGTTACTTTGTTGAATAGGTGTTCAACATTCGTGAATGGGTTTAAAAAGAGGGATCATTAACTTCTGCAGGATTGTGTTTAGAGATCACCTAGGAGCATGGCTAGCCACTGGTGGGTACATTCATCCATAAAGGCTTTCGCCTCTGAAACATTCGACCACAATACTTTGTGTTGAGGCGTAGTGTATGCTGCTAAAGGCGCAAGTGAACTTAGAGGAAATAACACTGGCCGAAAAGCCAGTAAATTTAGTATGCCTCTAAATCTTGGCCCAATAGAAGAGATTTTTTTTTGCACACCAAATCACTAAAATGTGTCCATTGATTAAAATAACATGTATGGGTATTTATTGTGCGCACCATCCAAGTAGGTCCATGCATCTGAAGGGGGGGGGTGTAAATGACAGAATTTTACGACTTCAGGAGCCAGGCCTCCAAGTTCTTTTGGTGGTTTATTTGGATGTACCATCTGCTTTTTTTGTTGTGCGAGGGTTCCACACCCATGTGCCATGATACCTTTGATATGCCGATGTTGAGGCAATTACCATCAAGGCAGTGTTCCATCAAAGGTTTCTGCACCACGTGGTGAAACATCAGGTACCTGGAGGAATTGAGGGCTTTGGCATTTGCACATTTAATTCACATAAGTCTATCCGGTCCTCTGGAAAATTGAGTGCTGCTGGTTTGTTTGCACTCTGGTTCTTGTTGGAGAAAATAGGTGGTGGTCTACCAGACAACTGTGAACCCCGAGGGCATTTTGGCTAAGAAGCAAAATTCCCTGACACATGAACCAGTGCAACATTGGGTTGCCTCCTCCCAGTTTATGTAAAACATGGCTGTTGTGTTGCGGCTTGATATAAGGTCTTGCACCTCTGGAGTATAGATAAATTATTCTGCTATCAACGCCAATGTTAATTAAGATTGGCATAGCAATAATAAATCTCCCCGACTGGTGTCAGCCCCACAACCTTTTGCTTTTACTGGTGGATTATTTTTTTGTTATACCTCCGAGTCGGAACCTTTTCCCACACTCGGAATCCTTTACTCTTTATGGGCGTTATAAAGACTCTCCATAGTGTCTTTTCAAAGTGATCCTCTTGCACTACTTTTTTGGCAATAAGTGCCTATTGTTGCTGGTTTGCGCTAGGGGCTCCATTTTTTACTTTCTCTGGTTAACCCTTGTAAGAACTACAGTTCCCAAGGTTAGAAGAGGATTTTTGGATCCCTTTTACATTTTTTATTAGGTGAGACCAGCACCCCCCACCTTATGTGGAGTGCTAGGGACATACTGAGTATCCCCTTTCTCATTTTAAATGTTAGCATCTATGTAAGGACAAACTTAACTTTAATGGCTAGTGGCAATGAACCTTTTTATTAATTCAGTGCACCTTTACTGTGGGCTGTTTGCACAGCTCTGCTAAAGGCACCCGTGGGTGCTCATTTTACAGTGTTCCTAATCCTTTCTTGCTCCTTCCTCTAACATCCATGGCAAGAAATTCCTGTGTGTGATTTTTATCTTCCGCGCGAGTCCAGACTCCCAGCCCAGGCTCCATAGCGTCTTCTGAAGACAGGAAGCAAGGGAGGAGTCCAAAGCTCTGCAGCCCTTCATTTTATAGCCGGAGTGCGAGATTCCAGTTCAAACTGGGAGACTGGCTGTCCTGAAAGGATAGCCAGCCCCTCCTCCCCCCCTAAGTTTGAATGTTGCAAGGCTGTTTGATTGGCTGGGTTCCTGCATAAAAGTACGAACCTGGAAGCTGCAGAGGTAGTCGACCTCTGGAACCAAACCCATAGAGGAAGATTAAGAATTCACGGCTGATGCGATTTCCAGCAACTGGAGACCCTGCTTTAGCCCTGCCTTCAATCTACCTGGGGGCTCCGAAAACGGCGACCCCAAGTCATAGCCTGGTGAGACCAACTAGATCCAAGACCTGCATTTTGAGCCATCCCACGCCAGCCTGCGACATTGCGGGGCTGCAATACCCCCATACCCTGGGACCTCTGGGACCTCGACCCATTGTGTGGTGCACAGTCTTCGGAATTCCGAATCTCACCGAAACCTCAGGGGCATCCAGCTGGATATCCAGAGGCAAAAGCCCAGTCTGCAAAGTCCACTAACCAGAGTACTGGACCTTGCAAACTATAATCTGACCAGCGATAGTCTGCCTTCTTCTGTGCTCCTGAAAAAGGCGCCAAATCCTCAGAACTGCATCCAATGAGGAAAACCTCGCTAGAGTCTTTCCCATGACCTTTGCTGCAAAAGTCCTTCCAGTGTCCAGTCTTCTGCTTTCTTAATGAATGAATTCAATGACCAGGTTTTTGGCTGCCGATCGTGAAGGCCTCCTGCTGCGAAGTCCTCCTGCTGCAAAATCCTCTGTGCCGAGGTACTGTGCTGGCTTGGGTATTTACTTATCTTAAGTCTCCTCTAATTCCTGTGTAGTTTTGAGGTGTTTTCTGTGATTGGGAGGCCTCTCGTTCAGTTCGCCCAGGCCCACTGCTGGAAACCTCCAAGGGTGTCTTCTCTGAAGCCCCTGGAAGCTCAACTAGTACTTACTTGTTCTAACAGTCTTACTACGTTTGCTACTTCTGAACCTATCCTGACCTGATTCCCCCCCCCCCTTATGCCACTGAGAACACTGATGCGCCAAGAATAAGGGAAAGACTACTAAGGATCAGGCCTTTTAAAAGTTACTTATTTGCAAAAGAAGTTGGTTGGTAACTGAGTGTGAACATTTCAAAAGGTATTACTTAGAAATGTTCTGCCATTCTGAAAAGTATATGCAACAGTTTTTTTTCCTTAGAAACGGTTTTGCCATTCTAACAGAAAATAGATGCAAGGGTATATTACTCACCTGTTCTTTGGTTGTACCTCTTCCCAAAAGGAAGTTCTTCGATTGCCCTCTTTTGACACAGTGCTGCAACCTCTGCTTACAACATCTGGAGATGTTCAGGCGTTTGACTTTTTTTGGTATGGGATATGGTGTGTGAAAGCGTGAAACTAAACAATGCCCATTTATATGGTGTACAACACCCATTGGTCTTTGGTTGTACATTCCCGTGCGAGGTCAACTTGGGAAATTCTGCCCCTTACAGGGGTCAATTGGGAAGAAACCTGCAGGTGTGGATCATGGTTTGGAGACTGCGCCACCTCTTGGTCTACCATGGCATCTACAAGATCGATTCTCGTGTTGGTATTGGCCTTTGTAACCTCGAACTTGTTGGTACTGGGGTACTGTTGGTACTGGGGTTGTCATCAAGGAGTATGAGAAAATAGAAACTCAAAGGTCTCGAGATCGGCTGATCCACTGCCCATACGATTATATATCCTCATTCTGTAAACAGGCCAATTGCTTTTAGTGGGATGCGTTTTTTCATCGTTTAGCTTTTTCTCTACTTAATTTACAAAGAAATACTCTCCATTAGAGGATTATGAATGAGTGCGGCTTGAGCCCCACATTTAAAACGGGTTACCCAAAGCCATCAACATGATTTAAGGCTCTGCAGGGTCTGCCCAGTCTCATGCACATTTGATGACAATCGACCCACCTTAATTGTGGTTTAGGATTTTTGTCCGTACACCCTTAAGCATCTCTTGGAGTAGTTCCTGCATAGAGTCCCGCCGGGACTGGCAACGCCTGACTTGGTGTACTGCAACACTAATTATAGAGCACTTAAGTGGTCATTTGCTTGCCCATCTGAATTGTGTTTTTGTTCTGCCAGTCAGTGGGTGCATTTGGAGTAGATGTTGCCGTTGCACAATGCTTTCAGGATCTCATAGGAAGATATAGGTTGCCACTTGACTATCAGTAGGCGGCTAAGCGAGGGACTACTTTTTGATCCTCATAGTGACAGGCTTATATGTGACTGGCACCTCCATGGAAGCTTTTAGAGGTCTTGACTGTTTTCATCAGTGGTGCGACACAAAACATACTGGGTTCCTCAAGTAGGGCCTTGAGAAAATCCTTCTATATCAAAAAAGCTATTGTTGAATGTTTATTTTGAAATGTACAGCCACACTTAAGGAGTGCCCATTTGGGCATTCGTCTTCCATGATGAGGTTGGTTTAAGAATCTGGTGGGTCTGTATGCTCAGGTGATTCAACTGCATTCATGAGTATCATTCTCGGCTGGATACTCATCATATACATGATCAACAGGGAGACAAAGTGTTTTCTGGTCTGGGTTATGTGCTTGGCACCTCGGTTGATGTCTAGTTAATGTGCCTTTTTGCCTTCCTTCCCTCCCTAGCAGAAGATTAAAGTTAGGAATTGTTTGATGAAGGACATCATTTGGCCATGGGGTCGTGCCTATGTCTAAGAGGTAATATATTCCCTCCTGGTAAATGTCAACATCCTCCTCTTCACACTCATCTAAAGGGTCTAGTTCCTGGAGTGAAGTTGAGAAAGTGGTTATTTGCAGTGGTCCTTAATGATTTCCCTAAATGGCATTTTGTATCGTCCTCTAGTTTTTTTGGTTTAATGGTCATAGAGGACTTGATGCCACCAACAGGGGTTGTATGCGTTTTTGCAAATATCTAGGTTTTTGGGCCTGCTTTCCCAGTGCATGTGTGACCGTGTGCTTTACTGCATGCGTTGTGTGCCTTTTCGGTGCTCCTTTCAGCACCCTCTTTGACACCCTTTTGGGAGTTTTTGCTTTGTGGGTTGCCCCATTTGAGCTGTGTTTTGGTTTCGTAGTGGGTGACTAGGTGGTGGCTATATATTTATCTTGAGATGCTGATTTGTAGACAGATTTGGCACTGGAACTGGGGGCTAACGCAAGTAGTCACTTTCGCTTGCTTTGGGACTGAACTGATCACCCGGCCTTTTGAACACCCGGAGTCTCCATAGACTTTTCAGCTGCTGCTTCCGGAGGTGCAGGCCCGATGGTTTGGATCCCTTGGCTTCCCCTTCAGTTTTTGAGCCTCCATCTGTGCAGTCTGAGTAGCCCACTACCTTGGCAGATGCACCTCAATATCCCTTGGGTGTTGCATGACAAATTTAGCGGCCTTTATAGTGTACACCTTCCAGCATTGTTCCTTCAGAGTTCACTGCTTAAATGTTTTGCAAGCATCACACCAATCCTCGGTGAAGTAGTTACGCAAGAAGCTGTTGCAAACCACACAGTTGTTGACCCTGGGAAACCACGAGTTACACTTTAAATGGAGTTCTCCCTGTGGGTACGTGTGGCAACAGAAGTATTCGAGCCAAGAGGGGGCATGCAAAAAACAAATTTAGCCTTAAAAAAATTCTCAATATGACCTTTTCCTGTAAGGTCAGGGATGACTTATTGACACAGACCCCCGGTTAATTGGCAGATGGGTACATCCGAAATTGGTGTACATCTTTATGGCACCATGCATTTGTCTGATTTTCAAAGTCTTCAATCGGCTATGTGGGCCTTGTTGCTCGACTCTTTTTTCACTTGCAGAACAGTACCAATAGCATAAATACATACAAAACATAAGGGTATTGGCACCAAGCTGCTTCTTTTACTTGTAGTAGAACTTCCACTAGATGGTGGAATATTCACAAAAGATCAAGCGAAACAGATTGACGAGAGATATATACATGTATATACATGTAGATAACTAGACCAAAAACAATGTTCATTGCAAACGTAATACACAATATTTTATCTTTGGCAAAGTTTAGTTAGATTTGTATTTATATGCCAAATCACCTTCACATGCGAGTCCCCCCCAGGCACGTTTTGCTGGGCCTGTGGATTCTTTTTCTTAAATTTGAAATGTAAAGTAATTATTATTATTATTTTTTTTTTTTTCTTTTTTTATCTACTTCCATATAACTTTTTGGGCATTTACATTCTTAACTGCACACAACACTTTCTGTGCAGTGTAGCAGAGGTCCCCCTTGGGCTTCCCTTTTTAATTTCGCTCGACTTACCATGCAGAACACCTGTTCAAGGCTAGAAAGGGGTTTGTATTCCCTGTAAATTTTATATTCTAAGATGAACACACCCCACCTCATCTGAGGTGGGGAGATGCCAAGTATCCCCTTTCTCACCAATACTGTAACATTTCTGCTACAGTGACACCCTTACAATTATGGCTGGTGGTAGCGGACATACTTTAATGACTTGTGTGATCGACTCGCAGGCTCTTATTATAGCCACAGTGATTGACAGAAGGGTCACCATTCTACTAGAATGGTGGCTGCTTTCTTTTTGCACCATGCTTAGTGTGATTGTCCTTTCTTGGCCCTTCTGCTGTACTAGTTGGGGAAGGGGTGTTTGGGGTGGTGGAGGTGGCCCTGGTTGTACCTTTGTCTTCGGCAGGAACCCTTTGTGTAGCCCATAGAGGCTCCAGAGTGGCCTGAAACTCTACTCACCTGTGCCTTTTCTGGTGTGCCGGAAACAAATCCAGTCCCCCACTCATTTAACAGCCACCCATCCCTTTCTATACACTGCAGGGAGCGTTTGCAGAGAATGAGTGTGGGATGCTGTATAAAATAGCCTGGATCTGGAAGCTGAAGAAAAGTCTACCACTGGAGCCGAATCCAATGGAGATGGCTGCTATAGCTACTTCCAGCGACCGCAGATGCTCGCTGTGTGACTGCTGCCTGTGCTGACCCCCTCATTGATGTGACAGGAGTCAGAAGAGGATTACTCCGACCCATAGACGGTGGGACCAATTGGTCTTAAAACCTGCCTTTTCAGCCATTGCAAGACAAGCTGGGACCTTGCTGGGCTGCAAACTGACAACACTCTGCAACCACGAGCTGGAGTGCTGAATGGACACTGAAACATACTTGTCTGACCAAAGATCCTCTGGAACTCTTTCCTTCAATTCAGTCTTATCCTGACCTGTCTCAGAGAACACTCATGCCCTAGAATAGGGAAGGACTTCCCAAGTAGAAGGCATCTGCAGAGAAACTATAAAAAGTGTTGAAAGTATGTACTTGCTATGTGTTAGTATTGTAATTTTTAGTCCAGAAAAAGAATGCCATTTGGAAAAGTATACACCGTTATTTACTTGCCTTTGAACTGTGTCGCAAAGTAACATTGGAGTACCTACCTATTCCTGAAATAGAATACATATAAGGATTTACTACCATAGCATTTTACTCAGCTTGATTGGCATATTGCCATCCTAAATGTGTAACACTAAGTTCTGCTTACCTTGAACTGCAGAATAAGTCTTAAGAGTTCTTGCTTACCTTAGAATTGTGTTCCACTATTCTGAAAAGTAAAGTGTGGCCCCGGAATATAATATATTACCTAAAGAGCCTTACCCACCTGGCATAGCATACTGCTATTCTAAATGTGTATACAGAGTTCTTACTTAACCTTGAAGTGCATACTGCCCTTCTTAATTCATAAATTCTTGCTTCCCTTGGAATTGCGTTTCATTATTCTAAAAAGTAATGTTGGTGTATTATAGAAACTGAATAAGTAACAGTCTACTACTAAGAGGTTCTGCTTACCTTGAATTGCCTACTTCCATTCGAACACTGTACTAATGTTTTACTCCCCTTGAATAGCATACCGACATTTTAAATGTCTAACACTAGGTATTACTCACCTTGAACTGCTTGCGGCTATTCTAAATGTAGTCTATGCTTTGGTTTACTTAACAAGCATTGTGTTTGTTTTAATAATGCGTTTATGACTTCCAATAGTACTTACCCTTCTGAAGAATTATTTGGCTAATAAACCTTTATGTTTAAAATTCAGGTTGTAAGGGTTTATTTGGACCATATATATATGGTGCAAGTTCTTTGTAACCATCTACAGCCCCTCTCTCCCTCCAAAGATAAGCCAGACTAATCCGTCCACGCTACCAAATTATGTAGTATAGGTCTATACTAAGAGTTGCAGCTTCTGTACTGCCCCTAGGATAGTTTTATAAAGCCCCTGACTGGAGTTTAGAAAAACCTGTCTCAACAGGCAAACACCATTTTTGCTTTTAGGCATTTCGTTTATTACCATCATACCCAACCAACAGAACAGGATTGCCTTCTGTGGCAAATCGTCAAAACAACGCTTATGTATTTTCCAAGAGGTTCATTATATTTCCTCTGCACAGGAAACCTGTTTCAGAAGTGACAAATCTGGACATTATGCACAGAGCTAGTGCAGCACATTGAAGGCGAGAGTTCAGAAGTGAGGTTTCAACAGATGCAAAGAGTCGCAATGGTTGGAGGAAGATACCGCTGAACAATAGGGGGCAATAGGGGATAGGAACTCTGAATCTCCATTCCACCTCGATTTGGGGTTGGAGTCACCAAAAAGGAGGGGGGCAGCTACAGTATCAAATGAGGAGGGGAAGGCAGATCCAGCTAACCACTGGGAAATTCTAGGATTTCAGAAGGTGGGGGGATGGCAGATTATGAAAAATATCTGAGCAAATGGGAGATAGATTAATTTCTTGCACAGGTTAGTGGAGGCACCTGGGGAAGGAACTACATCAGTCAGGTTGAGATGACGATACTGGGAAAGGGAAGAGATTATACCAGCTCCTTCATTTACTGGCAGATTAGGGGACATGCCCAAGATGCACAAATGGCAAAGCATGGGTGCACATCAAGGTACAAGCTGCCATCTTTAGAAAGTCTCACTGCCTTTCTCAACTCATCTACACTTCAAATTCTGGTCTGTTGCCATCGCACTTTGTCATACTTTTTTTCCTTGTGCATGCCCTACCTCCCACCCCCCTGTACCCACTCCACTGCCTTATTTAGGAGAAATCAAGGTCTTGGCACCCCATCTTTCTATCACCCTGCGATATCTACTTTCTACCATAAGTGACTTCAACTCCTGCTCTCTTCCTTTAGTGCTGCCTTTGTCACTGCTCGCTCCATCCCCAAGCATGCCTCAGATTCATCACCTTCTCTTGGAAGGTTACGACCTAGTTTTTGTCACAGAAACTACTTCATAACTCTTCAGAACTTTGAAGCTACTGCTATCCTCCCAGGATTCTGAAATAGTTTTGAGTAATCCTAGTCGAGCCCCCAAATATTTAATTTGTCCCATTGAATTTACCAACGCAAAAAGGTTGCAGCTGCCAAACTCTTGCATTCTGCATTTTCCTCCGTTTTGATTGTTCTAGTTTATCCCCCTCCCTCTGTGATCGGGCCCTCAATTCCAATGCTCTTGCAGATGGCCGCTCCCATCCTAGCAACATCCACTTCCAATCTCGTGGTGCTTGGAGATTTTAACACTTGTGCCTATGATCTCATCCGTTACTTAAAATGTGTACCTCTTGAATCTTGCACAGCTGGTCTAAGGGCCCACCACTCTGCTGGAAACACGGTAGATCTTATTTTCAGCCTCCATCTTTGGTAGGCGGCACTGCATCCACCTAGACTTGTTGGACCACAGTTGTAAACCTCTAGACGCCTAGTCTGTAGACCAGACTCTTCTGTTATTTTCTATTCATCCCTGGAAAGAGCCCGACTGTTGAATATCAGGCTTCTCCTGCAACATTCCTTCCTCTTCTAATGACCTATGATGGAGCTCTCCTGCTAGTTATCCCTTAGCTCCTCTAAATTATCCATTTGCGCTCCTAAAGCCACGGTTTCTTCAGACCTGGCCAGCCTCAAACCGGTTTTATAGCAGGCAAAACACTATTGCAGCCAGTACAAAGAGCCCACGAAGGCCAGCTTTTCGGCTATATAAATCCGGTCATATTGTGAAAGACAGTTAGGAGTCATCATGTATCAAATCAGGTTCTCACCAACCCAGATAACTATGCAGAAGAGCTCCATAGACCATTGGTAGACAGTTTGTGATCAACCCCTCATTTCTAGAACTGTACACGCTATGTTAACATTTCCTTGGTTCTCTGCTCCGTGGACGAAATGGGATGGCCTGCATCTCTTCACTCTTGTGCTCTATACTGGAGTTATTCCTCTTCTGCATATTCCATTGTTGGGTGGTTTCCCACGGCCCCCAACTATCCTCCAACCACAACTTTCAAGTTTAACCTCTTGCCATTCTAATCGACCATTATGGATTCACTTCCTATACTTACAATGATCGCACCCAGCTCCTGGTCAGTTTGGACAGAGAGCTAAGACACAGCCTCGCGTTTTGCCATGCAAGTATGCCATCTTTTGTTATGAGCAACAACTCCCTTAAACTAAAAAAAAAATATATATACAAAAAAATAAGACCACGGCTGTTGTCCCATGCCAGTCCCTGTGGCTAAAATTCACTAAAGTCCAGTCTCCGTTTTCAAACATGAACCATGTCTTCACTTCCAGCTGGCACCAGTTATCCCTTTCACCACTTCAGCCCAGATCCTGCCCTCTTCAGCCTTCGATTCAAATACAACGCCGGCCTCAATGCTATACATATGGGGCTCCCTTCAAATCCTGCAGAACTCCACATCCGTCTAACCTACAATCTGCCATCGCTCTGCTTATCTGTTCCATGTCAAACTTTACTGGCTTCTCATTAAGCAAGGAGTGCAACATTTAAAACTTTGCATGGTCTACCAATGTCTGCACTAAATTTGACATTTTCTTTCTGCTAAAATCACCCTTTGATCTCCTCCACTCATTGGGCCGTCAGTTCCTCAATTTAGACGTTGGGGCAATTATCGGGCTCTGTTCTGATCCTCACTAACAAACACGCTTCTACTGTAAATTTAACTTCCTCCAAGGTAATGTTCAGACAAACCACAAAGCCTTCAACTCTACCTACACTTCTGCTTTACCTCAATACTCACCCCAAGAAGCCACTGTGATAAAGCAGTTCTGAAACAAACAGGTTACAGCAAGGTCAATGGTTCCAAGACTACTCCTAAACAAAGATGGAGTCAAGTATAGCTATTGTATAGGTATTTTGTAGAGTATGGGATGGCAAAGGCAGTTTCACCAAAACAGAGAAGTTAAGATTTTGGACATGGTTAGAGGCAGGTGCAAACAGGAGCAGGTGCGATTCACTTACCCAGAAACAGCTAGCACGTCTTTCGCTATGGATGGCAACTGCTCCTGTCAGGATAAACTGGTGAGGGAAAAAAGGAAAGAAAATAGAAGTTAAAAAAAAAGTGAGGCTAAAAATCCAGCACTATCCTTCTTGGTTACAGAGATGCTCCTTTCATGGATGATGCAAATGGGGAGAACCCCTCCAATGACGGGGGGGGGCCAGGGAGCTACTGCCCCTTGAACCTGTAGTAGTGCCTTCATATCAATACTGGAGTGGTTCTGAATAAATTAATGAAACACCCCAGACAAGGCATTGCATCAATAGTAAACAAGCATGTGGGAGCCCCTCTACTGAGGACGGACATGGGTCAAATACCCTCTCGTATGGAATGTATTCCTCTCAGGAGGGTCCACAACCACGTTTCAGCTCACTGTACCCTTCAGAGGAGAACTATCAATTTGCATATCAGTCTTTGACCATACTCACAAGGGCAGTCCAGCACCGAAATGCTCAATAGTAAGCAGATGACCAGGACGCAGATCAGATCTGCTATAAAGTGCAACCACATAATGATAATCCAACCAGGAAGATAAAGGTGATCAAACGTTAAACATGCGTTTGTGTCTTAGAATTCTTTTCTCCATAGTGTACAGGGCTTGAAATTGCTGGGACCTCTCTGCTCCTGGGTATAGTCTAGGAATGGGTGGTTAGCTTGATACCAACAACCCCCACTCCCTGAGCAAACTAGTGACACACAAATATTCCATTCAGACACCGACTCTCTGGGAATTTGTATTAAGATTCACTTAAAAGGCCATTTAAATCATGATCGGTGAAAATGCAATCTAGAACCTTTGCAGCAAGTAAATGGCATAGATCAAAATGTAGCAACAGTAGAGCACTATAGAAATCATAGTCACAGAACCAGATTATGAATGTAGTGGCAAAAATGGGTAATCCCTAGTAGAGGTAGCAGCAAGCAAGAAGAACACAACAGAGGAAGAAAAGCGTAAAGCAATGTAAAGCAACATAAAAGAGGCTGAGAGCAATCAACAGAAACAAATCAGGTGCAAATAAAAGCATATTTCACCATCTTTTAGGCACCCCAAGGGACTATGTCCATCTCGTAATGTTAAAAATCACTGTATAAAAGTACATTTTCTCAATATCTGTATATCTTTTGTTAAGTGGATCCAGAAGTTCCAGGTATGTCAGAGGTACTGGAATTACTCCAAGCCAAACTCAATGGCGGAGTGGCAATGTGCACGGCAAAGTTCAGCTTTATGCACATCCAAATAAAGCAGGGCCAGCATACAAGCATCAAAATCTTGAGTCTCTCCCCGAAATCATACAAAATATCTTAAGTACCTTTGACGCATCATCTCTTGCAACATACATCATAAAAGCTACTGGGAATGGGGATTGGTTAAGGGATGTGGCTACATATAGATCATATAGGGGATACAGAGATAGTTGGGTAAATGAGATCTGATGGCCCCTTCTGAGACCATCCCAATATTGATAAAAGTAAAAATACATCACTTCTAGGAAACTAATTGGGTGGCATTCTACATGGTGTGCAGCATGACACTAAGGGATTAGATTGGTTGTCTTCTGGCTAAACAACCTTGGACATTTTGACAGGTCGAGGTATGCGCCAAATGGGTAGTATGGGGACAGGCTCATGAACGGCCTTTTCCTCATTAAAGAAATTACCATCCGTAATTCCTTACACCATGAGCTCAGGCCATCTCCTTGTTGACATTGGTCTTTGTGCTTTTAGGGAGAACCACAGGTGTCCCATCTTCTGCTGGCAGCTAATGAATGGCCAGTGTGCCACCCCACCCCCCAATTATAAGGCACGTGCTAGAGGACTGTGTGAAGTGGAATTGCCTCCGATTTATTGGAATTTAAGCCATTATTGAGTAGGTCTTTATTTCTGCTGTCTCTGAGGTCATATTCTCCATGGGGTCCTTTTGGTTCACTGAGCCATGGCCTTCGGCTAACAAGGGTGATGCGAGAGACAAAGGGAAACCCTCTCTCCTCCTCCTCGACCTATCAGCAGCATTCGACCTCATCGACCACTAAGTCCTTTGCCACCACCTCTCCACTACAGCCAACCTCCCCCCTAATGCCACCGCCTGGATCGCCTCCTACCTGCAAGGGAGGACCATGCAAGTTTTCTCAGACCTTGCTTCAGCCTCACCCACCATTATCCTATGCGGCGTCCCACAAGGCTCATGTATATCGCCCACCCTTTACAGCATTTTCACACAACCCCTCTACCTCATCCTTGTCTCCCTGGGTATCTCGTACACGAATTACGCTGACGATACCTAGATCCTCCTCGCCCTAACAGAAGACTATGACACTGACTCAAAGACACTTAACCACATATACAACATGATTCAAGCATGGATGGCAGCTAATGGCCTATGCCTCAACTCAGACAAAACTGAGCTACTCATAGTTGGCTCCAAGGAGACACTTAAGAACATTGACTCCCAATTCAGTCACTTTACGATTGACAGCATTAACATCCCAGTGGCAAATTCAGTAAAAACATTTGAGTCTATCTGGACTCGAACCGAACGATGACTAGGCAAGTGAACACCATCGCCTCAACATCAGCTTACCATGCCAATCTGCTGACAGCAGCCAGACCCTTCCTATCTAAGGATGACTGCATCACAATTTGCCAGAGCCATCACAGGATCAAGACTGGGCTACTGTAATGCACTGTTCCTAGGCACCTCTACTAAAACATGACTAAACTCCAAACTATACAAAACAGCGCTCTAAGAGCAGCCACTGGAATACCCAAGAAAGAGCACATCATGGCAGCTAGGAAACACGCATACTGGCTCCCAGTAAGAGAAAGAGTCCTCTTTAAAGCACTTGCCCTCACCCACAAGTGCATCCACCTCACTGCTCCACCTTACCTCAGAGAATTCACCCCACCAGATCGACTAGAACCCCTTATGCAAACATGCTCACGATCCCTAGAGTAAAGAGCCAGAGCAGGTGGGGCCAGCTTCCAATACCTAGCAGCGCTACAATGGAATGTGCTACCACCACCCTTGCGAGCAGAAGTCTCCCACCTAGCATTCCGTAAAGCAATTAAACCTATGCTCTTTAACTAAAACTCACCCAAGACAGGAACTCCACCTGTTCTCACACCGAGAATAGCATACCTGGACACCTGCACAATATGTCTTCCGCTGAAATCTGCATCTAAACGATTGTATACAAGGGTATAATGTTCTCTAACCCTAAGTGTACTTCTGTATACCTGAATTATGTTATTCGGTCTGGTGGATCAGTTCATCTTCACATGTACGTAACCCTGTTGTAACTAAGACTGCCACAAGTAACAGTGCCGCAATGCCTTTGGGCTGTATGTGCGCTATACAAATGCAAAAATAAATAAAAGGGTTGGTTGTGCTCTTGCATGCTTGAATAATTGGAGCGATACCCGCCTATGTCTTAGGAATCACCATCTCATGACTTTGATCTGCTGTTTCCATACAACATCGCCTTCTGTCCTTGGCAGTAACTGCCAACTACTTATTGAGCTCTGTCCAGCTCTACATTTCTGCAGATTCAGCCTGAGTTTTCTGAAGGCCTGGCTGCCCCATTTCTATATTGTGTCTGTGGCACTCACAGCTTCACTAAATGCACTTTTTACATGGTGTACATGTTCTTCATGTATCCTGCACATCTACTTTGTGTCTATTGCATTTGCATCTAGCGTGTGCATCTCAGCTTAGATTGTCTGGGTCTTGTTATACCTGCCTGAGATAAGGGGCTTATGGTTGTCCAAGTAATGCGCCTCACCTGTGATGTATTGGATTGGGGGGTAGGGCAGACACTATGGATGATGTGTTCATCTGCCTCCCAACATTTGGAATCATCTTGTGCTGCACATTTATGTTTTTAAAGTGCTCCATTAAATGTAGACTATTCCAAGAACTCTTTCATGAGACTCAACGTCAGGGGCGTTGCTAGGGGGGGCTAAGGGGGCTATAGCCCCTGAGCTTTTGGTTGTAGCCCTGGATAGAATCTCAGGAGCTACAGCCAAAAGACTAGCTAGCCCCCAGTCCCAACAGTTCCAACATCAACTTAGCCCCGGGTCTTTTCCAGACCTAGCAACTCCCCTGCTCAACGTGAATAGCTCCCCAAGTTGCGATGTGCAACTACTGGGCAATAAATCGACACCCAAGAGGTACATACAGCTACGGCTCCATGAATTCCAGTTTCAACCGGTGCCTACCTCCACATCCATTCACCTCCTCTGTTGTGCACAGATGCCTTCAAGGCTCCCAGAGGAGGCTGATTGAAGCTCCCAACGGCGTGCTTCAAAAGAATTTCTACAGATCCATTAGTAATCACTTTATCACCTTTTATCACATGAATCGTATCTACAGAAGGACATTTTATTGCAACATTAGAAGCTAGTCAGTGGGACCTACATAATAGCAACTCTTTCAATCAATGTGCTATTTGGGTCACAAAGGAAAAGCGATGCAGAGCAGGCCTTGGCCAGTCCATGAAAATCTTATGATGGTTTGGTTGAACCAAACAGTGGTACAGGCCCATGAAAGCCAGGTGTATATGGTGGGTCAGAACAATTACTTGCTGGTCACCCAGAGTTGAAAAATACAATTTCTCCAGTTGTAAACCAATAAAAAATAAAAAAAAGTGGAAAAAAATACTTGCATACCCAGATTCTAGTTTATGATTTTACTTCACAGAACTAGCATCAGAATATTGGCTACAGACGCATACTAAAAGCATAGAAAATCAGTTAACACTTAAATGTGTCGCAGTAAATGCCTTGAAAACAAAAAATAGTGCAGAACATACTTCTTCCCGCTACATTATAAGTTGGCAACGTGTGAAGGAAAGTAGAGAGTTAAGCATTGGGCTAAAGCGGTCAATGCAGACATAGTGCAGTGGGTAGCCAGTTACAAAAGTGACGAGACATGGGTGCTGGGATGAACCACATCAATCACATAACACGAGTTGTGAAAACCTATAACAGGAGTTGTGAAAACCTATTAATCTGTTTCACAAGATATATTAAAAAAAAGCCGAAGAAAAAGAATTCACGTTGGAAGATAAATGCAGTCTAAATATTGCTTAGCGTCGCAAAACTTCAGAGGATGAAAAAACACTGTTTTTCCAGCTACACATCTCTATGCTTTAAGCAACCATTATCTTAAACATGCAAAATAAGGTTCATTACAAGACCGATTACGTCATCGGTGCGAATCCAAACAAAGCCATCTTCTTCCTGAGATCATGAATTACAGTAGGAGGCTTCAATCCAAGCGAGGACAGAGCTGAAGGCAACCTTGCAATTGATTTAATGAAGAATAGGCTTTTGGATGAGGCCAAGTAGTGTCTGGCCGAGGATACAAGGCAGGGCATATGCTTTAACTTGTGTACGACCTCTGATCGGACTAAACGCCCACCCCAATCACCCACCCGTCCCAAAACCAGGTTTCAGTTAAAACTGGATTTGCACGGTCCACCTCCCTTGAAATCTACCCGGGCATTGCTTCATCCCAATCAGTACAAATGTCCAAAATATAAAAATGGGAAAACTTGAACTGCAAAACTGTGGATGCTCACCTACTGATCATCGCAGACCCAGTGAGATTGCTATAACAGCATCATTTGTTTGGATAAATTGCTCTCGCAAAGACAGCAAATAAAAGCACATCAGGAATCAAATGAAGAAACAAATGGTAGAGGTGAGACCGAGCCGAATAAACAGAAAGACGCAGCTTAGAGTGTCAAAGGCAAAGAAAAAAATAAAATAATACGGAAAGACCTAGGCGGCTATCAGATGACTGTAGGCCAGGCTACACAGGCATGCTTTACCATGCAAATCTAGATAGCATTAAAAACAAACACATTGTACTGTGAAGATTTTTAATACAAGGATACTAATGTCAGTAATCCATTTGTAACCATCCTCAGACCGCCCCATTTCACTGCGTTCAATTTCCATAACCTTTACAATTGTGAAATGAAAAGGATTACTGAACTGGAAAAACACAACATTTTTCAAAGTTTATTAAAAAAAAATAATAAATATTTTTTAAAAACCACAATTGCCCCATAGCCAGAATCGTTAATGAAACGATCCTTCCAAACGTCTAATACCACTCGTATGATTAATGCAGCCCCACAGTAAGTATTGGCTCTACCCCTATGAAACATGTAATGATCGTGACCGTGCTGAAAAAACTAAGATCTGACCTGAGGATCTTGGTAGTTTACGGGCCAAACTTCTCAAGCAAAATCCTAGGAAAGGGAAGATACAAAACTGCAAGACTATGTGGAACAAAACTAACATCTTGATTATATCAATCATCCTTCAGACCTGAGAGGAACACCAACCACCCCAGCACACTTCAGGGAAAGAACACCTGATCACTGATAATGAATTCCAACACGTCACCCTGATACTCGATCGCGTTACAGCAACTATGGATACTGTTGATCACGCTGTTCTCCTCAAAATGCTTAAACAGGTTATCTGGAAATGCCTTCGAATTGATCGGATCCCATCTCTCCAAAAATTGTGCATCAGCAACATTTTTGTCCTACGAAGGTAGCATACAGAGTACCTAACGGAACCAAGTTTTCTCTCCAACTCGCCATGATCTGCATTAATAGACTGACCCGGATGCTCGGGGAAGATCAGATACAGTTCCGAATGTATGCCGATACACAATCTGTCTGCGCCCGAGAAATACCCTAAGCAGCCACATGTCCCAGTGTTTACATCATGTATCAGAGGAGGAAAGATATCCGTTTGAATGAGGCCATAGCCAAGGGTCTGTTGCTGGAAACTGGAATTTCATATCCATCCCTTTCAAGTGGCCTGCCAACCTAGGGTCACCCACTTTTATTTTTAAAATAATAATAATTTGGTTATCCTCTTCCACACAAGTCTCAACCTTTCCCCCAGATTAACTGTGGTGCAGAACATAAATGTACAAGTGTCTACACTTCAGACTAGCATGTGCACCAAACTAGGGCGAGGACTCAGATGGACTAATAGAACCACATACACCAGTCCCGCCCAAGAGACTACACAGTCAGGAATAGGACTGCCTGAATGAGTAAATCTGCAGAAGCCACATTAGCCCTTCCTTCAAAAGCACCATTTGTTGCTGGTAGAAGGCAAAATGAGTTGCAGGGATCTTTGCACCATGTGCAAAACCTTGGGGGTTGGGCACCCATTCTATCCTGGGACACACAAGCATACTTGCTCCGACAGCAACATTCAGATTCACCATTAAATAGCGAACCCAGTGAATGGAACAAAGGCAGAAGAGCCGTCTGGGTGCAAGCGCAATCCAAGGGCAGTGGAAGATGTGGCACATTTTGTGTTCTTTTGCCCACTGTATAAGGCCACACGGCAGAGGAACATCCTCCCGATTTTAAGGGGGAATTGATTTTATGGACTACCAACAAGCGCTTTTCTTTTTAGTGTGTTTGCTTACTTTTACAACTGTGTTCGATTCAGTATGAATTTCACCAAACATGTACATGGGGCTTTGCACTCGAAATAACGAAAGGAAAAGATGTGCAAAGCCTTTTGGTACAACAATGGAGACAACATGCAGATTAGATTGGATCTTCTGCACCAAAGTTGTATGGGCTCCAATGTTTAACAACCATAGGCAAAAATCCAATCTGCTAAATTTCCAGAAACTTTTCCCTTGTTCATACTGGCATTTGTGGGAAATCTCGATACACAGGCACAGCGGTTAAAGAATACCAGACAGGGGATTCCTAATCACATTATTTGGTTGGCCTGAAATTGGTATTCGCATAATTGACCTTCAAACATTTGATCGAATTTTATTGACCTTTTTTGGGGTCCCACTATTGTATGATCATGCAAGTATGAACTAGCTGCTTTGGGGGATAGAAGGATGATTAGTGCTGCACTTTCCTTTTGACTTTAAACTTGCACCACTGGGGAGTGATCGGCTGTTGGAGAGGAATGGTTTCCTAATCTATGCAGCCGAGCCAATACACATTAGCACAATATTCTCACATAAATAGTTTATATATATGCACTTTGTTGAAACGGCCGCAATTGTCACGCGACAGGCGACCAACCACTAAGCTAGTGTTTTATTACTTTAGCAAGGCTTCTGTAAACTGGTTAATTTTATATTTGGCACCATAATGCCGTCGCTTCTTTACCTCTGTCCAATACGGTGAATTCTGTCTACCTGCAGACCATAGAGTTCTATGGGGTGGGTAGCACCCTTTATGGTCACATGACACTACAAGCATGGTGGGGAGAAGATTGTCGCCTGATTTTTTTGCAGCGTTTTTCACGGTTATAATGCCTGAGAAAACCAACTAAGGATTGAGAACTAGCCCGAGGAAGCTCGCGAGACGAGCGGAACGCGTGGCGTCATCCACCCGGTTGGGTGAGTTTTTTGTGCAATACCTGGTCTGCATTTTATCAAGATGCATATTTTTGATCTCATACGTGATGCACTATTTTGAAAGAATTAAAGTTATTATTTTTATAATTCAAGTCTGGTCTAGTGTGCTTGGGTGTTTGGAAAAGTCCCTATACTTTAGCCCTTTACCAATCTGTGGCTAGTGTGGGAGTTTACTGTGTGATAGATATATATATCACATATATATACACACACACACACACACATGTGCAAGGGTATAGATTAGGTTGAGGGAAAGTGGGGGGGGAAATGTGTGTCTACTCCGTGTTTGTTCACTTTTGGTCTCCATCGTAGCGCTTTGAAGTGAATGTCAAATATGGGTTAGCGCTTTCACAAAACGTAATAAATATGTGGGAGAACTAATAAACCAAAAGAACTAAAGACCAACGTACTTGCTCAATGACTAGGCTACCACTGGCAAGTAGACTAAACATCAATATACCAGGACCGTGGATTAAAAGGAAAGTGGGGCAGCAAAAGACAAAGGAACAATGAAGGTGCAGGTCTGTTCGATTCATCCGCATTCAACTCCTACAGCGGTAAAGAAATTCAAAAAAATAGAATGGCCCTGCCGGTTCACAAAGAGTACCTGGAAAAGAATGCATCAATAGGATAGGTGTGATGTGCAACTTCATGGATGATACTGTTTAATCGCGTTACTCTATCTGGAACTGACTGAGGAAAGGGTATGCTATTCTGTCCCAGTTCATAAAACAGCTTGAGAATTTGATAATGGTTTTAGCAACTCCTTCAAAATTACTGAGTCGTCTCCAAAACAAATGACTAACAAGTACATCTGAAGGAGACAAAAGGTAAGGCTATTGGTAGCAGTGGGACAGAACAAAATCATAAAAACTGTGCCCAAGAACAACTTTTTAAATTGTATTTCTCTATATTTGCAACAAGAATTTGCAGTCTCACAAGCAAAGACCAACAATTAGGGCCAGCGTCTCGCTGGCCTTAATTGTTGGTCTTTGCTTTATTTAAATATGGAGCTTACCTCACTGCATTTCAACCAAAGCGTTTTCACAGGAAGCTGAGCCTGCATTCATGGGGTTTGAGGTTGCTGATTGAGGGGGAAAGTTGCATTGTTTTCAGCAGTATCGCAATTTCCCCAGGGTCATCAGATCCTGAAAAGACCAGCCATTTGCTGCTGTTGTGAAACAATGGAAACCCAACCTGTGTTGCAGCAGACTGACTATCTTTCTGCAACAGACAGGCGATCGTTGAGGCATCACACAAATAAATCACTTAAGGACTATTACTCAGATATTAATGGAGTACTTTTTTCCAGTTAGCGCTTTCAGGAAAGGAGAAAAGAAAATGAAGAGCAAAACGCATTATGAAAGGAGGCACAAGTGCTCTGCATATGGTCTTCACACAATATTCACAAACACCATAGGATGAATCAATCTGATACGGGGCAGCAGTTGCCTGTATAACTTCTACTCTGAACTCGAAGGGAACTGTAGTTAATTGCTGTCTTGTACTAGTCAGACAATTGCATTCCCCTACCTAGGCACTTCCCATGGTTGCGCTTGGCTTGTTTAGTATTGCGCACCAAGAGTGGCAGTCACACCAATTGCTTCAATTGGGATCCCTGCAACCCACAATGGCAACTGCAGAATTTCGACAAACGGCTTTGGCGAGGACTCAAAAATATAGCAAGACTGCCCAAGCTTAACTCTTCAGGGAGTGAATATTAGTGCAAGTAAAAGGGTCAATAGCACGGCAGATCAACTGCCTCCTTGAATGACCTATAATCATCAAATCTATTAACAGCTTAACACAGAAGTGTACGCAGAATAACACGAAAGCTAAAAGTCACATGAGAGAAAGTTTTAAACTACCAATTTTAACTAAGACCCCCTGATCTTCGCATTTGAAAAGATAGTTGGTTAAAGAACAGGACTAATAGATGTAAATGCATTCAACAGGTGTCATGGGTGGGAGAACACGATTCTGCAAGTCATCAAGAAAATGGACTGTATATCACTGGATTGAGAACATTTCTAAATTTAGGTACTACAGACAGGATCACTTTCCTGGCAAGACAAAACCTGCAATAATTACATATCTTCAAAACACACAAGTAAAAAGGTGTATATTTTAACTGGCTTTGTCTTCAATCCAGTGTTCTAGGCAGGTCTTAAGGTTTTACTTTTTTATACAAATGCTTTTACTGAAATATTGTTATGCAAACGTTTTTGTGTGACAAATCGTTCTAAACAATGGCTTTAATTAAATGAATGCGGCAAGTACTAGCTCCACCTGATTTTCTTGATGCCCTGTACCAGGGGTCCAGCCTTAACGGCCGAAAAAAGAGGAAATGGCTATTACACTGCCCTCCAGCAATTAGCATCTCTACAACAGTAACTATAATAACCAGAAGGCTATATAGGAACAGTTCAAGAAATATAAAGTTATTGGTTTTAAGGAGTCACTTCAGTGGATGAAGATACTGAAGTGGAAAATTACCCTAAAAATAGTTGCTTTTGCAGAAAAATATTTTTTCAACCCTGCGGATTAATTCCAAACTGAGAAATTGTGGGAGCTGAAAAAGCAAGAATGCTTGCTTTCCTTTGCAAGGTGAGGCAACATGAAAATAAAGTAGGAGACTGATTAAGCAACAGAAACCATATTCTGTGTCACGTTGGACTGGCAGAGTTTTGCTTTTAAAGAATTTAACAATTGCAGTTCCAAATTTAAACAAAGCCAAACTCAACTTGAAAGAAAACATTGAATGAAAAATGTTTTGCTTTATTTCAAACATGTCGCCCCCCTCCACACCTTCCCTCCCGGTCATTCAAACAACTGCCTTAATTACCTCTGGTAAATGAAATCAGTTAATGAACATGAACTTTCTGAAAGAGCATTAAAAGTAATCTGAAAAGATTTCAAAATAAATCACTGTCTAATGTACAGATTGGATGCTGCAGGTTGTGGTCACCAGGTTACCGGAGATTGTAGAAGTTGTAGTTTCACAAGCAACATAGGAGAAGCTACTTGGTATTTTTGTACTACATATTTCAGTACACATAAAACATGTCTACATGTGTTCATGTTTTAATAAAACTATACATTTGAATATCTTGATTTAAAACTTATTTTTAAATAATCATGCAATTCAAATGCCAATTAAAATCAATTCCTACCTGGAACACGATTAAACATGCTTAATAATGCAAAAGGATACTGGATGCCATTGAAGAATCTATTCTCTGCGTAAATACTTGGGAAGTAAAGAAAATGGAGCTGGGGAAGGGAAAACCTCCAGATGGGTTTTTTGTATTGAGTTATTGGCTTTTTTTTTTAAACTCAAAGCTCTAACAAGGAGAGGATTCTCACAAGGGGATTTTGTGCTATGCCCCCTCATGAGGAGACAGACAGAATGACAGGCGAGTCTTATGACTACGACGAAGATCGCCTTGATGCAACAGGATTGCTAGAAAGGTATGCAATGTTCCCTTTCTATAATGGATCTTTGGATTAATAATCCTCATGTTCGGGTACAAAGCTCGAAAACTCATCATGGCAGAGGGACTTCAACAATAATCATACCATTGATCAACATTTTTATGATAAATTTTGTTGTCCAAGAAGGTGTAGTTGCATCATAATTTAAACGATATTTAGGTACCATGTGGGTGGACTACCATGAAGCAGTCAGACCGATCTCCATCACCAAGATAGTTTTCAGGATTGCTTTGTTAGCCTTACCATTTTAGAGTGATCCAGCCGTAAAACATCAACGAACAGTTTGGTTTTTAAATAGCAAAGGCATAAAAAAAAAATGACAATCCACCAAGATGTTAACCTGCTCTGTGGAGCCGGACCTCAACTTCATAGGCCACAAAGAACTTACATGGCATCAAATGCTCCAAGAATATTTTCCCTGCTCCAGAAAAAAAAAAACCCACACCTGAACAACCAAGTAACAAAGGTAAATAAAAAGTCTAAAACATGGAAAGCCGATTATAGAAGAAAATAAATCTCGCCGACCGTGAACCATAATGATGGGGGCCCAACAATGCCACCTTCTAGGATTACAACTGTAAAATCAATGTGTACATGATCTCAAACGGGAGCCCCCCCCCCTTTTCAAGAAAACTTTAAGCTGTCAAATTGGAGCATGTACAGACATTTTCTGCTAAGTTTATTTTCTAAAGTGCAGTTAATGCTCAGAATACAACCCTCAGTAGTATTTAAGGAGCATTGCAGGAGCATAGAAAAATTGCCTTTTTACAAAAGCATCCTGACTAAGCAAGATCCAACAAGCATGGACTCCTAGCCTACTCCCTTGATGGGGACGCTAGCCATTTTAACCAATGGCATAAGCAAACCAGTAAGACTGGCCCCGTGGATGGAGCGAGGACCATAGTCATAGTGGTGCCCGTCATGCTGAGGGATGCAGTCACGAGAAATGTCATTTCGGCTGAACATTGAATCTACCTTTTCTGGAATTTATTTGAAAGGACATTGTCAAGACAGTTTGTTTCTAAAGACAGCTCCTTTCTGGGTTGGTCCCCTGGACTCAAGTTTACTGCGCATTTCAGTAAATTCTGCAGCGCCAAAATGTGCTCTTGCAAGAGTTTTGGGACCTAGTTGACGTGAATATCAAAGCAGACCCATCACCACATGAGGGGGCGGGGAGGGGAAGAGAGGCTGTTAGGAAAGTTTTGGAAGACCAACTAAGGGCTTAGTAAAAGAAACATTCAACTGAGACAGTACAAGACTCCACTCTTAGTACAAGGCTGTACCACCAGAGTATATGGTACCCCACCTGAATATATGGTACTGTGGACAGAACAGCCAGGCTTATCTAGGAGGGAGAGAGGGCTGTAGGGAAGTACATAGAAGCTGTAGTACACCAATGAATCAACAGAAACACTGACAACCAAAGTATAAAAAATAAAAGGTTCCTTTTTAATACAAGTAGGCCAAGTTAAGTCTTGGGGTAAGTACTGCTCATAGAGACAAACTTTTATAAAAAACACCACTGTGCTTGAGGGTACACAGACCAAAGCAGAAGACCTTATTTGGTACACCAAACAGTAGTTCTAGGGACATCAATCTGATAGTTACTTTTAGATTACTTTCAATAATGCAAGGGTAGTAGACCATCAGTTGGATCGTGACACTCCGCAAGAAAAATCACATAGTAAGCAAACTGGACAATATACTTTCTTGAATAGTGGAACACTTATTCCAGGGATAGTAAGAAAGTTAAAAACTATAACTCTGATTCAGGTTAGGTTATTCTAGGAGAGTTGGACCTCTTGGTGCAATATCCAATTACCTCAGCTCAGTGGAACAGTCTAAGATCAGTAAGCACTTTACACTAATTAAGGATTGCATCATACAGTTCAAGGTCAGCTACGCCTAAAGAACACTTTTCAGGAATGGCACACAGCTATTCTAGGCAGGTAAAACAAATACTTTAAAAAAGGAGCCATCAGCAACTTCTAGGCAAGTATAACCTAACGCAGACTTATTCTGGATAGGTTAACAACAAGTCAGGGGAAGCAAGACCCAATTGGGGACACTCATGCATGCATATCCTAACAGAAACAGTACAGTGGAACCAACAGCATTACTTTTGGGAAGAGGGGGCCCAATTCACAGGTGAATACATTAGCCTACTATCGACTTTCTTTTACAATGTCGAGACAGTTTAAGGAAAGTTGAGTACACTTATTCAGAATGGCCCACAGCCATTCCAGGTAGGTAAAGCCACTTTTCAGAATGGCAAAACATATCTAAGGTAAGTAATAACTTTACATATACTTTGATAAGCGGCAGAACACTTTCAAGATCTGTAAGAACTAAAGTAACTTTTCACTCTCAAAACTACAGTTACCAACTAACTGTTTTATAGGCAAGTAAACATTGCGACACTTGTTTTACTTTAAGGCAGACCTCCAAGTATCCAGCCATTCCCAATTCTTTTACACAAGTTTCTCTTAGAGGCAGATGAAGGAGCCTAGTGGTCTAGGAGACAGATGTAGGCACGGTGAGATAGGGCTCAGTTGCAGGCAAAGTCAGAGCTCGAGGAAGACTGTTCAAACAAGTAAGTATTCTACTTTCAAAGTTATTTGAGGGTCCAGGTACTTGAAATAAGACACCCTAGGAGGATTCCAGCAGGGGCAAGGGTGCAGTGGACGAGAAGACTCCCAATCACAGGAAACACCCCAAGGCTACACAGCAATCACAAGAGACTTGAGGTATGTAATACCCGAGCCAACACAGAAAAAGTGTTTACAGCCGGAGGACTTCAGGATCTGCAACCAAAAACTCAGGTGCCGAATTCCTTATGAAGACAGGAGACAGGACTATGGATGGGCTTTTTCTAGCAGGGATCCATGCAGAAGGCTCCAGGCAAGAGTTTGTGGCTGGATGTAGGTCTGGATTTGGTGCCTTTTTCAGGAGCCAGAAGACTGAATGTCGCTGGTCGGATACTCGTTTGCAAGATGCAGCACTCTGGTGAGGAGACTTTTCGGTCTAGTTTCATGTCCCTGGAGGTCCAGCAGGATGCCCACAAGTTTAAGCAAGATTCTGAAGCCACACAATGACTCGAGCTATTACAGCCCTGCAAGGTCACAGCTCGACGTGGCTCTCACCAGGATTGTCATTTTCGGAGTCCCCAGGTCGATTGGAAGGAAGGGTAACAGCAGGCTCCAGTTCTGGTTACACAGCAGGCTCTCCAGTCGCTGAAAATAGTCTCATCCACATTTTCTTCATCATCCTCTTCAGTTTCAGTGGTGGACTACTTCAGCATCCAGGGTCAGACTTTCATGCAGGAACCCAGTTTCATTCCAGGACAGCCAACATCCCAGTTTGAACTGGATTCTCGCAGTCAGGCTGGAAGACTAAGGGCTGCAGAGGACTCCACCCTTGCTCCCTGCTTTCACAGACGCTCAGAGTCTGGGCAGGCTGACCGAGGTCTCCAGTCGAAAATAGTTAACACAAAGGACTGCCCCCCCCCCCCCTGGATGTCGGGGGAAGGAGCAAGAATCGACAAGGAACGCTAAGAAAGATGACAGGGCCATTGTGGAGACAGCCCACAGTAAAAGTGCACCCAACAAATACAAAGGTTCACCGTCACCAGCCATTAAAGGGAAGTTTGTCCTAACAAAAGCGTTACATTTAGAATGAGCAAGGGGATACCCAGCATTTCCCCAGGACTCCACATAAGGTGGGGAGTGTTTGAATCCCTTTTACGTTTTATTGGGGGAGACCAAGATCCTTTCTACCCTTGGCAACCATAGTTTCCACAGGGTTAGCTAGAGCAAGTTAAAAGGGGAGCCCCTAGGGCAACCCAGCATCAATAGGCAGCGTGTGCCAAAATTTGTCAGAATACATTTAAAGAGACACTATGGAGAGTCTTAAAAAGGACACCCAAAGATTCTGTGAGTGTGGAAAAAGGTTCCCTCTGAGGTATAGGGGAAAATAATCCACCAATCAGGCAAAAGGTTCTGGGGTTGACACGGGTCAGGAAGATTCATCATTGCTATGAAAATCTTACCCAACATAGCCAAATTTAAATCATATTAAAAATGTTCCTGGTGTAGTCCCCAGTTCTTTTCCAAACACTCAAGCATCTAACCCCCGCCTCAGAGTAGAGCCCCGTGTTCTGTTACCAATGCAGAATAGAGCTGGTTAGGGAGATTTTGCTCCATTTCGAAGGGCTTGTTACATTGCCGCCAACCAGAGCGCTCTTTCTGTGCAAGGTTACTTTACTCATTGAGACTGCAGGACATCTGAATGGACCAAACTGAAACCGTTACTTACCCCGGTCATACTCAATTAAGGGGAGAAAGAAAAAAAAAAAGAGGTTTAACAAGCTCCCCCTTCAGACCCCCCCCCAAAAAAAGGTAGAAAAACCTCTGTCCTAATACAGGGTATGTGCAATAAAGACTGCAAGCCTTTGCAACTAAAGGCAAGGTCCAATACTTGCATTAAAGACAGTAAAATGTTTTACCAAAAAACCAATATCCACTTCTAACAGTAATAAGGCCTCGCCCATTTCTCCTCTAGCCCCCTCACCACACACAGTCTCAAAGAATCTACATGTGGCATAGAGGGTTCCTAGTGATAGTTTCAACTGCCATACTTTCGAATGGCAAAGTTTTGAATAAAAATGCGTTGAAAAAATGCATTTAAAAAAAAGTTTATGGGGTGGTCCCCCACCCCTGTTTTTTTACCCCTTAACACCAAAGACCTCTGGCTCAATGCCAGCAATACTGAGATTCTTCGTATCGAGACTTTACTCACTTTCCCCCAGAAGCTAAATGTTTCCAGACCTCTGGTACTCTCCAGACTAGACTACTGCAACAGCCTCTTCCTTAATCTACCCTCCTCTATCCACCCCCTCCAGCTAATCCAGAATGGGGCTTACGAGACCCATCAGGTCCAGGGACTGCATCTCTCCAGCTCTAAAATCTCTCCACTGGCCTCCAGTTGCTGCAAGGATCAAACTGAAACCCCTCTGCATCATGCACAAGGCTGTCTGGGGCCGGGGACCACACCATCTGCAACTTGTGCACACCAAGTACTCTTACAGGTCCCTCTCGCTCAACTCTGCTTGTCAAACGCTTCTCTAAGCAGAGAGTGGGCGGCCATTCCCTTTCCTCGGCTGGCTCCTTCCTCTGGCACAGCCTCCCTCTCTCTCAATCTTAAGCTGGATCTCCTGAAGTTCAGTGAACACCTCAAGACTTCCCTCTTTGCCTCCCATGCTAAACCCCACAGTTGCTTTGATGGGTGGCCTGGGCGCATCTGTCCTTCGGGGTCCTGGCCTTCTGTCCCATCATCCACAACATCAGTCCTCCCCCTGCACTTGCCTTCGTGGACCACTTGGCCTGTGCTGTCTCACAGGCCTGCACTTAGTGTATGGGCTGTTGACCACCCCCTCCTTTAAAGTAAAAACCAGAACACTTTATTGAAAGCCCTTCACCACTGAAGGCAAAGAAAATAAAAACATCTCCACCAGGCTCGTGAGAGGATGCAACAGTGTCCATTTACATACCGGTCATAAAATAAATAGGTTTTGTAAATTAGGGTGTGTGGGGTTGGGGGGGGGTGGCGTAGGATGAATAAAGATCTCACCAACTTTAGCCACAAGAAGGCGTTCAAGTACACTCAGGAAAACTATCGTGCTATCAAACAGATTGTGGATCCAATCATGGAATACAAGGACGACAAAAAAAAAAATAAATAAATAAAAAAAGTCCTTTAGGAATACATCCTTTAGTTTGAGCGATGACAGTACAAATGGTGATGCGCCCTCTAATCGCAGAAAGTTCAATTGCAGCAAATCAAAAGAGGAAACAACTTTTGTAGTAAGAGAAACGTCAATCGCGATTACAAAAGTAGTAACAAGGGTGAGAGCCGATCAGCATTTTTTTGAGAGAAGCCTGGAAGCCTGCAATCTGGAACCCCGCATAACGAGAAGTAGACGAGCATGGTGGTGAATCTGTCAGGATACCAGCCTACAATGGAAGAAATGAGAATTCTAGAGAAAGGGATGGGCTTTGTTCCAACTAATTTACACAACCCCTTTATGTTTCGTCAAGAATTTCACAAATTCATAAAGATCCATCTCAATCAATTTTTCAAAGATAAAGCATACGAATCTGAAGCTTCCGACTCAGGTCTACAAAATAAATCTAACTTTTGTGTACCAACCGCTGCACAAAGTGCTGAAACGTTGGTGTTCCAGAATAGGGTGCTCCACGAGCTGGACCTATTAGGAAAAAAATAATAAAAAATAATATAAAAATAAAAAAATAAAAATCAAAAGGGAAGAATGCTTTCCACAACATCAGTCAAGGAGAAAATGAAGCAATGAGGAGACTGCTTAACAGAGACATTGTGATCCGTAAGGCGGATAAGGGGGGGGAGCTATAGTTATTCTGAATCGAGAAGATTATGTGAGAGAATGTAACCAGCAATTATTAGATCTAGCCTGTTACGAACCCCTGACAGAAGATCCAACTACAAGACTGACGAATTTGATTTTTCTCAACGTCTCGAAAGCAGCTGAAAGAGGGTGGATCACACACAAGGAAGCCGACTTTCTGATGAAAGACAAGCCACAGATCCCTCCATTCTATATACTCCCGAAAATTCACAAATCATTGACCTCCCCAGGTACACCAATTGTTTTGCGAGTAAATTCAGTACTCGAGCCCTTTCGCTTTGGAGACAAGTTTCTCCAGTCTTTGGTAAGAAAAATGGCGTCACACGTTTTGGATACCACACAAATGATCAGAGGTAGAAGACGTTGAATTTGATCCAATGACTGAAATACTATTGGGACTAGATGTGGTTGCACTCTACACAAGCATCCCTCAAGAGAGCCTCCCTAGACATGCTTGAAGAGAAACTCCTCCAGGACTACACTAAAATTTACCCTGGTGTCATTTATTGTATGGTGCGCCGAGATGGCCCTCATGGAAAGCTATTTCCACTTTGATGGAGAGTTCTTTAAACAAATTCAAGGAACCGCCATGGGGGCCCACTCAGGCACCCAGTGTAGCCAATTTATACATGGAGGCATTTGAGACCAGGAAATTCATGAACGGAACCAATCCTTATGTGACTAACATAAAAACGTGGAGACGGTATATTGATGACATTTTTGTCATCTGGAAAGGGACAGTGAATGAACTTGAGAACTTTCGCCTGTACATCAATATGCAAGACAGATTCTTGCAGTTCACATCCACTTATGTCACTGGATTTTTTAGCCATTACCATCACGGTTGATCCCGAGAACAAATGAATTATATGTGAAACCATTTAACAAACCAACGGACACAAATTTGGTACTTCACTATTCAAGCCTTCACCCACACCATGTGTGTGATAATCTCCTGTTGGGCCAATTTCTTAGGCTTAAAAGAAACAGCACAAAGAGATCCGACTACAAAGTGGAAGCAAGCAAAATGCAAGAACGCTTGACCAAAAGAGGTTATCCGGTTAAAGTCCCAACCAATGCGCTCAAAAGAGCAAGCTTTAACAGAGATGATCTCCTTGAATATAAGGAACAGAGGGTGCAAAAAGAAAAAGTTGAATGGATTGTGTTTGTCAATACCTTTTACCAACTAACGCAATCAAAAAAATCATTGGAAAAAATTGGAATATCTTGGAGAAAAGCCAACAGCCAATACCTAGACCAATTAATGCTTTCAAAAGGAGTTGGAACATAAGATCATATCACACGCAATGACCAGGAACATTACCACAGCAATGGGGACTACCAGAGGTGTGTGGTCACTATCCCTGTGGACACTGCACGTGCGGCCCTTTTACATGTAAAAGCACATTGGAAGATATTGGCTTACAAACTCCATGGCAACAAAAGACCCACACCAACTGCAATTTGTGTATGATCATCTATGTTATTTGGTGTCCATGCAGAAAGATTTATATCGGGTAAACAGACAGAAACAGACAGAAAAGCAAAGGGAGCATAGAAGCTGCATAAAAAAAAAATGTCGGGCACCTCCCTCACTTTCTGCCCCTGCCAGACATACTGGAGTCAAAGGCGGGCTCCACTCGTGAATCCCGCCAAAGACAAAATGATCAAAGGGACCAAACCTGGTTTGGCGCGCAGAGTAAATCTCAAGAAGGACCTTAACAACAAGAAATGGCAAAAAAAGATGACCAGGGCCATTTTTATTTTTACAAAAAATGGGCACCCACGGGTGCTTCAGTGCAGCTGCGGACGCAGCCCGCGATAAAAACACCATGGTAGTTAAACTTAAAACCACTGCCACCAGCCATTAATTGTGAAAAGGGTAACAAAAATGATACATGAGAAACTAGACCAAGGGAATACTAAGTAACCCCTCCAGTGCCTTATTGTAATAGTGTGTGCTGGGTCTAGAAAGTTACATTTGGAAGTTAAGTCAATTTCACTTTACTGCTCTGGGAAACAGACGTTGATCCAAAAGGAGGTATTTAAACCTTGGGGAAATCTGAAAGGCTTCCCTGTGCCACTGCACTGAAGGTGCCGTGTCATAATGTAAAACTATGCCTATAGAGTTTGTCAGACTCCCAAAACCAAAAGAAACACTGGGCCTAAATCACAGAAAAATACGAGAGAGTGGGAAAAAGGTCACTCTCTCCAGGTTAAAAATTAAGAAGTCCTAGAGTCCAGCAAAAGTGCTTGGGGTCTCTAAGATCGAGAGGAATTAGAACATTTCTGACACTTCTCCCCAACACTTCCCTTGCTGGTAACCTTCATGTCCAACCAGGGCACCTCAAACTACGGACACTGAGCTTACGGCGTTCACCCCCAAAAAGCAGCCAGTATCTAAAGTAGACAGCAAATATAATGGGAGTTCCATTGAAATTGGGGGAGGGGGGGGAGGCATGCAAAAATATGTTTCCCCCAACAATGAGTTAAACATTTTGTGCCATGTGTGATGCAAGACAGAAGAAGATTGCGATTAGCCATGCATTACCAAACATTTAATCTGTACTAGTATGCAGGTCTCCGCTAGTGATATGTCGAACAAGCGCCACGATGCCCCCAGGCTGACGTGCGCTCTACAAATCCAAATAAATAATAGTACAGTCAGCAAATTAGACCCTAGGCTACATGGCATTCCAAGTGAACGTTTCGGCACAATCAAGCTTGTTTATTGGGAGGAGAGGGCGTATATCCGTGATGCACAACAGGCACACGGGACAGAAGCAGCCCTGCCGGACATTTCTTAAGCCCACCAAGTCACACAGGTTTTACGATAAAGTCTAGATGTCAGTCTCTTAGAAGGCAAGGGCTCACAGGTTACAGTTCTAAACTACAGCAATAAATACAAAGTATACCCCGAAACCCATGTTTTTGTAATTTTGTACTCAAATTCTGACACTGTCCACTCCCACGCCTCCCCCCAACCCACTTGCCTGCATGGACAGTCCCAGCCCACTGTACGAGACTCGTGTGGCCCATTCAGCCCCCCACAACCGATTTCTCTGCACCCTTAGTGTATATGGTACAGTTAACTAAAGGGATTGTATTGTGGTAAAATAGGACCCTTCAGTTGATAAGAAACTCGGGCTCTAGGCATTGGTTTGTAGGGAGGTTTACAAGCTGCTTCTGGAGAGAATAATTAACGGCAGCAAATTGAACATCCGACTAAGGGGTTTGGGGCGAGCGAGTAGTTTTGCTTACGTACATCAGTTTCTTTGACTTTATCCAGGGGGAGCTCTTCTCATGTGGTTTATCAAGTGTGTACCTGCCAAACCATAATCTTGGTCTCCTTCCAACAACGCTTAAAGAAGGGTTTTTGCTGCTAGACTAACATACTCACCGGAAAACCTGTCCAGAAGCCAGACCCAGCCCAGTACATGCCGCCTTCACGCACGAAGGACAGAATCACAGCGTGGGAGACACACAGGAGGCCAATGATGATCTGCATGGCCTGTGGAAAAAAGCAGATTGAGTAAGAGTACAGCAGCACTTCAAAACATGCCATAGCAACCCCGCTCGCCACTCCCGCTGCCCCAATCAAATGTATCCCTAGCGTTTGCCTCCGTTCAGCCCTCCTGTCTTTTTGGTCTTCCATTACCTCTTTGAAAACCCATCCTGCGCCTTTTCCATATCATTCGAATGCCCGAGCATAATGGAAAAGAGCCTAGTTTGGAGTTCTCACTATTCCTTCCAACTTTTGTCTGCCTTTAAAACTACTAAACAATCTTCAAAATTATCACATTCACACTTCTAGCTTTGGGCTTCAGGTCAGAACATGGGACAAAGGATTGCCAAACCACAAGACTCACAGAATGGTCTTGGGTGAGATTAATGTTCAGAAAGATTTTCTTTTTGCACCTTTACCTCCATAGATCTAGGGAACCGCATTCTTTTTGCTTGGTTTTTTTAACCAGTCTTGCCTTTTTTAAGCCAAGTAAAACCCTCAGCTTAACTTCCCTTGCGCTCAGTTAAGGGGAAACCGATTTGTCCCAAAGACCCATTACTGAGAAATGTTTCTGTCCACAACTCTATATTTTTACAATTGCACACACCTGCACAGTGAAGTGCAGTTAGAATACTATAATGTTTTTACCTTTTGGGTTTGTGGTCACTTTTCATATGTGCCCAAGACAAGTTGGTGGCAGCAGGAATATTTTTACTACCATTTCCTTGTTCACCTTCCCGTTTACAGCGATTGGCTACTAAAAAGGCGACTAGCACCCAAAGATGGCTGTTTAACGAGATTGTTCACTTGTTCTTTGGGCATATTGTAGTTTAGCCAACTTACTAGACTCTCAGGCCAGGCAATCCCATATATGGTATTGCACTTGCCGGAAAAGCTGCTGCTTTTGTAGTCTAGTGACCCTTTGCGTGAAAGCCAGGTGGAGGAGTTGCGACTCTGGTGCTGGACATATTTGGAAATCACTTGTCCAGGTTTGGACAACCACTGGCTGTTTGAATGTGGCAGCGCCTTAACATTTGAGGGATTGAACTGGCATTCAGACCCAAATCTGAATAAAAGGACTCCTCCTGCAATCTCTTTTGGAGCCAAGATTACCAAAAAGAGCAGATCCGCAGACGACCAGAGGACTCCTGCAGCTGACCAGTATTAACACCACTGACTGGCCCAGTGAAGCCCTGCTCACCTGCCTGATCTCCGAAGACCCTAATCGATGCTTTGACCCTTGGACTAGTGGGACCAACTAGTCTCACCCCCTGTTCGAGGATGCATGCCCACACAGCCTTTGGAAGTGTCCCTGGACTGCCGGGTGGACTGACCAGTTACCTCGCTGTAGCAAGTTGATCCTTGTTAGTCGGTGGGTTATCAGCTTGCACCATAAGTCACCTGCTCCCACAGTTTCAGCTTCCCATCTTCACGGCAGGCTACGCTGGGCCAATTGCGTTTGTCGCTGAAAGATTGTTTGAATCCGTCTGATCTCCATGTCCATCACTGGAACCTGTCTGCATCAGTCTGGTGAGGTGTCCTAAGGTGGTCTGTTCTGCCGAAGTATTTTTCACAGTCTGGACCGCCACCTGGAATATTTATTGACATTGCTAGAAGCTCCTGCACCCATGATCCATGGGCCTCTCACCTCAACAAAGGACAGGGGATCATGCCCCCAGCAGATTCTGGAAGAATTTGAGTCGGAGGGGTATGTAAACCTAGCTGTACTGTCCGTCCCCATCTGCCATAGGGTAACATTGGGTGCAAAGCACCTTGTCTCTACTGCCCCCTTCTTCTAAATGGAACCCAAGACCTTTGGGCACTAGGCGGGCCACATACATCTTAGGGCTAGACTTAGAGGGAATAGGGGTTGGGCTGATTCTGGCTATTTTTCTTGCATTGTATTACTTTCCTGGTGATATTAGTGTTATTATCTCTGAAAGTTAATGTATATATAGGCAATATACGATTCTGATTGCAGTACTTAATGGTAATTTATATCTTCTAGTGTGTTCTCAAATGCCCAATTAATTACTGTACTTTTGTACATGGAATGTCTAACTTCAATTGAGTGTTGCCCTTTGTGGACTCTGTGGTCCCAGACCACCCTCCCTCACTCACGAGAATAAGCCTCGACTGCTCATCCATACCTGTATTGGGTTCTGGCTAACCTCAGAGTGTTCGCTGTTCACCATAACTAAGGTTGCCTCCTTAACCCCTCCTCCCTCCCAGGGCTGACTTTAGACATCTGAACACTTAACAAGCGGCATAGTTGGTAAGTAGGTCTTACCAGCTCTTGTACCCAGTGTGTACACCAGGGTGCCTGCCTACTGCATTCCAAGTCGTTTTCATAAAACACAGGGACCAACGCAACAAGACAATATAGGACCATAATGAAGGAGCATAGGGGGAACTCGATTAGAAACAGACCTATTACAAGCCCGAAGTGAAACATCAAAAATGCCCTTTTCAGCTTCCGGTTCATTGCTTTGGGGAAAAGGGCAATATTCTCATCAGGGATTACATTATTTCAGAGCTCCAAAATAGGCTTTTGAATGATTGGCCAAAAACATGATCCATAAGCTTAATGTTGGCCTTCGAGATGAACCTAGGTTGCCTTGGACAGGAGTAAAAAGCTCTAGGTACACCACCCGAGTCTGAAGGGTAGGGTAGGCCGAGATTGCCCAATAGCAAACAAAGAAAGGCAGTTTTCAAGGTGAGACAACACAATCTTATGCAAAGGAAATTCAGTTGTCTATCTGGGATGTGATGCATCCACATTGGCATTTTATTTGAAACTGTCCTATGACAATAAGCCGTGGCATTCTTTTTGGAACCATCCTACGATAATTAATAGGAATACATTCCTCCTTTCTATGAAAGACCCTTTTAGAGAGGACTTGTATCTACATACAATAGCGGGCTGACATGAACTTGAGACCTGGGCACTAGTTCTGGCAAAGAATTTAAAATAGCCACAGCAGACAGATGTGGCCATTTTAAATAAAAATGCACAGCGCTAGCACTTCACCAGAATGAGTGCACAGGTCTTTAAATTAGTCAGCCCGCTTTATGTTGGAGCACTGCTGCAGACTTAAAAAAGTTGTTGATCTATTTGGGGTATGCTTCTGCCCAACCAGAAGGCACCACTGCTATTTAGCAGGCTGTGCGCATTTGATGGAAGGCAAAAATATATGGGATACATTACTCACCGTAATCGTATTTCTGATGCTTGTATCTACTTAGAGTCACATGCTACACATACTCAGCGGCTCCCACTAGATGTCTGGCTATTACATTTTTTGTTTTCAAAACTCGAAAAAGGTACGTCGACAGGGCATGCCAGTAATACTATCCCTAGTGTGACATCCACTGTACCCATGGTCCTTCATGCATCGAGGTCCTTCAGATGGTTTGGTATCTGACATGAGGTAGCATGAAGTGTAGCGTGAGTACAGATGTAATAAAGCAGATAAGAGTAGATGAAGCCAAAAAACATCTATGCACTTCTACTCCACAGGGGTGGAAGGGTGGGCGCATGTGAATCTAAGCAGAAACAAGCAGCAGGAATAAGATTATTGTGAGTAATGTATCCCTTCTGTGGCTTGTGGATCTGCTTGGATTACATGCTATTCATTAGATTAGCGAGCTGTGTCTGGAGAAGGTGGTGGGTTGTGAGACGGTACAGCGGCAAATCAATGTTTTAGCACTGCTTGTCCCACCTGTGACTCTGCTTTAGAATGTGTCAATGCAGTAGTGCCGAGTAAAGGTATGTATGGAGCTTCATGTTGCCGCTTTGCAAACGCGTCCAGCGGGACGTTTGCAATGAATGCCAGAGTAGCTCCTGTCCCCATGGAAGAATGAGCTCTTGGTGTAAAAGGCAGAGTTTTGTTTGATAGAGAGTAGCAGAGTTGTATGCATTTCACCAGCTATCCGGAGATGGCGTTTTTTAAAATGTGATCACCTTCCCTGCCAGGTGCAATGGAGACAAAAAGTTGGTCTGTTTTTCGCAGCGGTTTTGTTTACATAGTAAAGAACTGCCCTCCTTACATCTACCGTATGGAGATTTCTCAGCTGAGCTTGAAGGGTTTTGAAAGAAAGCTGGTAGTTCAATGGACTGGTTGACATGGAACTTCGATATGAATTTAGGTGAAAGCCTAGGGTGCGTTCTTAGTAGCAACTTGTCTTAGTGCAGGACCCTTTCTTTGTTATCCACAGACAAAGCTCACAGTTCACAGACTTGAGGCGATAACATATAAAAAGGCTTTTCTAGTGGCTAAGTGTTTAAGGCTGGATTTGTGCATTGGCTCAAAGGGGGGCCCTATGAGCTTTGCAAGTACCATATTTAGGTCCCCCCCCGGCCCCCCGGAGGTGGGTTTGAAATGGGGGCGAGGGAGGGGGGTGAAGTCTTTTCACTCCTTTCACGAATGCCTTAATGAACAGGACTTTCCACCAGGACACCTTGCTTTGAAAAGTGGTTTACGCAGATAGAGGTGCTAGGTGAACCTTGATGGAGTCAAATACTAGCCCAGAGCCTAGTAAGTGGAGCATGCACTGAAGAATGTGTGAAGGATGTTGTAGCGGCACAGGAGCTTCATTGGTTCGTACATCGCCAGTTTGCGCAGATGCAGAAACCAAGGTTGTCTCGCCTACATAGGAGCAACTAGGATAAGTGTCATTTGTTCCTGGTGCATTTTGTTCACCAGCCTGCTCAGTAGCGGTGTTGGGGCAAGAGTGTAAGCGAATTTCCCTGACCAGTTCTTCCACAGAGCGTTCCCCTTGGATCTGTGTCGGGGAAACCTGGACGCAAAGTCTGGCCATTGTTTGTTGAAGTCTAAAGGGGATAGCCCCAGAGGGAGAAGATATTGTCTAACATGTTTTTGTCGAGCTGCCACTAGTGCTCTTCAGGTAGAGGATCTCTGCTTAATGAGTCTGCTAGAGAATAGAGTTCCCCTGGAACATGTTGCGACGTTAGGAACATGCCCCGCTTGAGTGCCCACTTCAAATCTTTTGTGCTAGTCTGGGCAGACTTTGCGAGTGTGTGCCCCTCTGCTTGTTTATGTAAAACATGGCAATGGTGCGGTCCGTGAGGACTTGTACCGTCTGACCGGACTGGTGCACTTGGAAAGCTTGTAGGTCTTTGCGCCCCGCTAGCAGTCACAGCAGGTTTATGTGATTTTGGGCTAAGATCTGTGTCCACAGGACACGCGCTGTGTGGTGAAGGTAATGGGATCTCCACCCGGCAAGTAATAAGTCTGTTGTGACAACTGCTTGCACTGTAGGGTTGTGAAAAGGTTTTCCCTTTAACAGGTTTTCCTTTGTCCTATAGCGTAGCGCTTGAACTAGGGTTAGCGAAAAGAACTACTAAATTGTCCCACTGACCGCATGCCCGAGACCACCATTCGCCAACTACTCATGCATTAGGCGCATGTGCAACTATGCGTGCGGAACCAGGTCAACGCATGAAGCTATCATCCCGAGCACGCGTATTGCTTTGCAGAGGTTTATTTGGCGGCTGGCTAGATACAGAGGTATTTGCAGTAGTATGTTTTGATCTCTTTCGTTTGACGGAAAGACTAGACCCTCTGTTTTATGACAGCTCCTAAGAACTGTTTTGTTTTGCTTGGAACAAGACTATTTTTTCACGTTGATTGAGAATCCCAATCGGAATTAAAGATTGTTTTTCTGGGTATTTTGCTTGCAAATTTGGGGGGGGGAATTTATGAGGGGGGTAAATTCCCCTTTTATCAGCAAGTCGTCCAGATTAGGGTACATGCGTAGGTGCGCTGCCACTACCGCTAGTACCTTCGTGAACACCCCAGGAGCAGAGGCTTTGCCGAAGGGTAGCATCTTGAATTGGTAGTGTTGGTTGGCTATTTTGAAGTGCAAGAATCTTTGCTGGGAACATTGAAATATAAAAAAGCATGCATCTTTCGTATCCAAGGATGCCATGGAGTTCCCCGATTCAGCAGTGGGATTACTTCCTATAGCATGGACATGTGGTATTTTTGTGGCACGACTGTGTTTGCAGGGCGCAGGTCTAGGACAACGCACATTGGTAGGTCTTTTTTTGTCACAAGAAAGTACATTGAATAAATACCCTTGTTTACTTGGTTTGCCAGGACTATTTCTATGGCATCCTTTAGTAGCAGCACTTTGACTTCTTCCAACAGGATGCGTTGTTCTTCCTGTGAAGTCTGCCTTGCTGGGTGGTTGGCTCTATGCAATGGTAAAGCCCGAAATAGGACCTACTGGAGTGGCATGGGAGGGAACCTGTGCTTAGGGGTGGTGGAGAGGAGGTTGCGGGGGGGGGGGGGGTCGGGGGAGGAAGAGTCCCCTCTGGAGGAGGATATGCTCCTATTTTTAGACCTCCTTTGGCCTCTAAAACTCCTGTTGGGAGGACGGCCCTTGTGAAGAACCCCAGGATTAACTTTGCCCAACCTGGTTGTAGTTAGAGGACCGCTGAGAGTTCTGTCCTCTAAATCGGCATGTGTTTGAGCCTCCTCTCTGCCCAAAGGGTCGGTTAATGAGCCGTCCAAGGGATTGGATGATATCATATTCCTCCTTTGCGCTTTTAGTGCAACCTCAACTGTTTTGCTAACTAAAGAGTTAGGCATTAATGGGCAGTTGAAGAGGGTAACCTGGGTGGCCAATAAGAAAACAGATTGATGAAGCCATGCGTGGACTTTGATTAGTGTGCCTTCTGACACGTTTCTCCCTGCATGGTATGCTGCGTCTAGGTTATTTTTAAGGATGCAGCTTGCTAGCTGTCTCCCCTCAGCGATGGTGTGCGAGAGCTGTGTTTTTAGGGACCTTGGAACTGAGTATTTGTTGTGCGAGCTCGTCCCACTTTTGGCAATTATAGCTGGCTAATAGCATAGTGTTATTAGCTAATCTTGTTTGATATGCAGCCGAGTAAGCTACTTTTCTACCCAGGATGTAGATCTTCTTAGTCTCCTTGTCAGAAGGTGCTTTGGCAGAGGCCAGAGGGGATCCTGCTCTCTTTCTTGTGGTGGTGACTACTAGAGAGTCAGGCTTTAGCTTCCCCATAATGTATAAGGGGGCTGGTCTAAACATCTTTTTCGATGCGTGGGTTGACTGCCCGTGTCAGATTAGGGTGCAGGTGTAGATTTTAGGGCAGGGGTTTTAGGATATATTGCCCCTGAAAGAGTGTCGTAGGGTTAGAGTAATCCCTACATTGCTTTTGTATCCCTTTGATTAATAAAGGTTGATTTAAAAAAAAAAAAAAAAAAGAAAAAAAAAAAAGCATTGGTACATTTCCCGAAGATGGGTCCTTCTTGTCTGGCAGGATATTGTGCATCACCTGCATACTTGCTCTTCAGTGCGACAGTCGTTTGCAAGCCCTCGTGTATTTTCTGGTTTACCTCCATCCCCACCTCCCCACCCTCTCCCCCCTCTATACCCCCAACGTTCCAACTCCAACTTTTGGGAGTTGAAGATCCAACTGAGTGAGGACTTTCATAGGCAATTGTGTCCTAGTCCTTAAGTAGGAGTTCATATAACGTGTATGATCCTGAGTAGGTGTGGCTTGAAATATTGGGCTTCTCTGTCCTTCACTAGGTCGTGAAAGGGCGACCATATAGTCAGGAACCGTAGGTACTTTCCAGAATTGAGGGCGCATATCTTCTCCATGACCATTACTCCCCAGATCTTCACCCACCACCACGCTGTCTGTGGACCGGACTTGTTCTTCCAGTTCTGTGCCAGGGTCATTCTCGCTGCTGATAGCAAATGAGTGATTAAAGAAATATCACTTCTATGGGCACTCCCAGTAGGATGGATTTTGGGGACATTGGTAGTTCCACCCCTGTAATGTCTTTGATGTGGCCCAGTATTTCCTTCCAGAGCGTGTTCGCTTTGGGATACGTCCACCACATGTGGAATAGGTCACCTCACTCTCTACATTTCCGCCAGCAATTAGGTGAGGACGACTTGTTGATTTTATATATTCGGGGGGGGGGGACAAATACCATCTGAGGCATAGTTTGTATGCCGATTCTTTAATCGTAGTGCATCTGGAGGTTCCACGTGCTCTTGCCCAGATTTGATTCCATTCCTGCTCAGTTATGGGTTCGTCCATGTCCCTTTCCCAGCTCACTTTATATGGGAGCACATCTTCCAGTTGTGCCTTGATAGAGTCTGGTCACTCCCTTCGACTTCTGACCATCCTGTAGGGTCAGTTCAAGACCTGTATGTGTCCTCGTGCTGCCTGCTTCACTGTTGGGCGAGTTATCCAGTGCCTAACCTGTGTGCATCTATAACGTCCTTTTTCTTCCAGGCGAATTTCTGTTGATTCTGTGAAGAGCAGTGGGGTACCATTATTATACAAGTCTTGCAGAGTCAATGTGTCGGCTCTGGCCCATCCTACAGAACTTTTTTTGGAGGCCTGGTGAGAAGTCTGGGTTATGCATAAGCAGAGTGCTGGGGCCTAGCCCACATGAGATTCCCTTCCTTCTCCAGGTTTTGTCCCAGTTGAGCAGGGACCATTTGGTCGCTTCCAGTAGAGGACCACCTTTCTCTCGATCCAAGATTTTCAGGCTTAGAGCTTTTAGAGGGGTGGACGTGGCCGCTTGCTCAATTTGACACCATCCTTTGTGGTTTTCGGGGTAGGTGCTAGCTGCGCTGCCAATATGTAACCATTCACGTCCCCTACTCCCAGGCCTTCGAGGAGTGGCGGGCGCATCATGATGAGTTTCTGGATCCTTGTTTTTTTCCCCCTTGCCAAATACTTAAATATTGCATTTTGCTGCTCTTTGATCTTGGCCGGGCTAATAGACATCGGGATGGCTCCCACCACGTATAGGAGTCGGGGGGTGGATAGTCATTTTTACTGCTGTAATTCGGGTGAACCAATGCAGTTCCCGAAGTTTCCCATTTAAGCATATCTTCCTGAAACTGTTTCCATAAGTGGGTTATATTCGCCTTGTATAGTTTGATTAGATCGCTCGTTAGGCGGATCCCCAGATACTCCAGTGAATCTTCCACCCAGGGCACTGGGAAGTTGTCCAGTTTCTTAATCACTTCCCTCTTCTCCGTAGTGTTCATTGCCTTAGATTTAGAGAAATTAATGGTGAACCCGTAGACCCCTCGGAATTCCTGTAATTGGACATTGCTCGGGGCATAGTTACTTCAGGGTCTCATGAAGAGCATAATCTCATCGGCATATAGTGCAATTTTATGGGTTGTCTGGCCGGACTGCATACCCCTGATTTCCGCATCTTGCCTGAACCGTGTGGCACATGGTTCCATTGCCATCGCGAAGATCAATGGGGAGAGGGGGCATCCTTGTCGCGTGCCTCTGCAAACTTTGACATACTCAGAGCTTAGACCATTGAGTGTGAAGCTTGTCGACAGGATTTAGTAATTAGCTAGCACCATGTTCGTGAATTCTGGACCACATCCGAAGCCTTCCAACACCAGTTCCAAGTAACGCCAGTCCATACTGTCAAATGCTCGTCTTGCATCCAGGGCGGCCACCGCAATCGCTTGTTGTGTTCGTCTCCCTGCATCTATTACATTTATTGCTCTTCTCACATTGTCCTGAGTGTGTCGGCCTGTAATAAATCCTGCTTGATTGTTGTGAATTTGGCCCGGGAGGACCTTCATCAGTCTTGTTGCTAAGATTTTTGTGTATAGTTTTGCGTCGGTGTTCAGGATTGCGATAAGCCGGTGGAGCTCTTGTTGGGGGGGGGGGGGGGGGGCTTTCCCTGGTTTTAGAGGAAGTATGGTTGTGACCGCACCATATCGGGCGTTACCCGCCCCTCTTCTCTGATTGTGTTAAAAAGCTTAGTCAGCGGTACCAAGAGTTGCGTGCAGAAAGTTTTGGAGTCACAGTTACTGAACCCGTCCGGCCCGGGAGCTTTCCTCGTCGGTAGTGCCGAGATTGTGTTGCTGATATCCTGCGCTGTGATCGAGCTTCCTAAATTTAACCTATCCTGTTCCACGATCTGTGGCAGGGGGGTTGAGCGGATATAGGAGAGTTGTCGCTCCCAATCCAGGTTCTCTCCAAAAAGGAGGCCCTCGTGGAATTTCATCATCATTTCCATTATTTCTTGTTCCGCTGTGTGGGGAATGCCGCGCCTGTCATGCAGTTGCGTGATATAGTTTCGGGCCTTTCATTTTCTCAGTTTAGCGCCAGAAAACTATTTGCCTTGCCCCTGTGTGTATAATACTGTTTTGCATTTAATAGTGTCTGGGCCACTCGCTCGGCCATGTGGTTCTCGAGCTGAGCTTGGACCTTCCGGAGTTCTCGTAGGGACTTCCTCGTTTGTCGGGCCTTATGCTGGACTTCAGCTTTCTTCACCTCTTTTTCTAGTTGTTGCATCACTGGGGCTCTGTTCCTGTAATATGTTGCCGCTTGGGATATAAACTCCCCTCTAATCACCGCATTCCCTGCATCCCATATTCCCCCCCAGCTCACTTACCAGTTATCGTTTTCTTTGAAATAATTATTGATTGTGCTTTCCATGTGGGCTCTTAAAGCTATATCTTTCAGTAGGAGTTCATTTAGTTTCCAGGGTGACTTGCTTCCGCCCTCCTGCCCCCCAATCCACCCCTACCATGACTGGAGCGTGATCCGAACAGTATTCCACCCCTATTTCTACCATCATTATCTGGGGATTAGAGTAGCCGATACCAGGATCATATCTATCCTGGAATAGCATAGGTGAACAGCTGAATAATGGGTGCACTCTGATTCCTTTGTGGAAGAATCGCCATGTGTCTATGACCCCTTAACTCTCTAAAGAGGCGCCCTAGTGCCGGGCTGTTCTTTTGGTCCACAGCCGTGGGGGGGTGGGGGGGTGGGAAGAGTTATCTAATGCTGGACCCATAACGCAATTAAAGTCCCCTCCTATAAATTGGCCCTCGCACCAGCTGGCCCAGTAGGTCTGAAATGAACACATCCTGCCGTTCGTTGGGTGCACAAATGGCTAGCTTGTGTACACGCAGCCCTTTATCCTCCCTTTGACCACGAGGTATCTTCCCCCGCTGTCCCTGCAGAGTTGTAGTTTTCTAAATTCTAGGTCCCGCCCTATCAGCATGGCTACTCCCCTCCCCCCCCCCCCACTAGATGCATAATATTGCTGAGGGAAGGTGGGATCCCTGTAGGATCCCCACTGACGCCTTCATTGCTATGAACCTTTCCAATATTCAGCCCCTGTGCATTCAGGGAGATTATGTTAGATTCCGCCATCTTCTAACTGTGAAGGGATGCCCACCCATTTAGTCCAACCTTGGATTGCCTTATTGCCTCCCTTGCCTACTTTGTGCTGTACTGTTCTATTCTATACTGATCTTTCGCTAGCAGTCTATCCCGCCATTCCCTTCCCAACTCCCTTCCCCTACTCCCAGGGTGGTGTTTTAGGATTCCTTTGCGGGGTTACGGAGAGTGTACTGGGCCATCATCGTTGAGCTTTGTCGTGATGGAGCATGAGTTGAGCCCCTAGGATGTGGTTCTCTCCTGGGTCTGCTCCTATGTGTTGTGAAACATTCCCATGGATTGGCCCCCGGTGGGCCGATTGCTATGGACCCGGCCATTTTCTACGATTCTGGTCTCCCTCCAGCCCAAACAATGAGAGGCCCTATTCACACGTGCTAATTATCCTCCGTCTTCCATTCCAACTGAATGTTAAGTCGAACAGGTACGACCAGCTGTAGGGGATTTGTTTGTCTCGCAGAGCTCTCGTCACTGGACGCATTAAGCACTGCTTGTGTAGGGTGGAGAGCGCCAGATCCTGGAACAGCTGGATTGGGCTCCTGTTGATGGACAGATCACTGGTAGATCTGGCTGCTTTCAGAATCCTTTCCTTTGTGGCATAGGATGTTAGTGCCACCTGCACATCCCTGGGGCAAGCCCCTGGTTCTGTTCTTCGGGGTCCAACACGGTGGATCCTGTTAAATCCTATTGTTTCCGGCATGGAGTAAAGTAGCATATCGCTAAAGGTCTGCTGCAGTGCGTCACATAGATACCTGTCCAGGACCGACTCAGATAGGCCCTTAATTCGAATGTTGGACCGTCGTGACCCATTTGGAGGTCCTCTGCTTGTAGTTCAAGGTTATTCGTGGCTACTGCTAATTGGTCCAGCAACTGGCTGGTTTGTTTGGATTCTTCCGATAAATTGGAGAGGCCACTTTCCATTGTATCCACTCTCCCAACTCGTTGATCTCTTTCCAAACTTCATGTAGTGAGGTTTTTAGGTCTTCCCGTAGCTGACCATTTGGGTCTGGAATGCATTTGTCATTCTAGTCTCCATGCCTTTCAGGCATGTCAACAGCTCCTCCCTGTCCGAGTCCATTGTGCTTGGGGATGTATCCGGCATTTTCTCCGTAGTGTATTGTGGTGGCAGATGTGGGTTTATGTCTTGTGGTTGTTGTCGGCCCCAGCACCTGGCCAGCTGGTTGTCGGGGGATCCTTTCACTTTTGGGGGTGCACTTTTCGTCCTGGCGCCAGGCATCTAGACTGATCGCTAGTGTCTTTCCTACATTGTGCCCTCCGCTAGGTCTACGCTGTCCGTGTGACGGCTGAAGTTAGTGTGGACAGATTGTGGGGCCAGACTGTCCGCCTGCCACTAGAGGACCCAAATGAATCTGCCTGCTGGTAAGAGTACAAAAGGGGGCAAGTTGTAGCTGCCCTGATCACCCGTTTTTAGCTGTGGCACACTGCAACTTTTACTGCTTAGTGGGTTGCTGATGGATCCTTGTCCTCTATTCCACTGGGGCCCGTATCGCTCCGAGGGAATGCTTGCAGAGCCTTCGACCCTCTCCTCTTCCCAGGAGCTGCTCCAGCAGGCAGCCCCGAGCTGGAACTCCCGTCGGCGAATGTATATTGTGAGGGGGAGGAGGGGCGAAACTCCTAACTTGCCGCTCTGGTGTCTGTAGTTCCTGCTTGCACCATGTGTCACAGTGGGGCTCTCGTCTGCACCTACTTCCAGGCCCCTCCGCACCTGCACCGCTCCGTTTCACTGCCTGTACTGGGGCTGCCCCCGCTCCTGCAGATCTCCCTCTTCAATGCACTGGGGCCTCCGTTAGTCGTCTCCCCATTCTCCGTCGGGGAAGGTAGAGGGCGGGGCTCACCCGGTTTATGCAGGCCGCACAGTCTTCCACCCGCCGGGGCTCGAGCACCTCCGCTGCTCCAGCAGTGGGCCTGCGGGGCTCGCAGCTTAGCTCCCGGCCCCTCTAATGATGTCTGCGGGGCTGTTTCCAGCACAATCAAGGAAGGAGCGAATTTAAAAGGAGCATTTTCCATTGTGTATAAAGATGGCAGCCTGACGAAATTAATGGAGTATAGGGGAATATGCATTCTCCAAGTGAGACTGGAATATGAACCTCCTCCCCCCGCTCTCCCTACTGGGCAGGGCTGAGGCCCGCTGGGGACTTGAAAGGCCGCTGGCAGAGGTTAGTCAAGATGGGATTCGCCGTCGTGGACGGATGGTCCTGTCCTTGAAGCCATTGCTGGAGATCTTGTGGTAAATGTTTGTCGAAAAGACAAAGAAAAACGAATTTTAAACTTTTACTAAGTAGTGGCATCAGCCAAGGAGGAACTCTGCGATGTGTCCGACTATGAGGGTGAAAAAAAACAATCTGAGTGACTTGGACGCGTGAAGGACCAGGGGTACACTGGACGCCACACTAGGGATAGTATTTGTCATGCCCTGTCGACATCCCTTTGAGTTTAGAAAATAGAAAATGTAATACTCACTAGATATCGGCCTATGCATAGCATGAAATATAAGCAGATCCACGAGCCTCAGAAATATGACAATGCATTACTTACCGTAAAAGCATTTCTGATGGTTGTATCTGCTTAGATTCACATGCTGTGCATAGGTCCGACATCCAGTGGTCACTGCGGAGTATTGCATTTTGTTTTTCGTAGTCGAAAAAGGGGACGTCGACAAGGCGTGTCTGTAACACTATCCCTATAGTGACGTGCGTTGTACCCACAATCCCTCACGCGTCGAGGTCCCTCTGTTTGTATTTTTCTGCACTGAGGGAGTCTTCTAGACGTGAGTGAGTACAGAAAAGAGAGAAATATAGAAAAGGATGTCTATGTTCCTTCCATCCGAGCGGGGAGGAAGGGTGGGCGCATGTGAATCTAAGCAGATACAACCATCAGAAATGCTTTTACGGTAAGTAATGCATTGTCTTCTGATGTTTGTTAATCTGCTTATAATCACATGCTGTGCATAGACTAGCGAGCAGTACCCGGTGTTGGCGGTGGGTTATGAGAAGGAACAGTAGAGAAAAGATGTCTTAATACTGCCTGTCCCACCTGGGAGTCAGATCTAGAGTGTGCATCTAGACAGTAGTGTTTTGTAAAGGTGTGCACAGAACTCCAGGTAGCCGCTTTGCAGATGGACTCAAGGGGAACATTTGCAATGAACGCTATGGAAGCCCCAGTGCCTCGAGTGGAATGTGCTCTTGGCTTGAAGGGTAGTTCTCTCTTAGCAAGAGAGAACCAGAGAGTGATGCATTGAACAATCCATCTAGATATAGTGGACTTTGAAACTGCATCTCCTTCTCTTCCTGCTGCCACAGAGACAAAGAACAGATTAGTCTTTCTCAGTGGTCTGGTTCTTTCCATGTAGAACATGACAGCTCTGCGTACATCTAGTGTATGCAGACTTTTTTCTCCCAAGCTGGAAGGGTTTTGAAAGAACGTTGGTAGTTCTATTGACTGGTTTACATGAAAGTTCGAGATGAATTTTGGTGCAAACCTTGGGTGTGTGCGTAGAACCACCTTATCCTTGTGAACTGTTACAAAGGGGTCTAGTACAGAAAGAGCCTGTAGTTCACTTACTCTCCTAATAGAGGTGATAGCTATTAGGAAAGCAGTCTTAAGAGTGAGGTCTTTAAGAGTTGCCTTGTGCATGGGTTCGAAAGGAGGGCCCATGAGTTTAGAAAGTACCACATTTAAGTCCCATCCGGGAGCTGGGTTAGCTATCGGAGGGTTATTCTCTTTACCCCCTCCATGAAGGCCTTGATAACTGGTATCTTCCACCACGACACTTTAAGTTGGGAAGTGGTGTATGCAGAAAGTGCTGCTAGGTGGACTTTAATGGAATTGAAGACTAGACCTGAATCCAGTAAATGGGTCAAGTACAGAACAATGTTAGTGGGAGAGCAGTCAACCGGGTTGATGCTCTTACCTCTACACCACATGACAAATCTTTTCCACTTGCTAGAATAGCAGTGGCGAGTATTAGGTTTTCTGGCTTCCCTGAGGATGTCCATACATCTCTGCGGGAGTTGTAAATGTCCAAATTCTATGATCTCAGGAGCCAGGCTGCTAAGTTCATGGTCTGAGGGCATGGATGCAGTGTCCTGCCCTTGTCCTGTGACAGCATGTTGTACGGGCAGGGAAGTTTCACTGGGGGAGATGGGGACATCTCCATCAAGTGAGCGAACCATGGCTGCCGGGCCCACATTGGGGCCACTAGTATCATGGTAACCTGCTCCTGGTGCATCTTGTGCACCACTTTGTTGAGAAGGGGAGTCGGGGGAAAGGCGTAAACAAATTTCCCTGACCATTGAATCGACAGACCGTTCCCCTTGAACTGGTTCTGGGGGTACCTGGAGGTGTAACTTTGGCATTGTGAGTTCTCCAGAGTTGCGAACAGGTCTATTTCCGGGAATCCCCATTGCGTGAAGACGTCTAAGACGATGTCTTCGTGCAATTGCCATTCGTACTCTTCGGGCAGGGGGGAAGTCTCTGCTGAATTTGTCTGCTAGCAGATTGAGTTCCCCTGGTACATGTTGTGATAGTAGGAACATGTTGTGTTTGAGAGCCCACTTCCATATATTCTGGGACAGCTTGGACAGTCCTGGAGAGTGAGTGCCCCCTTGCTTGTTGAGGTAGTACATGGCTGTGGTGCTGTCTGTGAGGACCATCACTGTCTTTCCTTGTAAGTGTTCCTGAAAGGCTTTCAGTGCTTTGAACACCGCTAGTAGTTCCAGCAGGTTTATATGCTTGGATGCCAAGCTCGGAGTCCACACTCCGTGAGCAGTCTGATGGGATAGGTGAGCCCCCCATCCTGTAAGGGATGTGTCTGTGGTTAGAGTGGCTTCCACTGCGGGTGTGGCAAAAGTTTTCCCTAATAACAGGTTTTCTTTTGTCCACCACCGTAGCGAGAGAACCAAGGCCTGCGAGACCACCACTAGATCGTCCCATTGTCCGCTGGCCTGACACCACTGGCTGTAGAGCCACTCTTGCATTGGGCGCATGCGCAGGCGTGCGTGAGGTACCAAATAAATACATGACACCATCATCCCTAGCAAGCGCATTGCTTTGCGTACCGTCACCTCTCGACCTGCCACATAATGGGGGATCTGAAACAGCATGTTTTGGACCCTCTCGTTGGAAAGGAAGACAAGGCAGTCCTTTGTTCGAATTAGAGCCCCTAGGAATTGTTTGATTTGGCTGGGGTCTAAGCTGGACTTCTTTTCGTTGATGGAGAAGCCCAGTTGGGACAAAAGGTCTACGGTCTTTTGGGTATTGGAGAAGCATGTTTCGTAAGAATCCCCTGTTATGAGCCAGTCGTCGAGGTAAGGGTATACCGGGATGGATAACCTGCGCAGGTGGGCCGCTGCCACTGCCAGTACTTTCGTGAATAACCTTGGTGCAGATGCTATCCCGAAGGGTAGTACTCTGAACTGGTAGTGTTTGTTCTCTATCTTGAACCAGAGGTATTTTCTGTGCGCTGGCAACATTAAAATATGAAAGTATGCATCTTTCATGTCTAGTGTTGTCATGTAATCCCCCTGTGATAACAGTGGGATTACTTCCTGCAAGGTCACCATACGAAACTTTTGGGGTTTGACAAACTTGTTCGCTGGGCGCAGATCTAATACAGGGCGCATGGTTAAGTCCTTTTTGGGTACAAGGAAGTACACTGAATAAATACCTTCTGTTACCTGAGATAGGGGGACAGCCTCTATAGCTTCTTTTTTCAGTAGCTCTTCTACTTCTTGAAGAAGAATAGTGAGGTGTTCCGGTGTCATGCGTCGGTTCCGTGGGGGTCTGCACTTCGGGGAACCGTTGAATTCGATGCAGTATCCGTGGGCTATGGTGGATAATACCCAGCGGTCTGACGATATTCCCTCCCATGCTGAAAGGAACGATGTTAGCCGGCCCCCGACCGGTGAGGGATGGGAGGGGACCCGAATCTTCGGGTCATTTGTTGGTATTGGGCGTGGAACCTTTGGGGCTGGAGCCGCTACCTCTTCCTTTGCCACGGCGTTGGCCTCTTTGACTGAACTGGGTGTTGTTACCCTGGTTAGAGGGCCAGTTGGTAGCAGAGTAAAATTGCTGTTGGTTTTGCTGCTGGCGTTGGCCACGAAAGGAGTGTCTATTGCCATAGCTGCGTCTGTTAGGGGGCCTAGAAATTTGGTCAAGAGTCTAGATGGTATCAAACTCTTTCTTCGAATGTTCTAGGGCCTCATCAACTGCTTTCCCAAACAGATGTGTTTGTTCTATGGGCTTATTTATCAGGGAAGCCTGGGTTTCCGGCTTGAATCCCGAATTGCGCAGCCAGACATGGCGTTTGAGAAGTATTCCCTGAACCAGGGAACGGCCAGCCGTCTCTGCGGCATCTAAGGAGTTCTTTACGATGCCCTGGTTTACAAGAGTTCCCTCTGAGATTATAGCTAACAGGCGTGAACGCAGGGGTTCTGGTGCGTCCTCTGCTTCGCTGCGCAGCTTGCTCCACTGTGCATCTGCGTAGCTAGCTAGTAGGGAATTGTTATTTGCAATCCTAGTTGAGAAGGCGGCGGAGGTCGTGATTCTCTTCCCAAGTGCATAGAGCTTCTTGCCCTCTTTGTCAGGTGGTGCCTCACTAGTGGATAGTGGTACCCCCGCCCTTTTTCTTGTATTAGTAACTACGAGGGAGTCCGGAATAGAATGTCCTCTGATGTACAAAGGGTCAGAGGACGAAGGGCTGAAGAGCTTTTCTATCCGAGGGTTGACCCCTCTGACTAAGGCCGGATTGGAAAGGGAAGGAGTTATTCTTCTCTTTATAGAAGCCAGGAGCGGAATAGACTGACTAACAGGGGCTTTTTCTTTAATAACTTTCTCTACAAAGTCTATGTCAGGAAGAGTCTCGCCTGTGTCTATTTCAAAATGCGCTGCTGCCTTGCGCAATAGTGCATTAAGTGAAGGTTGGTCATCTATGGGAGAGGTAGCTGTATCTTCTTCAAAAGCTCCTGCACTATTGTAAGGATCTTCTTCAAACCCCTCTTCCTCATGTTCTTCCTCTCCACCCAAACACTCCTCATCTTCCTGGAGGTATTGCTCCTCTTCAGTGAGGTCCTATGCGTCTGTAGAAGGGGGAACAGCCTAGGAATCTTGACCCTAGGGTCATCCTGGGGCCATTCTCTTGGTCATTTGGGTGTGGGTGGGTTTTGGCTTCCCAAAAACCTTTCCATTTTCTCCATACAAGAATGGAGTCTTTCAAGGGTCTCATGGGGGACCCCTGAATAGTCTAGAGGGGGGGAATCAATGCCTTCACCTTCAAAACGCTTAGAACGCTCCCACAACGTCGAAGAAAGGTTTCCGTCGCCCTCAGAAAAACCCTCCGGTAGTTCAGAAGTGCCCTTAGATGAAGGGGGCAGTTCCTGGCTACTCTTGCGCTTTTTCGGCGTTTCCATAGCTTTTTGTGCGGTATTCGACGTTTGTTTCGTTGTCCGCTTACGTTTGTCTTCGGAAACAATTCTCGCCAGGCTCTCGACAACGAGTTTGTCAGTTGAGGGCTCTGGTGTCGACGTTGCCTGCGTTACGCGTTGTTCCTCGACGGCCGCTCTATGGAGCGTTGCGTCGGATGATTTTGAGGTAGCGCCCGTGTTAGATGAAAGCCCAATCGCTGGTCGCGGCTGCGTTTGCGGGTGGGACTTGAGACCCTTACGGTCTGAGGTAGACGCCGGAGTGCCCTGCGTCCCCTTCGGCGCTGATGGATCCTTCGTCTTTGACGAAGAAGAGCCGTGGGTTGTGTGCTTAGGCCTTTGGGGTCTATGTGCGTCCTTGTCGCCCGGGTGTTCATCCCCATAAGCAGGGCGTGAGCCGAGCCCGTCGGGGCCGGGGACGGACGTCGAGGAGCACAAGCGCTCCTTCTGGGGGTTAATGACTTCCGTAACGGACGTAGAGTTATCACCCTCCTCGTCACTTTCTGTAACAGTGGCGGCGGGTGAGGAAACGGACTTCGACATAGCGTAGTCCGCCCACCTCTTAACTTTTCGTTCTTTAAGAGTTCTTGGTTTCAAGAGCTTACAGGCCGCGCAGCTGTCCTCCTTATGATCGAGGGGCAAGCAACGATTACATAGCTTGTGTTTGTCCTTCCAAGTGTATTTGCCCCTACAGCGTGGGCAAAACTTAAAAGGTGTCCTCTCCATAGCTGAGGCAATAATAACTGGTGATAACCCCAAGGGAAAGATAGGGGAGAAAGAAAGACATTCTCAAAGAGAAGATAAAAGTTCGAACCCCCACTCTCCCTACTGTATGTTGGCCGGCGAGGCCAGGCCACGTGTTCGGCAGCGCCGAAGGATCTCCTCCGTCTCTTCCCCTCCGTCGAAAACTTGCTCGGCGGAGAAAAGTTTCACAGCTAACGTCGAGGGGAGGTATCTTTAACAATATAATAAGTATAATTAAGGACCGAGGTCCGTAGTAAGTATTTGCAATGTCTCTCTAGGAGCTCCGCGTAAGGCGACCAGAAGCTGGGCGGAAAAAAACAACCTGAGGGACCTCGACGCGTGAGGGATTGTGGGTACAACGCACGTCACTATAGGGATAGTGTTACAGACACGCCTTGTCAACGTCCCCTTTTTCGACTACGAAAAACAAAATGCAATACTCCGCAGTGACCACTGGATGTCGGACCTATGCACAGCATGTGATTCTAAGCAGATTAACAAACATCAGAAATATTATATATACACAGTGTCCAGGAAAAGGGGGGGCACAGTTGACCTACTCAGCCACTGATCTCCTCCTACTGTGCTCTACACATCGTCAGGGAGGCGTCTTTGCTTGCAGTTCACAGCCAATGCAGGTGTTATAAATCAGTGATTATTCCACCGCAAAGACTTCTGGTAGCTGTAGTAATCAGGTTTGCAGGGAACTAGAATGCACATTTGCATATGAACTTGAATTTTCCATTTTCTAGGTATGGGACATGTTGTAGTGTGCACCCCCAAGTACAGCGTGCAGCTAAATATTTGAAATCAAGACATCAGGGTGCCAGAAATCTAGTTTCTTGGTGAACTGCTTGTTAAACTTTCATATACAAAAATACACGTATCCAACAATACTGATGCATTAAGCTAGAATACAACTAGGAAATAAACACATGTATACGAATCACAGTTCAGTGTCAACTTGGGACACGCCACGCTGTCACCCTTACCAGATTTATAAAGCTAAAAAAGGGGACATGGGGGAAGACGTTAATACAAGTTGCACATGCCTTATAAAGTAAGGCTAGGTCCGCACTAGTCAAGATTAACTAAACCAAATTAGTCCAACATTAACCAAAGAACAAGAGGTAAAAAGGTAAGTAACTAGGTTTTGATTTCTCTGGCAGAGTTAGTAAAGTTTCTCCAACAGGAAGTAATGGACTAAAGGTGGGCTACAATCTGAAATCCCAAAAGTAGGCTTCCTACAAAAGGTAGGTGGCAACTAACGATACTGGTCGTTTAGGGGGAAACCAGACAGAATTCCTCTACTCCGGTTACACCAAAAGGTAAGGGTAGCTGCAAGGTAGGAATTTAGGCCCAATGTTAGTGAACATGGACTAGTATGCATCAGGCCCTCGTATCAGTGTACAGACAATGCCCCTAGGTAAGTCTAGGCCACTGGATACAGAACCTCAACAAAGGCCTCTGTGTTGAAGTACAGGAGTCAGGGGCGAACACAACTGGGCTCGGTGATTCAGGGGTTCCAGAGTCTGCCAGCGACATTTCTGAAGATCAACAGGTGGGCTCAAGCTGAAGGGCCTCTGCTGTTGATCCCACGAAGTTCAAGGACCCAGAGGAGGTCAGATTAGATGCGACTACACAGGCTCAGGCTCTGCAGCCACGAAAACAGAATTCTGGCTCCAATAATGTTCCTTGGCAGGGAGCAGCAGCAGAGACAATATCCAGGGCTGACAGAGTATACTGCGAATTTCACACCACCAGGTTGCGAGAGATTCAGGCAACAAGGAAAAGCCCCTACTCAGTTTATGGATGCCATCTACAAGCCTACAACGATTCAGGGCTTCGGGAAGAGGACTAAAATGATGCAGGACTCTGAATTGGTTGGTCTTCTTCAAATTCAACGAACTGATGCACTGTGGAAGTCTCCCCGGTCGATGAAAGCACACAGCTTCGCCTTGCAGTAGATGGCTTGGGTAATGGTTGTCCTAGTGGAAGTCTTCCAACATCCCTTTGAAGCCTTTTGCGAGATAGATCTTTGGCTGCAGTGACTGACCAAAGAAAATAGAATTGCTCAATTTCCTAGCCCTACTTGAGAGGAAAATACAATGAAGTATGCAAACCAGACAAGTATTTGGAGTATGGTATTCAACAAAAGAAGCAGTCGTGGTCAAAAATACAATGCACACAAGTGCACCAAATAAAAAATAAAAAAATGTTTTAAAAATACTGTGGTCAGCCTGTCTGTGCTTCACAGAGTGAAAAATGCCCATACGGAAGGTCAATGCTCTAAATAAGGAAGTGGAAGAGCTACACCATTAAAATTAACCTGTGCCCCCCCCCCCCCAAAAAAAAAAAAATATATAGGTCAGTGAAATAACAGCCCCACCATAAAGATTTGAACTTGCAAGAGACCCAAGCAGCTTCCAAATGCTTAGACACTCTGTAGATTTACCAGTGGTTTCATGCATGAAGATGGCAGTATGCAGCCGCCCAGTAGACTCAGCACAGCAGCCTGCTCAAGAATAATTCACAGAGGGAACAGAATTGCTTTTTTTAACCTTTATTACTGGTAGTAATAGGTACAGTAGAGACAAAAGGATCACAGTGCTTGCATTATAATCGCTCACATTACAAAATGGATTCGAACAAGGACTGTTGGGGTACTCTTTACAGAGAGTGGTTACAGCATTTTGGTCGAGAGATACCTTACATCACAGGTCTAGGTTACTGAGGCAGTATTAAAGAGGTAACGCGGAAGCCTACCCAGGCATCTCGGGGTCTGGACATTGTAGGTAGGGTAGAGACATACAGGTCTTTGCATTCCTGAACCCAGGTCAACGCAACCAGCCATTCTTTCACACAGCAGGGATTTTTGTCTTTCCACTTCAACAGGATCGTTCTTTTGGCCACCAAACGGGCGATATTCGCAAACGCCCAGTGATTCTTACTCTGAATAGGTGGCCAGATACCGAAGAGTGTTCCCAGTGGGTTCTGGTCCAGTGGGTTGTCCAGAGCTTTCGATATTGTGTCCATAACTTGGACCCAGTATTCCCCTAGCCGGGGGGCATGACCAGAATTTACGTAGGTGGTCAGCCATTGTGTGTGGGCATATATGGCAGTGATGTGGCTCTGTGTGGGTCATTTTGGACAGTATGGCTGGTGTATAGTAAAGTCTGTTCAGAAGTTTAAATTGTATAAATCTAAAATGTATTGCGACTTTCTTGGTATGTATGCACATGAGGCCCCATTGGACATCTGTAAACTCAAAACCTAGCTCTTGGGACCAGCCTTCCCTTGCGCGCGAGTTGGGGGTAAAGTGGTGTCAAGTAGAATCTTATAAAGTTCAGAGAGAACATGCCTACAATCCCCAGAATTGGCAATGTATGCCAGGCAAGCAGTTTCTGGCAGTTCGGCTGAGCCATCTAGTCGAGGCGGCCGTGCGTATACTGTTGTATTGAAGTTGGTCCCCACCTGTGCCCCCCCACCCCATGTCCGGTTATCCAAGTGGAGGGCGTGATCAATTGGTCCTCAGGAAAAATGCCAGCTAGTGCCCCGTAACCCAGGCTTTCCCACCTAGTTTGGATCGACTTGTCCCACGTTGGATTTAGCTCTGGCAATTTCCACAGGTGAAGCCACCAGTAGTAGGGTTTGTCGGACCCAATAAGGGCAATCGTCTCCATACCGTTGATCTATTAAACGTTTTCAGATTAGATTCAGCTGCAGATAATGATTTTAGCTTAAAATGTGGGGAGCAGAGGGGGGCAATGTCATGGGGTACCTGAATGTTGCGAACTGCGCTTGGGCAGATGTCCAGTACATTTCCAAGTTTGGGGCAGTGAATCCCCCTTTCTCATATGGGCATGTCCACTCCACCCACTTATGACTGCACGGGAATGCCATAGGAATCGCACGAGCAGACCATGTATCTTAGCGAAGCAGGGTTTACCTGGCCACACTGGGACATGTGTATAGCATGTTAGGGAGTAGTGTCATCTTAGTCAGCGATCGTAGGGGACCATCGTAGAGCTGTAGCTCCTCGGCAGTCCAGAGTGTCGTTTGCAAGCAGGAATATTTCTGATTTTGAGAAGTTGATAGTGAAGCCAAAGAACTCGCCAAATCTGATGATGTCCTGGAGAACGGGTTACAAATTAACTGGGGGGTCTCCAACGTATAGCATCATATCGTCAGCATAGAGGGATATGATCTCTGGGGTGGGGTGGGTCCGGTTACCCAGATTCCACGCTGGCAGTGGTTTCCTGATATACTCCGCCATTGGCTTAACGGCTAGGGCGAAGAGGATGGGAGAGAAGGGGCATCCCCGTCAGGTTCCCCTTCCAAGCTGGAATGTTGTGGATGTGCAAAGTATCTTGGCGAGTGGTTGTGTGTACAACAGTTAATGTATCGTAGCATATTGCGTTCAAATCCCATCTTTTCTAAGGTTACGAATGGGAAGTCCCAGGCCACCATATCAAAGGCTTTCTGGGCGTAAATGGTTACTTCCACCACCTGTGCCCCAGGATCTATTCTGGCCATGATATTGAATAGTCGTCTGATGACTAGTGCCGTGGACCTCCCAGGGATGAAACTGGCCTGATCGGGGTGGACCAGATGTGGCATCAGCAGAAGTAGTCTGTTGATCAAAACTTTTGCGTATATTTTAGTGTCGCAATCAATTAGGGACAGGGGCCTGTATGAGCCACATTCATTACTGGATTTGTCAGGTTTTAGGAGTACAGTGATTATAGCCTCCCTCAGAGATTCTGGTAGAACGCGGAGCTGGAGGGATTCTTCCCACACCTGTAATTAGACAGGGGCTAGGGCAGCGGTGTATATTTGGTCGAACTCAGCCGTTCGGGCCTGGGACCTTTTTTGACTGCCACGATCTCCTGCAGAGTAATCAGGAGTTCCAGTTCCTCCTTGGCTTGGGCGCTAAGGCAGGGTAGTGAGGCGTTTTTACAGTAGTGCATGGATAGCGGGTTCTTCTATTGGTTGTGCTGCTGTATATATAGTGTTTCGTAAAAATCCCGGAATACCGAGACCATGTCTGTCAGACCACTTAGTACTCCTTTGCACATCTAGGATGCAGTCCACCTGATTCTCCCCCGCTCAGATTGGTCCACTCTCGCCGGTGCCTGCCCCGGTCTCTCCTTTCCCCCCATATCTCCTTGCTGCAGTCAGCTAGGTAAAGTACTGGGTTTCTCACCTTTCCACTTCTGTGCGAATTTGTGCTAGCAGCACAGGGTCAGAGGTCCGAGCATGCACTAGTTCAAACATTTTTTTAGTATAGTTTAAAATGTCTTGAGATCCCTGCTTCTCACAATATCCCCATACCCCTGATGTACACTTTGAATGCCTGCCATCTGATGCTGCAAGTTGGTGTCTGGTGCATTGGTGGCAGCAAAAAAAAAAAAAAAACTATACAAAAATAAAGTCAATGTCGACTTTTATGTTGGCTCAAAATATTATGTCACATAATGCTACAGCTTTGAACCTCCAGGTGCATCCAGGTGCGTTGTCTCTCAATTTCAAGGTTAGTAAGACCGGGCAGTGGTCGGACAGGGAGCTGGTCTGATCTAGTACTTTCCCCATTAGTGAGCCAGAGATGAGTAAGAGATCTATCGGGGCCACGATGTCGTGCACCGAGGAGTAGGTGTACTCTTGATTGAGGGTGTGTGTGTGGTGCACCATGCATCTCTAAGTTCACATGCCTGCATGAGGGATAGCAGCTGACTGGCTGCTCTAGTTTTGGGGCAGGGGGGCTTTGTTGGTCCCATCAAGTGTGCGGTCAAGGATTACGTTCACGTCTCCGCACCATATGGGAGGTAACCCATAATATCCAGCAAGAAATTTGTTTAAGTGTACAAAGAATTCCAAGGGAGTCAGTATTGGGACCGTTTATTGGTATGGTTTGTAGGTACTCCAATATGCCGTGTACCATCAGGTACCTTCCCTCTGGATCCACATGCATTTGTTCGGAACACATTTCAAGGACTGGGATCATGATCAGGACACCTCTGGATTGGGTGGAGTATGAAGTGAAGCATCTATTCCACCCTCCCCTGCCCCCAAAAAAGGGCTAGGTTACGGAATGTACTATCTTTGGCATGGGTTTCTTGTAGGAATAATATATTGGCCCTTTGTGAGCATAGGAGAGGATGTTGCATGATTTAGTGAAGTTTCCTAGACCCGACATTCCAGCTTAATATCTTCACCTGTTAATGGTTTATGTCTCACTAGTCATTTGGTTTCTGTCATTGTCATTTGTGTCCCGTGGACCACTGCACCAATTTGCCAGGTTTCAATTAAGTTTCAGCCAACTCCCCACTTGTGTAGCCCAACAGGCACTCTTTCCTTTCAGGGTCATGTTCGGACCCCACGGTTCCTGTCCCACCCCCCACCCCCTCAGTGCCTCCCCCAACCTAGCAGTATATGCTCCCCTCCCATTCCTCCCCCTTCCCCCAACCATCCCCTTATGCCAACAGGGCCTAGGGGCCAAGATCAACATAACACAAGCAGCTGCAAATGGGCGCGCTGTTGCTGCACAGCTTTTAACAAAAAGGATTTCACTTCCTGACCATAACGATTGTCTGGGTGGCTTAAAGTCAAAGTGGAATGCCATCTGCATTTAGCTCTGCAAAGGATATAGTAACACAACTAATGCTGGCATGTAGCTTGTTTGACTGTCTCACTCTGCTGGATCTTTCCCAGGGTTGGCCATAGGGATATGGGCCTCAATGAACTTTGCTAGGCACTGTAAAAAGGTACAACTTGCCCCGGAATTGTAGTTTCAGCCGAGCTGGGACTAGCATAGCGTATTGTATGTTCCTTTTGCAAAACATTTTTTTACCCCAATTAATTGGCAGCATTCTAGCTGAACTTGGATGGAGAAGTCCAGGAATTATCGGATGAAGTGGGATCCCAGTCTCTTTTCACAGGCCAGTCATAGAAGTACATCTCTGTGTCGGCAACTTAAGGTTTTTGCTATTATGGGCCTGGGAAGTCCGCTGGTTTTGGTCTGGGTGCAAGCGCACGGTGTGCCCGCTCCACTGTGCAGAATGGGGAGAGGGCAGGCTGATCTAACAGGTCCTTAAGGAGGTTTTTGACAGCCAATTCCATATTCCTAGTTAAAGTCCCCTGGGACGCCAACTCTGCGGATGTTGTTTCTCCGAGAGCACGATTCAAGGTCATCGCACTTGCTTTTGACTGGTTTCATGTCTTTGCAGAGGATGGTTACAGTGTCCTGCAGTGAGCAGATGTCTTCGTTGGAGCAGATTCTTCCTTCTGCCTCAGTTATCTGGGCTCCCTTGTGGGCAAGTTGGGAGCGTATCGAGGATACACTTGCAGTAATGTCATCAGGTTTTTAGTTTACCACTGTGAATCCCTTCACCATTGCTTCCATCTGGCCTGAGAGGTCTCGGTTGTGCGGGGGGAGGCAGGTGGGTCCGGCTGAGGAAGTCACTGTTGGGCTGGGTCCTCACGGGGGGGGGGGGGGGGGGTGTCGCTCTTGTGAATGTATCCATTCCCCTCCCCTTTCTTCCTCCACCAGATCCCTTGGTCATGCCGGTTTGTATTTCGTTGGATCAGAAGTGCAGCTGGGATATGGGCTCAATGTTCTGTAGTGGGTGGATGTCTGATTCCTAGGCCCAGGGAGTCGGACAGTACCACCGGGCCAATGATCACAAGGCCATGCTGGGGACGGGGTGGGGGGCACAGGGGATCAATGATTCTGCATGTGTGTTCAGGTGGTGTCGTTGCCCCACTTGTTCCAGCTGACGCAGTCTGGTTGGTCGTTGATTTTCCTAAGGTGTCCCCCCCCTTTCTGGTGTTCTGGGGGTTAAGAACTGCGCACAGCACAGATAGTACAATAGGTGTGGTTGGGCGCCCGGTGTGTTCAATAACCTAAGCCATGGGGAAGAGACCCCTTGTGCAGCAAGGACGGATGGAGCGATCCATTTGTGCCTCCGCACTTATGGCCTGGTTTGTATCCCCCTTCTCACATTTACATGTTGCAGGATATCAGGCTATGATGGATTACCAATGTTCAATATGACCCTTCCAGAGTTGTGGAGTTGATGTGCGCTGTTTTGGGATGTATGCTTTGTAGTAGGGACCGCCTCTTGCGGATAGAGAGTTAAGGGCACAGAAGACCATCCGCAGCCATTTACTATTGTATTGTGCTTTGTTTGTTGGTCGGGCCAGTCTCAGCTGAATCATTATCCCATTCCTTTTGAGAGGGGGCCGCGAGTTCCCTTTGCATGGATTCCCCACCAGTGACCTGTCCTGTAGCCAAGCAGCAGGGGTCAGGTCTGCGCTAGACGTGGGTGTGGAGCGGCCCAGCCCATGTTCCCCCACCCCACAAGGGGGAGGCCGTATAACGCCTGTGTGCAGCCCGGGTCCAGCGGCCACTCCGATGTCGGATGGGTGTATTGCAGGGGGGAATTTTCTCACCTCATATTGTCCCCGGGCCTGTTGTCAGATGGCTCCAAAGGCGGCGGAATCGGATGGCATGCAGCTAGTCCCTCCCTCAGGCTCTGCTCGTGCACAGAGCTCTGTAGCGGCGCAATCAACAATATGGATTCTCTCCCAGCAGGGCCTCAGTTTGCCTGCAGGGTTTTCCGCACTCACACTGCACCTGTTACGGAGGCCTGCCGTTGTTTGCCTCCCACACTGGGGCAACCCTTCAGCATGGACAGCTGGATCTCTGTGGAGCGCCCCCCGCCACCCCACTCCACATACGCACTCCCGCCACTATCCCGAGTAGTTCTTCAGCACTAGCCCGTAGTTTCGTGTTATTTGGTGATTTATAGCCACCACCTTGCTGCAAGGTTTTTGTCCGTGGCACGGAGCACAAAGGCTAAGCAGCCATACTTGTTGGCTGCTCAACAGCGCCCCGGGACAGAATTGTTTTAATGAATTCAGAGAGCCTCAATGCCAGCCCAGAGTGACATTCAGGAAAGCGGTGGGTCAGGATAGCAGACAGGTGTCAAGACACACTCCAAGTCGGTTCAAAGGTTTTTAGTGAAATGTTGCTTGGCCCTGGGGCCACCCCTCCATCTCAAAGCACCTTCTCCCTAACCTCTGTTTAGGGGACAGTGATAGCTTCTCACTCAGTATAGTGAAGTCTGACTTTGCTACACTGGGGACCTAAAGGCAGTTTGCCTCATCTCAGAGGAACTTCCCCAACGTACGCATAGATTTCTAAAGGGAAATGGATTGCTTTCCAGCCACTCTGCCTTGATCGGTCTCCTTTCTTCTAAGCCCACGTCTGCCTCTCCCTCCAAAATGGTCTTCATTGTCCTCCCTCAAACTGCTCCATTTCCACCATCTTCTTCCAATCCTCTCCTCCAACCTTTCATGCTACCAGTAGAACACTATTTGCAAACCCCAATTCCAGATTTTAGTCAATCATGGGTCTTAAAAACAAAAACCTCTTATTAGGGGTGGTGCAATCCCAGGTCAAGTAGTGGGTGGAAATGCCAACAGGGATTTTTCTCGCACTTCCACACTTCGAAACAACCAACAGGAGAGGAGTAAATTATGGTGCAAGGGATATGCAATAACCACCTGAAAAATGCGTGCAGAAACAAAATAGTCAGTGGTGGTAGTCACCTGGAGCCTAAGGGGACACTGTTGGGACCATAAAAAGCAGTTCGGAAGTGTGCATATGCATTCATTCCGTGATCAAAATTAAGTTTTGACAAGGAACAAATAGCAGCTCCTGGATATTGTGCATCACCAGCTAGTCAGGAACTACCACTGAGGAAACCAGGAGGTAGTACATAGTGTGCAACAAATCTAACTTCTTTCTTAAAAAAAAACATTATATATATATATATATATATATATATATTATCCAATTAATTTTTAAATGTCCTTAGGTGGGTCCTTTAACCATTCATAAACCTACACAGTTAATATCACATACCTAGGTTTGTATGGCACCATTTTCCTGGTGAGCCAAAAAGCTTCTGGTAGTTGTAGATTTCAAGCTAACCAGGCTCTCCTTGGTTGTACCAGGAGCAAAATAGCTCCCAGCTCCTGCCAATGTGGGAAGCGTGTTCATCCGTTATGCAGCTGGCCAGTGGAGGAAGGTGCTAGCAACACATGGGACACATGGGAACCTGCTGGATTGTGGAACAAGAAGTGCCTTGGAAACAGACTGTAGCAATGATCGTGTTTCCAGTCACACAGGAATGAGAAAGCAGATCCTGGCAGGTGGAAAACACCCGAAAGTGCACCACTATCAAGAATTCAGAAACTGGGACAAGAACACCACAGGGGGCGGAGCAGGCTGAACGTGGGGGGATTGTCTGCACCATAGACAGTTGAGGGTCGGGGGCGAGGGGGGTGTGTAGAGCGGGGGCAATGCTCAGTTCCGTGGATCTGGGCAGTAATGAAGCCTGAGCCAGGTTGAAGGAAGACTGGCAAGACCAAAAAGTGAGGAGAGCCTCAGTCTACATACATGCCAACCCTCCCGATTTAGGCGGGAGACTCCCGATTTTTTTTATTAAAAACAGTGCTTTTTTTTTTTACTGTCTCCCGCCTAAAATAACAATATCCCCAATGCGTTCCTATGGGGAAAATGCATTCTCCCGATTTCGGTGCTGAAATCTCCCTCTCAGGGGCTTCAGAATGTTGGCATGTCTGAGTTTAGGAATAAAGCGGAGTAATGAGGTGGGGGAAAGAGGCCTTAATCACCATGACAATCTGGAGTCCAGTAAGGCATTGCGGAAGCAGTCTGTAGAATGCTGCATGCTGGGACGGAGACTCCAGAAAGCTCTACTAAATATGGAACGCCTCTTCTAAAGTGAATAGAGTTAACTAAAGTAGAAGAGGGCCAAAAGATTGCACCTTGACTCTCCCAATATGTCGGCTATTTAAGTGCAGTTTGCCAAGCACTCTGCATGCTGGTAAATCTGGGTGTTAAGATTCCATTTGCCTAAAACAGTTGCATCCTGATAGAGGTCTCAATCGCAACTGTCATTTGTCAAATAAGGGTTCATGATGGGCGAGTGTCTCTCAAAGCCTAGAACGGTCCGGTGTCAAACCATTGCAAGTGACACCACCCACCACCCCTTGAACACTGAACCGTTGCTAGTTTTCCAAAATCTATACCGGGAAGGGGTTTTAAGAGGCAGAATTAATGGAACGGCTTGTGGCTAAAACGCAGCAGGTTTGGCAGGCAACAGAAGCCAGAGAGAGGAACGGACCCTATTTAAACAAAACAAATGCAGACTTGCCAAAGACCAGAGCCACTGGGACACGCCAAAATACCAGTAATCAGAAAAACCTTTTATAAAATTGCAACCGAGTAGGCCATCTTTGATATTGTCAGTCCATCACAATCAAGTGTCTAAGTATACAGGCTCATCACATTCCCTTGTCGATGTGGCGCTGAAACTGCCAAACACTGAATATTCTGAATGCGGATTGGATTTCAAAATAGTAGAATAGTTTGGCAGCTACTTGAAAGCATTGGCGCTTATAATACGCGGAAGTCTTGAACGGTTCATCTGACAATAAACAACCAGTACAACTACAACTATCAGCAATACGTGACCTGCTAAAACAAGGTGGTAGTGTGTCGGGCCAGTGGTAGAAATGCACCAAAAAAAGTAATGGAACTGTGGTCTCGGCAAAGCAGAGGGTAGGCGGAAGCATAATGCAACATGTGACCAGGGATTGCAGCCGGGGGACTGCAATAGTCCAAGTGACTAGTAGCCAAGGATCCTGAGGGACATGAATGACAAATCCTCTATATAGAATAGTCCTCTATATAGAATAGTGAACAGGGTCGTAAAAAGTGTAATGGTAAATAGAATTTTTAAAAAGAAAATAAGTGGAATACAGCTCCCGACCGTTCCCGCTCACTTCGATCACTGGTCGGGGCAATTTAGGAGGAGACAAAAATGAAGAAAAAAAATAAATAAAAAACATTTGGAGAAGCATGGTACAAGAAAGGGAGAAAAAGGCAGGAAATGAAAACGAATGGGGAAAGGGAGAAAGTGCCATTTACTGAGATAGAGGGAGGAAGGAAAGGAGATGAAGGGGAGGGAGACATCGGATGCATAAATAGGGATAGGAGAAGGGGGGGCAAAAACATTCAATTTTTTTTAAATCAAAGTGCTTTGAGAAACAGTAACGCTGGTCCTCCTCCATCTCCATCTCATATGCTTGAAAACGTTCTCAGGTCTATGTAAAGGGTCAAGTCTTCCTGCTGAAGAGGCATTGGCTAGGACATTGCTAGGACACCCCCTTACGATGACTAAAGAAGTCCCTTAAGCACTTGGATTCCGTAGACGATAGACGCAATCTCACTTTAAAGAGCATTGGCTTCTTCTGCCAGTGTAGAAAGAATGTTCAAGAAATGGTTTAGGACTTTATAAAGCAGAATATTTATTTATTTTTTTATTAGGTACCTCATGTTGACCTGGCAGACTCTCCCCCATCAAACTCCCCCCCCCCCCATTTCATTAACAAGTTTAGAAACCTAAGCAATAACAGATTTTCGAAATCCCCGAATACTTAAAGGGAAAAAAAAGTATGCTTGTTCTGTTCAATTATACGTTTGCCATTGAACATAGAAATAAGTTAATGTGGTTCTTTCATAATGGGTCTGGGGATTGCATGGCAAGAGAATTCTCAAAATATATATTAACATACCGTTCACAGATGGTTTAAATACTATTACTAAATGAAATATTAACCACCAAACCATTATACATTTTTTGATATAGTTGTAAAACCAACCTTAGGTTTTACAATTTAGTCAGCACCGGAGGGTAGTAAGCTTGCATCCAGGGAGGACAGGCAAGCCAAGTATAGCCTTGGTTCAAGCCCAAACCATCAGGTGCACATCGGAACAGCAGCAAATTCCAACCCTTGTCTCCAGGGTTAGGGTGGAGGTGCCAACAGAAAGAGTTGGTGAGAATTTAAGGGAGTGGCAGAGGAGGTAAAAAGAAAGCAGAGGTGGTATCAAAACCCAAATGTCCTTTCCTACACTCTGCGGTACGATTCAGGTTCTCTCAAATGGCATTTGGGGGGGCCGGGAGGTCTTAAGGTATCAAGGATTTTGGACAAAGTTGAAGATTTTAGGGTTGGCTTCATCTAGTGGGGTGGGGTTAACAGCATAGACGGACCCCTACCCTCCCAAACAACTTGAAAAAAAAACTGCAGACTGCACCACTGGGATACTCTCCGACCAAGAATGATATTAATACAGTGGCCTTCATTGTAAGCCTGTGCTACATTTTACAAAAAGCGTATCCAACCTTCACCATTTCGCCCACATTAAGGATTAAGTGGCCTTAACTCACTTTTTATCACAACTAAAGGCAATTCCATAGGCTAGGTCAGATGAGCATGTATACAATAATGGCAAAAAGCTCCCTAATGACAGATGCAAACAGTTGGGGAGACTCGGCAATTTCCATTATGTAGTGCCATAGGTTGAAAGGAGGGGTAGCTACGGCATGCACTTAATTTCCTCTACCATAAAAGTTAGCCTGCAAACATAGTGACCTGCAACCACGGGAGGGGAATGGTGTAAAAAGATGGTCTAAGCCAGTGAACGTGAAGGGAGCATTTACTGGCATATTCTTACCCATAAAACTTCTGGTCATGAATTGCACAATACATAACTACATCCTACTACTCCTGCAGTTGTGACGCAGCACCACACAATTGTTTAATATAGTCCTGGTTGGCAGTGCTCAATGGCCTAGATTTTGATTTACATGTACATGGGATACATTACTCACCGGAATCGTATTTCTTGTGCTTGCATCTGCACTCACCGTAATTGTATTTCTGGTGCTTGCATCTGCTTAGATTCATAGATTCACGTGCTCTGCATAGTCTGACATCTAGTGGAAGTCGGAATATTACAAGATTTGTTTTCAAAACTCGAAAACTGACCTCAGTTTGTGATTAGTAATACTATCCCTAGTGTGACATGTACTGTACCCATGCTCCTTCACGCAACGACGTCCCTCAGCTTGTTTCTAACATGAGGTTGCATGAAGTATAGTGCGAGTACAGAATTGTGTAAAGCAGAAACAGTGATAACCCAGAACACATCTATTCGCCTTCTACTCCAGTAGGGGAGGAAGAGTGGGCGCATGTGAATCTAAGCAGATACAAGCACCAGAAATACAATGATGGTGAATAATGTATCCCTTCTGGAGCTTGTGGCTTTGCTTAGATCACATGCTCTGCATAGATTAGCAAGTGGTGTCTGGAAAAGGAGGTGGGAAGTTAAAGGCACAGCAGCAAAGAGTAGTTTTAGAACTGCGTGTCTAACCTGTGAACCCGCTTTAGAATGTGTCAATGCAGTAATGCTGTGTGAACATATGAATGGAACTCCATGTAGCAGCTTTGCAGATGGCATCCAGAGGGACTGAAAGCTAAGGTAACCCCTGTACCTCTGGTAGCGTGTCCCCTTGGGGTAAAAAGGTAGAACCTTTTTGGTTAAGGACTAGCAGAGTCGTATGCATGTGACCATCGATCTGGAGATGGCGCTTTTTGATATGGGATTGCATACCCTACCAGGCGCCACGGAAGCAGTTGGCTTTGTTCACATAGTACAAGACTGCCCTTTGTACATCTAGTGCATGGAGGTGTCTTTCTGCTGAGTTGAAAGAAGGTGGGAACTTCTATGGAACTTGGGTGAAAACATAGGGTGTGTTCGGAGGACAACTTTGTCCTTGTGTCTATAATGAAAAAGGGGTCTTGTACGGACAAAGCCCGTTTTATGGGAGGCGAGAGCCACCACGAATGCAGTTTTATAGGTAAGATGCTTTAGGCTGGCTCTGTGCATAGGCTCAATGGGTGGACCCATGAGCTTGGAGAGCACAATGTTGAGATCCCAACCTGGTTGGAAATTGAGGTGCGGGGGTGTGGGGGGTGTATAGCCTCTTTACCCCATACATGAATGCCTTAATGTCAGGGACTTTCCACCAGAACACCTTGTTCTGTGAAGTGGTGTAAGGAGATGGGGCCGCCAGGTGCACCTTTAAGGAATTAAATACTAGGCCAGAGTCTAGTAAGTAAAGTATGTAGTGTAGAATGTTAGCTGGAGAACATTCTAATGGGTTGAGTGATTGTGATGTGCATCCTATCACAAATCTCTTCCACTTATTAAAATAGCAGTGCCTAGTGCTGGGTTTTCGTGCTTCTAAGTATATCCATACACTTTTGTGGAAGATTTAAGTGGCCAAACTAGGACTTCAGGAGCCAAGCTGCCAAGTTCATCGATTGTGGGCGTGGGTGGAGGGATGCACCTTTGTGTTGTGTCAACATGTTGTATGGGCACGGGAGCTTGCTTGGGCCGCACATCGTCAGTTTGAGCAGATGTGGAAACCAAGGCTGTCTCGCCTACATAGGAGCAACCAGGATCAGTGTTACTTGTTCCAGGTGCATCTAGTGCAGTATCCTGCTCACAGGAGTGGTGTCAGGAGAAAAGCGCAAGCACATTTCCCTGACCAGTTCATCCAAAGGGCGTGCCTCTTGGATCCTGAATGGGGAAACCTGGACGCGATGTCTAGACATTGTGCGTTTCGTTTTGTGACGAAGAAGTCTAGTGGGGGGTGACCCCATGCAAATATTTTGTCTAGGATATCTGTCGAGTTGGAACTCGTGTTCGTCTGGCAGTGGGTGTCGGCTCAGAGTGTCTGCCAGAAAATGGAGTACCCCTGGAACGTGTTGAGATGTTAGGAACATGTTCCGCTTGAATGGTCACTTCCATATTTTTTGGGGTAGCTTGGACAGAGTGTGTGCCTCCCTTCTTGTTCGGATAGAACATGGCCGTGGTGCTGTCCGAGGACCTGCACAGGTTGACCCTGTATATGCTGCTGAAAAGCCGGAAGAGCTTTGTGGACTGCCAAGAGTTCCAGGAAGTGCACAGGTCTTCAGGCAATTCCTGCATTGGAGGCATGCGTCAGGAACGAAGAAAATCCAAGAGGCCATCATCCCTAGCAAGCGCATTGCATGGGCGAATTGAGTTATTCAGCCTCCTACTTGAGCGGCATAGGAGGGGACCTGAAACGGTGTGTCATTGTTTGAGAGGGACTGAGCCTCTCCCAGGTGAGGTTCTGCCCTTGCCTCTTCCCCCCACCACCTCCTCTTTGAAAGCTGGACGAGGAACCTTGGCCTTGAGACTGGTTCCAGGACAATGATTGTCCTCCCTGGGACTAGCCCCAAGGAACACTGTCCACTCTGGCCCCAAAATAGAGTTTGGGGTACCCCATTGGGAATAAGGTCTGTTATTAGCTGGCCAAGGGACTTCAGAGTGTCATACTCGTCCTTGGCGCTCTTTAGGGAGTCCTCTACAGCCTTACCAAATAGTACGTTTGGCTCTTTTTGCATGGTGAGGAGGGTTGCTTGGTCTTTAGCCTAAACCCCAACTGCCCAAGCAAGGCATGCCGCTTAATGAGCGTCCCTTCCGCTATGATACACCCTGTGTTATCCGCTGCATCAAGATGGTTCTTCAGGATGCAGCTCGATATTTGTTTGCCTTCAGATATAGTCTTAAGCAGTTGGGCCATTAGTGGTTCTGGGACGGCTTATAGTTGTTCCATCTCGTCCCATATGTGGGAGCCGCAACTAGCCAACGGTTTCGTATTGTTGGCAATTCTTGTCTGGTATGCTGCAGAGGAAGCGACTTTCTCCAAAAACGATATATCTTTTTACTCTCCTTGTCTGGCGGGGCTTCTGCAGACGCCCGGGGAGTGCCTGCCCTTTTTCTGGTGGGGGTAACTACCAGGGAATCTGGTCTGATCAGGCCCCTAATGTACAGGGTTCCAGTGGGTCGGCCTGAACAGTTTCTCTACCCTTGGGTTGACCGCCCTTATAAAATTAGGTGTTAGGGATGGTTGAATACGTCTCTTGTTGACTGCAGGAGCTGTATGAAATGTGTGGCTGCCTTTTTGTCCCCCAGGATTTCTTCCACAAAGTCCTTATCAACTTGTGTCTCCTGGGTGTCAATGTCGAAATGTTGTGCCACCTTCAGTAACAATTCGTTGAACTGGAGTTGGTTATCAACTGACGAGTCTGCAAGCGGCTGGTCCTGGTCTGGCGACTGTACTATGTAGATATCGTCCTCATCATAGTGTTGTCTTGGTTCTGGTTGGTTGGTTGTCATAGGAGTCCTGAGATGGGTCTTGGTAATGAGTGGCGTCTTGGGAAGCCAAGGCTGGAATGCCCATTGTGGAGGTGCTCAAGGTGGGACTTTTCGGTAGGGAGTGGCTCTGTTGATGCCCCTGGCTGTAAGGCATCTTAGTACTGTTAGTTGGTTGGGGAGGTTTGTCCATGAATCTCACGAAACAGGACATTCTCCCTAAAATTGTATTACATTGCTCTGGAATAAAATTACATTGTGGTGGGAAGCCCTAGATTGCAGAGCCCTGGGAGGGATGGGCATCTTTAGCAGGGGTGGGCTTTGAGGGAATGGTATCCTTACGGCTCATATCCCTGGGGGTTTGGGGGGGGGGGGGGAATCTAAGGGAGTAGAAACTGCTGTGGGTGACTTTGGGGGTTAGGGGCGTCGAAATTGTGTTTCATCAGTGACATTGCCTTTAATAGTTAAGTGCTAACGTGTTTAATTAGCACTTGTATTTCTGGCGCATTTAAAAAATAGAAATAAAAAAGTGCATGGGTCTCGACGCTGGACTGTCGTCGAGAGTCGACCGTTGGGCATGTCCTTAGCATGCTTGTGTTTGTGTGTGGCGTGGCCGCCAGGTGTCTTCTCCATTGCAGGACCGATGGCCTGCTTCTCAGAGTTGGGGGGCCTGCACTTGGGGTCCAGACGGATCCCGATCGCCCTCTGCGTCACTCATGACTACTTAAATGCCCTCGCTGGAGTTCTCTGTCATATCTATGGAGGCCTCGACTTGCATGGCACGAGCGGCCCAGCGTTCCGTCCGCCGATGCTTTATGGCTGAAAAAGCAGACAGCATTTACAGTGCTTTCCGGCATGATCTCTTGGGAGACAATGTCGACATCAGTTGGAGTTTCAAAAACAAATCTTGTAATACTCGAGACTGTCACTAGATGTCTGAATATGCAGAGAATGTGATCCAAGTAGATTCACAAGCTCCAAAAATGCAGTTACCAAAACAGGGGGCAGGATTTATGATGTAGACAAGACAGGTTCCCAACAGGTAGTGGGTGGGCACATTGGATCAGTGTCTCAAATTGACCCTACTGAAGAGGGACTATAAAGAGCCCAAGAGTGGCAACTTCTTTGTGGTCTTCCTTCCAAGACAGCCATTGGATTTAGTGGATAGACACAGTAACTGTATGGGATGCCCCCAGGTTGTCATTTTGCTTTTGCTTGAGGACTGGTTGGTGTGCACCATCGATTATTGGGCCCAACACACAACTGACTTTCCAGTTAAAAAGAAATGTTTTAGTCAACATTTTATTCAGACATTCACAGTAACAAATGAATAGAAACAGAAGAAGCAAGTAGTAAGAGAATGTATGACTGATATCAACAAAGTCTCAGCGTCTCAAGAACATGCTGTGTGAGGGGTTGCATCTTAGCTCTAGTAGCACTCTGAATTAGCCTGCATAAAAATCCCCAAATCCTTCCCGGGTCCAATTAAATTCTGCCATCTGATGAAGATCCAGTTTAAAGGAGGTCTATGGGATTGAAACACGCATGTTGGTATTTGGCCTAGGATGTTGACATTTTAATACATGTTTATGAATTTTCTCCATTTCTCCTGTGGTGCTTGCATTTCCTTTGTACGTAGACAGATATTTGTAGGCACATCAGTTCACCCTTGAGCACTCTATATTTTGATTCACAAATCTATTTTTAAATCTAATTCGAACAGCATTTTCTGAAACTGGATAAAATTTGAAAAACTATTTTAGATTAAAGTAAACCACTGTTTTGTATAGGTTGAAAATGTGTTCACCTCCGCCGTCAATTCTAAATCTCAGTTTACATAAATCCAAAATTTACACACCTTTTTACCATCCATGTTTGGGCAGAGTCAGGATCGCCTCACATCAACTGAGTTTTCAATCATGCGTTTACTTACCCCCACCACATTCTGCTTCCCTTTGATAATCACAGTGGACGACTTCCCCTTTGATGCCCACACAGACTTTGCTGAATCCAACAGGCTGTGCACAGCAGAGGGCTGGTTAAAGTTGATGTTGATGATTGTGGGTTTAGAGAGGTCGGTGACCACCTCGACCCCATTCACTTTCACAATATTTGAAGACATGGTGCCCACCTGGAATGAGAAAAATCGGTATATTGTTAATTCTCGTCCAGACCTCTCCAGAGACCAACAAACCAATCATGGCTCAGAGTGAACACCTAAAAAAGTGGCTTTTTGAATACAGTGGCAACAGATAAGTCACATTTATAGACATCGTCTAAGATTATGAATGTTTTGATTTTTTCGGATGGAACAACCACCTAAAAAGTGGGCATGCACTATTAAGGCTCTGTATACACATGCAAGTCTCTCCAATGTCACCCTTTGGGAAGGACTGTGGCCCTCGGGAAGTGTGCTGCCACCTGTGCCGTTTGGTCCAGAAGAGGTAAATTGGAGTGGATCTCCAAGACCGGCCACCGTCACAAAGAGCTGTGCATAGAGTCAGAGCATTGCTGCTGCCCAATCATACCCACATCCAAATGGTGCTGTACAACGGAAAAATAGGTGCAAGTCTGGCTGACTGCCAAATGGGACCCGGGCTATGCCGCCAGTGTTCCATGTAAACGGTCAGAACAGGACCTCTGCTGGGAAACAAGACACCAAATGGCCAGGATTGCCTGAGCACACTGCAGCCAATCATGCATCAACACTGCATGCTAATACAATTTTCCCAAATGTGCCGTGGAGACTCACCCAGGCCTTGCAAATAGCCCTAATTTTTCTTTGCCTACTTGCTGAGGTTTTTTTGTTCAATGGTGCATTTGACAATACATTTCATGTTTGGTGCAATGCTGCCAGCCAGTGAACGATTTTACATTTAATGCAAAGACGGTTTACCTGCAGTGAATAGCAAACACGGTTCCCTTCATCACTGCACTCGCCTTGAGAGGGAGGACCATTTGAATGGTCCTCGCCCTTCATAAAATCTCCGACTATTTGAGTGGGCGAGGAGATTGTGTGCCCCCGACATCCCAATGACCACAGCACTTCAGGACATGCATGCCTCCTCCCTTTAGCAGAACTGTGGCCCACCCAAGAGGACTTACCTGCCCACTGGCCATAACAAAACATCCCCACCCACTGCATCCCTTCCGGTCTCCATTTGCAGCCTCTCGTTCCCACTTTCCTACCCTCTTGGCATTCCCCTTGCTCACTGTCTAGCAGGCGAAGGTCTGGATACCCTTGGAGGTAGTACAGTATGTCATTCCACCGACAAGCCAGGCCCTCCGATACTACTAGGGTGGCAATTTGGCACAGTGAAAAAGCAGATTAACTTAATATTGCGTACGTATGCAGATGTACATACATAAAGTAGGGATAACTACTTTCAAAAGTGTTACTACCTGTAAAGTTAAAATGTACAAAAACGCTGGTAATGTTAAGGTTTAAACAATTCTTAAAAACAAAATAAAACCAACATTGCGGAAACCTTAGCACTCCCTCTTGTTTTGATTTTTTTTTTTTAAACTTTGGTTTTATTGGTAATTTTTCAGAAAAAGAAACAAAGACAACACCAGGAGCAATATGAATATCACATTTATCATCATCATCATCAAACCCCCGTGGTCTCCTTCCCCTCCCTCCACCCTCTCCCCCTCCCCAACTCGGCCCCACCCCCCAGATCAGTGTCCCATCGAAAAACCAATCGCAGGAGTCGTCCTCATTACTCATAGTTCGGTGCCTTGGAGCTGTGCAATGCGTTCCCGTAAATGCTGGCCTAGACGGATCCGCCGTCTCCCGGGCCATGGGTTACACCATTGTTCTTGAGTGGTACTCTCTGGGCTCCATCGCCCTCACGCCCCATGTTGTCCGCATAATGTCAGTGAGCATCCCACCCCCATGCCTGGTAAACCCCATACCAATTTGCCTGGAAGGTGCTCGATTCATTGTTTACCATGGCCGCCAGTTTGTCCATGAGGAACATGTTCTTAAGTTTTTTTAGCCAGTCTTCCTTAGAGGGGGGTCTCCGGGCTTTTCCACCTTTGCGCTAGGGCCACTCTTCCTGCTCGCAACATGGTCTCCCACATTCTTGGGTACCTGTATATTTCCGCTTCCTCCGGCGGGAGGCCCAACAACATCGTCAACGGATTGAGTGGGGGTAGTTCCTCGGTGACCTCTGCCATCCATCCCCGTACCTTCTCCCAGAACCCCTGTACCTTAGGGCAGCAGAGCCACCACATGTGACCCCTCGTCCCCACTTGGCCACATCCTCTTGGGCACCTGGGGGACACCCCCCCCCCCCCCCCGAGAACATCTTGGATAACTTCAATGGGTCTCTATGCCATCCCTGTAGGATCTTAAAGTTGTGCTCCATGTCCGATGTAAACAGGTTCCCATGGAATGCCATTTTAAATACCCTGGACCATGCGTCCTCCGAGAGAGCCTCTCCTGCCAAGTCATTCCAGAACCCCCGAAACCCTCTCCTCCCTTCCAAGTTTTCCAAGTTAACAGTATTCAGTATCTGGTACATTTTGGATAGTACCCCCTTCCTTGTTGTGGCCGTGTCTACTAATTTTTCAAAGGGGGGTCAACTGTCTCCGCAGATTCAGGCCCCAAGTCTGGTCACGGAGGATGCCCTTCAGGCGCAAGTATTCAAAGACTGAAAGAGACCCCGCCCAAGTGCATCTCGCAGCTCCTCGTATTCGAGGAACTCGCCCTCCTTGAACAGTTGCCCCGCCCATTCCAGCCCCCCCATCTGACCAGGACTGGCCATTCCTGAATCCCCTGCTACCCAGTCTGAGCGGGTGGCCCCAGATCGAAGACATCGGGGAGGGCCATGAAGTGAGGTATGCAGTTGTAGGACCTTCCTTCCAGATCGACCAGAGTATTCCCAGGGTTGGGTGGGTCTGCAATTTATTTGGGATGTGTTTGCGCGGCAACCACAGGAGGTTGCGTACTTTCAGAGGGTGGGCATCCATGTCCTCCAGATAAGACCAGTAGGTGCCCATCCCCTCCCTCATGTGCTCCAACAGGACCCTTAGCTGGGCGGCCCGGTGGTAGAGAAGAAGTCCGGCAGCCCGAAACCACCCTCTCCCTAGGTAACGTTAGAATGGCCTTCCCTATCCTCGGGTTCCGCCCTTGCCATACAAACTCTCGGACTGCCGCCCTCTGTAAGTCTCAAAACATCTGGTCAGGGACCTCCGTTGGGAATGCCGTGAAAAGATACAGCAGTCTTGGGAGGATGTTCATCTTCACCGCTGTCATGCGCCCGTACCAGGACAGGATCATACCTCCCCACCTCCTCAGATCTGATTTAATCTCCGCCATAATGGACCCATAATTCGCCGAAGCCAATTTTGAGAGATCTCTCGTGAGGAGCACACCCAAATACCTAATGGAGTCCTTCCCCACCACAATCCCCGCACACCTATCCCGGTGGTCCAGCCCCGGGTCCTGATAGGGAGTAACATTGATTTTGATGCGTTAATTTTTAGCCCCGAGAATTGCCCAAAGGTAGTCATCAGGGCCGGGCGGGGGGGGGGGGGGGGGGGGGGGGGAATAAAAAAAAATAAAACACAAATCGAGGAGTTGGGCTCCACCAGGTACGCTAGAAAATCATAAGCAAACAGGGAGAGCTTGAACTCCACCTCTCCTCTTTTAATCCCTTTAATGTAGGGGTGGGCTCGGACCGCTATGGCCAGGGGCTCCATCGTCAGGACATATATTAGAGGGGAGAGTGGGCAACCTTGCCGCGTCCCCCGCGTGAGAGGGAATGAGTTAGAAAGTTCTCCATTCACCTGCACTCCCGCCGTATAGGGCGGAAACCCAGTTCCTGATGTGCGCCGTATAGGGCGGAAACCCAGTTCCTGATGTGCACCCCGAAGCCCATTCGACGGAGGAGGAGTTGCATGTACCTCCACTCTACCCCGTCAAAAGCTTTCTCGGAGTCCAGGGAAGGCAGACTTGCATCTAGGTCCGATTCTTGGGCATGGTGGATTAGGTCTATCGTCTTCCTGATGTTATCAGAGCCTTGCCTGCCCCCTATGATCCCCACTTGATCCCCGTGAACCAGCTTGGGCATTATCCCCTTCATACGTTTGACTATCACCTTGGCCAGGATCTTAACATCTATATTGAGGAGGGAAATCGGGCGATATGAGGAGCATTCAGTGGGGTCTTTGCCCTCTTTGGGCAGAACCACAATTATGGCCCTCCTCATGGTATCCGGCAGAGAGCCCCCCTCTAACACCCTGTTAAACACCCTCACCAGGTGTGGGGCTAGGCTAGCCCGAAACCTCTTGTAGAAGTACACAGAGAAGCCGCCTTCCCCCGGGACGTTCCCACCTTCATCCCACTGATCGCGTGCTCCACCTCCTCTTCCGTCACCTGGCCCTCTAAACCCTCCGCCATTTCACCTGTCAAGGACGGGATCCGGATGGAGTCCAGGAAACCCTCTATCTGGGAGTCATCCCCGTCATACTCTGAGTATAACTTTTTCATAATAACGTCGAAAGGCTGCTCCAATGCTCGGGTGTAGTGGTCCAGTGATCCCCGATCATTCTTCACCGCCTTCACCGTTCTGTTCCTCTGAAGCTCTCTGAGTTTCCAGGCCAGGATTTTGTCGGCTCTGTCCCCCTTCTCATAGTATTTCAGTTTCACTAGTTGGAGGCTCCGCTCTGTCTTATGTAGCAGGAGGTCTTTCAACTGAAGTTTGTAGTTTTCTAAGGAGGCAATCTGATCCCTTTCCAAGGGTGCCTCCGGGAGGTCGCCCGGCAGAAGTTGGGCTATCTTTTCCCTCAGGGACTTTTCCTGGGCCTCCCTCTCCCTCTTTTTCTGGGCTCCCATTCGAATGAGGACACCACGTAAGGTCGCCTTGAAGGCGTCCCACAGCACGTGCGTGCCCACCTCTCCATTGTCGTTCAACTCGAAGTACTCTGAGAAATGGCGTCCTGCACTTCCTGTGCCAGGACTTCGTCCTTCAACAGGGAGTCATTACACTTCCATCGCCCTCTGCTACCACTCTGCCATCCCCCTATTATGGTGGTACGGACCAAGTCGTGGTCGGACCAAGAGACCGGGTCAACCCTGTGGCCAGAGACATGTGGAAGAAGGGGTTCGTCTACCAGGATGTAGTCTATACGGGAGTATGATGTGTGGATTGCTGAGTAGTATGTGAAGGAGGAGAGCCCTGTCCTGGGAGTCGGAATGGTGTCCACCAGGCCCAGCTCCGCGTTGGTTTCATCTGCAGCCCTAGTGGATTGCCCCCCCCCTCCCCCCCTCCTCCTCTTGGATGGCTCCCCTTATGTCGTCCTCTGTAATCAGGGTCGACCGTTGACCCTCGTATTCGAACGAGAGGGAGAAGGGGTGCCCCCATCTGTAGCGCACCCCCTTCCCTTTTAGCATTTGTGTCAGAGGGCGGCACATCCTGCGTTTGGCCAGCGTGTATGAAGAGAGGTCCTGGAAGATAAACACTTGTGCATTTTTATAGGTAATCTCCCGTGGCTTTCTGGCCTCCTCCAGAACCTTTGCTTTCGCCATGTAGTAATGAAAGTGGACTAGACTTGACCGGGGGCCCCCAGCTCTGCCCCCCGCTCTGTGGACCCGATCAAACGTTGGTTCGGTCGTCATCTCGTCCGAGAAAAAGAAGGCGATGATGTCCCTCACCACCCGGTTTAATTCTCTTTCCGTTTCTCCCTCCGACTCCGGCACCCCAAAGATTCTGAGGTTGTTCCTCCGTTCTCTATTTTCGAAGTCATCCATTTGCCTGGCCCTCTCCTCATCTCTTTTTTCAAGGGCGGTTATTCTCAGGGACATGTCCATCTCTTGGGTCGCTGCTGAGGACTAGTTGGCCTCCAGCTGCAACAGTCTGTCCTCGACCTTGTCCACCCTACGGTCCATGTTCTCCATTTTCTAGGCAATGTCCGCCCGCATGTCTCTGATCTCCTGCAGGACCGAGGCAAAGCCCTTTTCCATTGTAAGGGTGGGCGGGGGCGAGGTCTCGGGCCGGGACATTCTGGTCGACCGTTCTGGGTCTCTAATCTCCATTCTGGCGTCCTGGTAGCGGTACTCCTGGAGTGTGTGGCACCAGCTCATCCGATCTCCCTTTCTCTCCCTCCGGCTGGTGGTCCTCGGGGGCCGATGACCCCGCTGGGGGACTACCCGCTCTCCTTTGAGCAAAACCGCTCCGCGGGGAGCCAACTTTGAGTTGGCACACGCCCCATCGGCCTCCGGCGGGGGCCTCACACTCTTTACACTCCCTTTTCAGGCTGCTTGTGGTCGTCTGTCCCTGTGGTGGGGAGGTGGCGACGATGTGTGTCGAATTGTGATCGGATGAGGGTTCAGGCGTGCTGGTTAGATACTATCGGCCATGTTTACTTCAGGGTTCGTCTCCAGGCGGGCACTCGCCCTGGGAAGGGGCCCAGGGGCCACCACCGGCGTAAGTCTCCTCCCGCCAGCCGTGTCCCGCTGCTGTCCGCTGTCCACCGCTCTGATGGCCCTCGCCAGGGTCCGCTGGACGGGGCCTCGGCGCCCCTGTTGCTCAACTCCGTGTCCGGGAGCTCGGGTCAAGCGGGCTGCCTCTCCTTTGGCGGGTCTGCGGCTCGAGTCGCCGCCGCCTGGGGCTTCTGCTCCGCGCTGGTAGCGTTCTCCTGTGCCGCGGGGCCCCGACGGTGGAGTCCCCGCCGGAGCGCCGGCATGCTCTGTGACCAGAGTAGGGACGGGAGGTCAGGCGCGCTTGCAGGCCTCGACGGCAACCATGACTCCCCGCGCAGCTCCGGAGGCGGGCGGGGCCTCTGGGGGATTCTCTCGTTGGGCTGCAAGGCCTCGTTCTCGGGCAACCGAGGGTCTTTCAGCGTCGCTCTTTCACCCGGGGGGACCCTGGGGTTCACCGCCACCGAGGGCCACAGATATTTCGTGGGGAGGTTGCGGGGGGGGCTCAATCCCTCAACACTGCCCAGTTTCGGCGGGAGCAGCGTCTTCAGGCAGCCATCGCCTGTGCACCCCCTGGTGGCCTCTTGTTTTGATTTTTAATGTCTGAAGGGTTATCCTCTTAGATAGATAGCGGTGTTGTGTACCCATGTCAAGTCAAATCTGACTTAGTTTTCTGGTCTGTGATGGGGCATTAGAGTGGTAGTAAGATGGTGATGGGGCATTAGAGTGGTAGTAAGATGATATCCTGTGACCAAGTGCGGTTGTATATTTTCAGGGCACTTTATTTAAAGGTTCATATTAGGAGTAATGTACCTCGAGGCAATGGGTCAAAAAATACATTGGAATTTGTGACATATAACCAAAAACTGATCTTTAATCTTTAATCTTTGCACAGAACAGCTTGGACCCTCCTTGCGCCACACAACAGCCACATCCACCAATACGCAGATCACATGCAGCTCTCCCTCAAAATAGCCTCCATCGAAGACATCCACAGTCTCAAGGCCTGCCTCATTGATCCAGTCGTGATGTCCTGTGCTTACATGAAGCTCAACCCCTCCAAGACTGAATTCCTACTGCTGACCAACAACAAACAGCAAGAAATCCAGACCGGGCTCTATGCATCTCGATGGCTTCACGCCCCAGCTGGCCGCCTATGCAAAGGTCCCTTCGGTTTGACATCGACAGACCCCTCTTGTTCAAGGCCTTAATTTCAGAAAACTTGAGATCTGCTGCCAAGCTTTGGTCCTTTCCAGCTGAATGCTGGCAATGCCCTTTTGTAAGGCTTTCAGGGAACTACCCCAGCACCCTCAATATGTGTCCTGTATGCTGCAGCACCATCAAACTGCACTGGTTCCCACTGCAAGCACGCATCATTTTAAAATCCTGCTGCATCATCTACAAAGCCGTCTCCCTCAAGTCCCCAAGCTACCTCACTGAGAAACCGTAGAGAAGCCGTTTAACGCTCACACCAGATAAAATAAAACCCACTAGGGGAAAAAGACCAGCAAGCTTCTTGCAAGGAGAACACATTTCCAGAAACAGACAAAAGACGCTCCAGCAAAGGACTCTGCTGCCACAGAGTGCCATGGAAAAATCAGGATAAGCAACACGCAGCGTCTGTGACTTAAGTTACATAAGTTACAAATCCGAACGGCTGGTTGGTGCGACCATATACCATAGGCAACCTGCTCCATTAGGGATGCCAGGCCATTGGTCCCAGCCTCTTCTGCCTGTCTTTTTCCACATGCACTGCTTCAGGTACGTCACTGGGCACGAAGCTACATTTAATTGCCAATTATAAATCAGAAAAACAATGTATTTTCGATCCTAAGGTGCACCTGCAACTGCAGACATGGGCGCGAGGGATACCCTAGGTAACTGCAACCCCAGCTTGATGGATCGCAGGCACGTTGGTGCCCTTCCAAAGCTCCCCACCCTGGTTTTTAGGGTTGTTGCTTTGCCCCTCCTGGCACCTTGCAGCACAAATCACAGGACTTGGTGGGGGCAGCCGTCCCTGCTTTCTGATCTTTTCTGGTTGATTGGTGATCAGACCGTTTTTATAGTCTGGTCTGGAACTAGCCAATAACCTCAGGATGGGGCATCTGGGGAAGGACGGAGGCTCATGCCCTCCTCCTCGTGGGATAACTTTTCGCAGGGAGTTCAGCCCCCTCATGGCCTTGCAGGGCGCATTCCTCCCGGTATACCAGTGCTGGCTGTATGAGACAATGTAAGGTTTATGAATCTCTGTGGCTCTGGCCTCTTTCACGACTGCCCATGTCACAACCTATTCCCGCATACACACGCTTATTTCCATGTGCATGCCCTGAACCTGCTGCCCTAGCTGCAGAGCAGTGCGAGTATTTCAATATGGCTGCCATTTCTAAAATGGCATTTTACACTCTATACCCACACATCCAATAACTCGCCCATGATGCAGCTTCTAGCGATACCCCGGTACCCCTGTATGGCTTCCCCAAACATCTACAATACACTTCTGCTTCACCATGAACCTCTTGGGAGCCTACGACGGTCGCCCCTGCTTACCAATATTCCCCCCTTTCGTTAATCCCACATTAAAGAACTCACAGACAAGTCACTCATTCCCCTCCTTCTCCATTCTCTCCCTCTCCAAACTCTCAGCCTCCAAATATGGCAGCGACCCCTCCTTTGGTACCCATGCTTTGCACACAGACCGTAAACATTTCCTGGCTTGGTCATTTGCTCGGGTGTTATAGATATAGATCATCCGTCCCGGTGGGTCTACCCAGTGTTCAACGTAGTTCTCGGGGTCTGGCGGGGGAATTGTGATAGTGCCTGGGGGTGGAGGTGCTGCTCTAACGTGACCATGCCGAGTGTTTCAGGGTCATCAATTTGGATGGCACTATCTTTTGTACCGCGATGTTCACTATGTACCCCAATTGAACCATCATCAGTATGATGCGAGGCATTGCTTTGGCGCAGCATCAAAGTCGATCTGGCATGTGCAGAATATCACAAACACTATCATTGGAACCAGTGTCTTCACGATTGCCCTCATCCAGCCTCTGGATTTAAAAAAAAAAAAAAAAAAAAATTATACATTTAAAAAAAGGATTGTCAAACCAGTCACTTTTCTGGATACCTGCTTCTGTTTGCATGTGGGTGCAAAGTGTGTGCAGGGACCCGATTTACATCAAGGACCAGTTGTCTGCGTCATTCATTTGAAGGGGTGTAGCTACAGCAGGAATCGCCAATTTTGCAGCACACACCCTCACCATCACATTTAGTAAGTCTAGCATGCAGCGTTTTTGCAATGCCATCAACCTGCTTGTCCACATTTCAGCCTGGATGGTGTGGAGGCCCTGCTCACTGTCGTTGGTCAACTGGAGAACTTCCTAGCAGACAATCTAGCCATTTAGCATTTGCGGCAGCTTGTATCTCAAGCACCAGCAGAGACGCAAAGAATGTCTCTTCCTTACTATACAGTCTGCATTGGTCAGGTATTTCTTTTAGCAGCTGTAAGGAGTCCTGAGACAGATAATTAGACCTCCACTTTCAGCGCAACAGTTCCTCCTTGCTTTTCTCCAGCAGGATGCAAAATATGGGTGTTGGCAGGGGCATCTGTCACTGGTGATGTTGGAGTGACAACGCCTTGGGGTCCCACCATTAGGTGTTTTTCAGGGACCACGAGAAGAGCAGAGTGCAACGTGGCCAGTGTGCATGTGCCCCTCCAAAGGGACGGGAGGGGCAGAAAAGCTTGTTGGGCCACAGACCAAGTAGTTTCTATCACAGCAGCTGTACTCTTGAGATCTGGAACATATAAGGTCTTGTCGCACTTGCCGTTGGCCCCCACAAACACACTTCCTTAAAGAAACAGGTTTGTGTTCTCCCTGCATTTACACCTTCACCGGCTTTTCTAACTCCCCAATCCATGGGAGTGTTGCCACATACTCATTCCAGTACCCTCGGCACACATTGTCCCCCTTCCCTCCGCGCATCACCGAATTATGAGGCTTCCTGCCATGCAGCTCATTGTAGTCTCCTGCCACCTGTTCGCTACAACCTTCACGATTTCCATCTTCATGTATGGCCTTTGTAAGCACGGAACGTTCCTGGCAAACTGCAATTCGTCTGGATCTATCACCTCTAGTTGTATGTTCTGAGCCTGAAATGCACTTTGCAGCCTGCAGAATGTCCGATAGACCAAACATTGAGCCTCCAGAAGCGGAGTTTCCTGTGGCATTAACACCTGGGGTGGGTGGGGGGGGGGCCTTCCTGAGGCATTAACACCTTAGCCTCCCACGATGCGGGTGGTATCAAGGAACAAATGTAACAACTCCTGTTAACCTTCTTTCCCCACTGAGCTCATGTCTGCGTACCAACTATTGCTTAAGTCTGGGTGGTGCACATCTTCCATTATGTCCAGACAGAGCACTCTGTACTCGTACTTGGCTCTTCTCACCAGCCTTAAAACATATGGATGCATTCACATTTGAATCAATAGGAAAAGAACAAAAGTGTCCATTGTTGGAAAACACATTAGAAAACAATGATAGCATAAGTAAATTAGGGAGCTTCCCCATATGTTACTGGGTGGCAGGTATATTGTTAACAGAAGCATTAGTCTTTGTTTTAGGGGCCACAGTATTCTACATCCAGGTACTTTGTTTAATAGGAAACCATCCGTAGCATTGGCATGTGTTGGAGAACTATTATTTATATTTACATTTCTGTTCCCCCCCTCCCCCTTTTAGATGTCCACCCCATATAAAACTACATCCTAAATAGAATACATAATCCAAAACATAGAAAGAGTGAATAATCCAGCTACACAGTGCATAGCACAGGTATAAGTGGAAGAAACCACTTATAAGAGAATATTCATGGGGACGAGAACATGACCGCTTAGTGGTTTGAGACATGCAAGTCCATTGTGTGAGAAAAATAGAAGAAAAATAAATACCTGGAAATAATGCATAGCAGCATTTGTATATGGGGAGGAAGATCAGTTGCAGGAGAACATTAAAATGGAACCACAAAACAATATTCAGTTGCACGTTATATGTAGGCATAAATGTTTCTTCAGAAATATTTCAGATCAACGGGTCAGTGAGTCTTACAGTTCTTACATTTTTCTTCAACATTTACTCAACTTTAGCGGGTTGGTGCAGCATGCAGCACTCTTCGGACATCAGAACGATGTATCCAATACTGCAGCTCCCGATATTTTACCACAAGGGGAGTGGCATAGACTACCTTAAAGGGGCCGTTGTATCTAGGCTCACTCCACTGGCAGAGAAATGCAATCACCTGGATAAAGCGGGAGGTAACGTCTTGATCAGGTGCACCACTGGTGCTCTCCGTTTAGATACACATGTTATTGCTTTGGTTAGGGCAAAAAGCTAACTTTCAAATTCATCCCTTAGAACGGACGCAGCCCTGCGAGCATCCAATGCTGTTCCAATGGTGACAAAGCGGTGAATGCACCCACTTCAAGGGGTGGCAAATTGTGATCCTTACAGGGCTGTGTGTGCATGCTAAACAAGGCCAGGGGCGAGCAGTGCTCCCAGTTCTTTTTCAACGTGGTGCAGAGCTTTGACAGTTTGCTTTTCAAAAAGGCAGTTTATCCATTCTACCCAGTTGTCCTGGGGTGGTAAATTGTGCACGTTCGATGCTTGATGTAAAGTAATGCAGTTATAAAACAGCTCATTGAAAATAATGAGTGCTGTTATCAGACCTTATTACATCGCACACTACCAAACGAGGAAAAACCCCCTCAGACCAAATATTTAGCGCCACACTTAGCATCTAGATGTGCACAAGGACCTGACTCCAGCCATCAGGAGAAGGGACACAGCCCCAACAGCGAGACCCATTACATCCCTCTCCAATATTTGTATAATCAATGTGCAATTAGCGGAATGGCCCAGTTGGGCAGGGCAGGGCACCTCGATTCGTTCTTAATGCAAGGCCAGTGCTGTAGGACTGGCATGTAGTGCAGTTTATAACCATTTTAGTCAATGTCTCCTGCAGATTTGGGACAAACGAGTCCTGTATATCTGAAGCAATAGGTTTTGACACATGGGATGGGGGCGGTGTGCAGCTGGTCAAATGCGACCAGCAGCAATTTGTGCATTATGACTGCTTTCCCTGTAGTTTCCTGCTGCCACAATAAATCTGTAGGGGACAGTTTACACCCTTTTTAACTGCAAGTCCATGTCTTCCTGTGGAGGCCGGCCCTGTAATTCAATTAGTTGTGCAATTGGTAAGGAGTTGTAGGATGGTGGCAACTGCTCTCGGCCTTGTGCTAATGCTGGATATTCAGAAACATTTGGCACATGGAAATATGCTACTTGCTTGGCCGCTGCATCCGTGTTACAGAACAAGACCTTGTCTGTATCACTAGTTTAGGCGGTGCATTTCACCACTGCAGTCAGTATGGGCTGGGACAGTGGTTCAATCGGCTTGTCCAATAGTGCTGCATGCTGTACTGGGGCTCCGTCCGCTCTCCTGAACCCTCTCCTGTTCCACTGCGCCAGCCCTGCGTGCACTGTGGTGGGGACATAAGCTGAATCAGAGTGCAGGTAGATAAGAAGTATGATCATGCATTGATCATGAAACCTAATAGACATTTAGATTAGGCTCACAAAAACAAGGTCCCCAAGACCAATAAAATAAATTAAAAGTTAGAAATTTGACTTACTTAGGAACATTAATGTTTAATGTCCGACTCATACTTTCTTCATGTTTTTTGTTCTTTGAAACAAATGTGAACTTTTGATCATCTGTTTTATACTCCACTGTATATATCTCTAATTGTTTATAACTCAGTACTTGTTTCTCTTTTTTGTATTTCTTAATGCAACTGTTTTTGAACATTTGTCAGTCACCGTCATCCACTTTTTGAACTTTTATTAAATATTGACAAACCTAGACTCTTAGTCTTACTTATGACTCTGCCTGAGCATAAAACATTTCTCTGCAAACTAGTTGAATAATGACAGAAAATGATACTGTGTTAATGTGCTTTCACTTTTCTCTTTGTGTCTAGGAATCAGACTACATAGTCAACAGCACCCCTGGGACATTTGGAGCACCTCAATACACGCTATAAGCTCTGCAGCGTGGGCCGAGTAGTGCATGGGAAGTCTGGGTGATGAGACATTGGTACTTAAGTCTACTAGGCGGACAACTGCTGCCGGTGTGAATATTTTTTGTTGTTTTTTCATCCATCAGTCAATATCACCGAGGCAAGCTTCAAGGTCGGGACGTGGGTTGGTGCTGGTTTTCGGAATTGTTTTCGGAATTCTTAGGATAATTTGGGTATCGTCAGCGTAGTTTTGACAGGAAAGGTTACGCGTGCGGATGATTCCTGCTAGAGTGGTCAGATACAGGTTGTAAAGGAGAGCAGAGAGGCAGGCGCCTTGGGATACTCTGTTCATAGCGCGAGCAGTTGAGAGAAAAAGGGGAGAGAAAAGCGATTGGTTTCCTGTTGCTGAGGAACGAGGCAATCCAATTGTGTCCCGAGCCACGGATTCCTAGGGAGTGGAGGCGATCAAGGAGGATAGAGTGGTTAATGGTGTCAAAAGGCTGCTGACAGATCAAGGAGCATCAGCACTGCGCAACCCTCAGTCTGCTGCAACCTTTTAGATCATCCCAGATCGCGATCAGGGTGGTTTCTGTTCAGTGGCGCAGCCTGAAGCCTGATTGTGCGGGGGTCGAGTAGTTTGTTGGATTCTACGAAGCGGTTGAGCTGAGAGTATGCAGCCCGGTCAATGAGTTTCGTGAAAAATCTGGTGTTGGAGTTCGGCCTGTAATTCTTAGGGTCAAAGGTGGGGGGAGGAGGGGAGAAGTCGAAGGATGCCTTTTTTAGAAGCTGTTTGACATGCACCATTTTAAAGGCTTCTGGAAAGGTGCCAGAGGTGAGGGAGTCGTTTAGTATGGACCTTGCATGTTCTCCTGTGCAAGTAGAGGAGAATATTTCTTTCAGAAGAGAGGCGGGACAGGGGGAAAGGGGGAGGAGGGGAGAGCGATCTGGTGGGTCTGCTGCTGGATAGTAGATCTAGGAACTTCTCTCGAGATGGGTTGGAAAGAGTCAATGGTTGGCATTCCGGTCATCTGAGCAATGGGATCAGGAGGGGTAGGTGTGGGGCAGAGAGTTTGGTGTTGCCGTCCTGTCAAGTGCAGTGTTGTAGAAATATAGCTTGGAGATGATTGTGGAGATCTTTGCTGCTGATGCCACAAGAATTCATTTATTATGACATGCCTTTTGGATCTCAGATTTGTAATTACGGTGGTGGTGGGCAAACAGATCTGCTGAGAGCAGTTTTAGATGCTCCCCATTTGCGCTCAAGAGAGTTATTTTTACTTTTGAAAGAAAGGCTTCAGGTGGGGCGTAAACCATTTGGGGGTCAGTCCTTTGTGTGAGGGGGTGAGAGGAATTAGTGATTCTTTAAGCCAGGAGTGAAAGGATTTTATGGTTAAGGGTCTACTACTGGTCAGCGTCGCCTGTGGACAGAATAGCAGGGCTTTGGCTAGGTCATGGAGTACCTTGACTTTTTTTTTAATAAAAAGTGGGGGCTGTGGTAGATGGGGCTGGTGTGTGGATAGAGAAAGGGATGGCAGAGTTGTCTGTCCAGATAAGCAGTGGTTATAGAGACAGGGTCATAGGAGCTGAAGATCGCATCAAAGGTACGACCACCTGAGTGAGTTTGACCAGTGGTATGTCAGGAGAGGTTGAGTGCATCAAGACTGTCGGCCAGAGGTTGGGTCATGGGGTTGTTGGGCATATCGAACCGGATATTGAAATCTCCCAATAGTGTCAAAGTTGGGTGATTTACTTTGGTAGCTATTGAGTCAGAGATTGTTGGCAAAATGTCTGTCATATCCAGGGGCCCTGTATATGGAGTAGGAAGCTGCCAGTGCTGATGGTAGCGAGAGGTTTACTAAAAGGGATTCACAGGTAGCGTTGCATGTCTGGGTTTCTACAAGTGAGAGAAATTAGGTTTGTAGAGGACTGCCACTCCGCCACCTCTGGAGGGTCTGTTGTGGGTGATAAGCGAGTAGCCAAGGGGGAAAGCCTTGTGTGCGACTGGTGCAAAATCGGAGAACCAGGTTTCGGTGATAAAAATCAGGTCAGGATTGTCAGAGGATAGGAGGTCAAAGATGCCGTGTCTGTTTCTTGCTACAGAGCGGGCATTGAAAAGGATGCATGCAACTTCATGATGGGAGGCGATTTTCATGACGCTCGTCGTTGGGAGTGCTCGGTGGACATGGGTGCCCAGTGAGATGGGAGGTGTGGTAGGAACAGCCTGGGTGGTTGAGACTGAGGGGGGGGTATGTACAGTTTGAGGGTTGGGTCAGTGGGTTAGGTCGATGGGGAGCGGGTAGTGTAGGCGGGCGGTGGTAGGCATGCGAGAGACATAGTGGGAGGGATCGGGGGGGTGGTGAGTGGTGCAATTGTGTGAGGGGTTAGGAGAGTTGTTTGTGGTTCAAGTCTGGAGGGCGCTGGGGGTTTAGGTGTACTGGGTGAGAAGTCAAGAACAAGGGGGTGGAGACAAGGGGAGGGTCTGATGGTCGGGGTTGGAAAGGATGGGAGGTTGGACTGATGGAGAAGTGGTGTGATATGGAGGGTTGAGGGAGAGGGCTGGTCACGCTTCACATTTTGTGAGTTTGGTGCCAGAGGAGTGTGAGAGAGTAGGAGGGTCAGAGGGAGAAGAGGATGAAGTGACTGTTTTAGAAAGGTCGAGACCTGCTACGTTCAAAGAAAGGAAGGGGTATGAAGGGTGAGGTCTGTGGGCAGGAGTTGAGTAGGAGCTGAGAGGGGGGGGCAGTATGGGAGGTAGGGTGAGGATATTACAGGTGAAAATGGGGGGCAGGCTGTGTGAAGTTTGTGGGGTGCAGTTGTCCTTGAGGGATTGTGCTGTCTGGGGAGCACTGGGTTTTCGAGTTAGAGGTGTTGGGGTGAGGAAGTGTTGGACTGAGGTGGGGGCTTGGATGGGAAGTGTATTGGTTAGGATGTTGGGAGTGATGCAGAGCTTACACAAGTCGGTGTGTGTGGTAGTGCAGGTGGCAGAGGGGGATTGGCAGTGGCAGGTAGGCTGAGGTGGGGGGGGTTGGTGAGTTCCTGAGTGAGCGCAGAGATGCTGCAGTAGTGGCAGGGGTCTCATTATGTTTGGGGTGACAGAGCTTCGCTGGCTTGAGAGTTTGAGATTGCGTGGGGTGTATGGACGGGGAGTATGGGGTCGTTCTTAATAGATGCTTGGGGGTAGATGGATGATATGTTCGGGTGGGTTGAGTTGTGTAGGATGAGGGTTTGAGGTGTGGGGTGTTGTGGCACAACAGAGCACTCCTCTGATCTTAAGAGTTAGAGGTGGAATGATGATTGAGGTGTGTGCAGGGGGGGGTCTATGCAGGGAGATCAGAGTGCATCAGTATTTGGGGGCAAGGGTCATAGGTAGCGACCCAAAGTGGGAATAGGGTGGGTTCATGAAGTTTAGTGCTAGTGTTAGAGTGGAGGTTAGCGGGGTTGGTATGGTACAGAAGGGCCGGGGTCGGAGAGGTGGTCTTTGTTGTTGTGGTATCTCCATCCAGGAGGGGAGGTCAGGGGCTGTACGCAGTAGTAATGTAATGCAGCACCTTGAATTTGATTCACCTGGATAGAGGGATATGGACCCAACATGGGGGAAGACAGATCTAATTACAGAGGTGCAGTAGTAGCACCTAGATTTGGTGCACCTGGATAGCAGCAATTGGATTGGGAATACCTAGATAGAGGGAGAAGGGCCCAACATGGGTGGACCACAGTCAATGCAATAAACCTAGATGCAATAGCAGCACCTAGATTAGGGACACCTGGATAGAGGGAGAAAGGTCCTAACAGGGGGACCACAGAGAATGAAATAACCCTAGGGGGTACTGGGTAATTGGATGCAGAATATGACTATTGGGCTAATTACGTAAAGCAGTTTTTGGTTACAGTCAAAACTAATAGCAGGAGGACTCAACAGGAGGGGTTACAATGAATTTTGACAAGTTTGTGCACTTCACAGAAGATCAACAGGTGTAGGTCTCCTACCTGGTCGGACGCTGCTGGTTGGCAGCTGCATGCACCATGGGCCGGCTGCGTCTTCAGGAGCTGGTATCCTTTACCTCGGCTCCTTCACCACAGGGGCTGCACAGGCAGGGGCTGGTATGTGCTCTAAGTGGGTTACTGAAGACAAATCAGGGGAGGGGGTGGGAGGAGGGAGGGAAACGAGGAAGTGGGTCGGGGCAGAGGGAGCGCGATCGGGGGTGGGGGGCTAAAAAAAAATAATAAATTGAACAACCAAACAGGGCCCAGGAGGCTTACCACTCACCTGCAGACGTCGGAAAAAAGTATGCAATCAACTTTATGCTGGGCTGTGTGGGGGGACGGGGAGGTTGATCTAGGGCAACGATAGCAGGGAAGCTGTCGGGCATCGCTTTTTATGGAAAGTGGTTTTGGAGCTCTCAGCCTAGCAGGGGAGAAATGGCACATAGAATGTTGCAAGGATGGGCAAGGGAAAAGGGGAACAAAGGGACAACAGGAGAACAGTGTCAGCAGGGCTGTTGGGTAGGCTGTGCCAAGTCCTTGAGGGCATATGTTGGTTGCCATGGGGAAGGGACATGTTCGCCGCATGCTTTATGTGGTTTATTTGGGGCATTTCAGGTGTGGGACTTGGTACAGAAGGTGAGGGAGGGAAGTCTGTCTGAAGATAGTGTGGAGAGACGGATCAGTTGGGTAAAGGGCTTGGAGTGCATCTGGACAGGGGAAGTAGGGAGTTTTGTCCGGTGAGTGCAGGTTTAGAATGGCAGATGAGGTGTATGGGGAGGGAGGCGAATGAGGTGTATGGGGAGGGAGGCGAATGAGGTGTATGGGGAGGGAGGCGAATGAGGTGTATGGAGAGGGAGGGTTTGGTTTTCCAGCATGAGAACAGGGAGGGGACTGACCGCTCCGCAGGTTTTGTGAGTAATAAGGGCCGCACTAGCTTTGCGCGAGAAGGCAGAGGCTTTCGGGACTCATACTTCCAGGTTGGGGTTGGCGTCCAAAAAGGAGCAGGCTGAGTTTATCAGAGGAGAAGGTGAAGAGTTTGGGTGGCTGGAGATCAGAAAAATATAACGGGTACATCAGAGACCTGGGCGAAGGGAGCCCTTAGCCAATGATGGGTGGGGATTTTATTTTCCAGATACGGTTTGAAGGACCAGTGAAGTGCCACAGATATGGATAGGTGGACATTCGTAGTGAAACAGGCAGGGAAAACTGCAGCAAAAAGGATTTTTGGTACCCAGTTGGGGGTTTAATTATGAGCTGGCTTTGTTGAGATGATGTTTGGTGGGGGGGGCTGGTGGGACCAACTGTTGCTTATGCTGGCAGGAGAGCGCTCCATGTGGTACCGACGGCACTGCAGTTACATGCAGGGGAAAACTATTTGTTAAGGAGACAGGCGCGCACTGCCTCAGGTGGTTGAGGGAGATTTGGCCAGCGGTTGTTTTGTTCTGGACCGAGTTGATGCCAAGAAGGGGAGCTGTGAAGGAGGGGGCATTTGAGCAGACAAGGAAGACGATCAACAGGGAGATGTTGAACTTTGAGGTCTTGAGGGGTATGAGGCTTTCGATTTATTTCGAGAGGATGGAGTTAATTTGTCAGTTATGCGGAATGAGTACTATTTGTTGGACTTGAGGTTAGTGGTTTAAGCCATTTTGAAGAGGTGAAGGTAGAAGGGACTGGGGGGGGGAGTTTCCTGGGACATGGCCCTTGGAGGGTGGTTGGGGGAAGCAGTATTGAAGGAGGGGTGCGACAGCGAGGAGAAGATGGGGGAAGTGTGAATGAAGGTTGAGAGGATTTGAGGTTTAGGGGAGGGAATAAGGCGCAGGGATTGATGAATTGTTTAGTTGTTTTGGTGCTTGTTAATTGATATTTAGTCTGTAAGGCCATGGAGCCAGGTTAGCGTTTCTTTGCAAGCTGTGGCCTATCACATTAAAGCGACCTTTTCCACTACAAGCGAGTCCGGGGGTTTTGTGCAGAAAACCCCTGGACTCGCTTGTAGTGGAAAAGGTTGCTTTAATGTGATAGGCCACAACTTGCAAATAAACTCTAACCTGGTTCCATGGCCTTACAGACCACAGATCAATTAACATGCACCAAAACAACTAAACAATGCATCAATCCCTGTGCCTTATTCCCTCCCCGGCCCCTCAAATCCTCTCAACCTTCATTCACGCTTCCCCCTTCTCCTCGAGGCCACGCCCCTCCTTCAAGACCGCTTTCCCCAGTTAGCCCAAAATAAAACCAAATATCATCTGAAAACAAAGTTGTTTTTATTTCTTTTTTTCAATTGATATGATAGTATATTTATATAGATTGTGCCTATACACAATGTGTTTCAAAGCGCTTCAAGGCAAGGGAGGTAGCAGAAAATACAATGATATTCTTACAGGCCATGAACAGTAAGGATGTGAAATTAACTATCGTACTCGGCCTGACGACATTTCAGATAGTGCAAGAGCTAAGACATAGATAAGGAAGGGAGGGGGAGAGTGGGAAGGAAATGGAAACAGACAGGCGACTATGGTACTAGGCCTCACAACATTTCTGGTAGAGCCGGAGAAAAACAAAAAGGTGAGGCAGAGGGGGTGCAGAAAGGAAGGGGAGGAACAAAACAAGCGACTATTCTGTCTCTTGGTGCCTGCCTTGAACGTTCCTTCTCCTGATTGCACTACAATCATTACATCTTGCTCGTCTCCCCAGATACTTGCATAAAGTCCCAGAATACACTCAGCCACAGTCTTAAGATAATCACAGGACTACATGTCCCAGAATTCACTGTCACCCTCAAACATGTATCTGCAAGCCAGTTTCCTCTACTCCCGCCCCCTCCGCCATGTCAGATTTCAAATAACAAATGCACCCCCCTTAACAGAAGTTAGGTAAAAGAAAGGAAAATCTGTTTCATGTAAATAATTATGGAGAGGATAACCAGGTGCAACTCCACACTGGCGCATAAAATATAAAGAAAGCACAAAGCAGGGTGGGTCACATGGCGGACGCTGGAATTTTAGTCAGAGGTTTAAATCGTGGCCTCTCAGAACTGCCATCACTGGCAGGTCACCCTGTGCCTCAGTTCCCCTCAACTGCCAAAACTAGTAGTGTCTCGGGGTAGATTATAAGAAGCACTAACGACAGTGCAGAGTTAACTAATCTGTTTGCCCTGGCACACATTGTCCCTACACCATCGTCTGAAGGGACCGTTTACTGCAGGCTATTAGAGCACTAACATAATCCACAAGAAATTAACTAGTGGGGTGGCCGTTCTTTCCCCGGGTGTCCCGTTAGCCACAAGCCTGTATTAATAAGCATCCCTCCTCCCCCTCAAAATGGGAGTGAGCAAAACTTTCCAGGATCGCATTCTGCACTTTTTTGTTCATACAATTCACGGATTGCAACATAGATACTCTGCACAAAAAGCACTGCCATGGGCTCCACGTGTCAGGGGGGCTTCTAGCTCTACTTTAATCGCCAGTCCTACAGAATGAAAACGCAACGGGTGGCCACAAAGCATTCACTTTGAGACATTGAACATCTAATCCAGGGACAGTTCCGTACCTCCACACCTAGCTCCCCCGCCCCCAATAACCTCCAGGCTTCCTTTCCTCAGGGGAATCAAACTGTGTTGATGTATGCAGTTCACAAAAAAACCAAGCGCTGGGTATCAAGTGGTTTGTGTAGAGGGCATGGAGGCATTTCTGTCCAGATGGGAGCACCCCGTCCCCCGGTCCTGTACTGCTGGGTTGCATTGGCCGAGGGCAGGGGGTCCGGGAGGGGGGGTACATTGCTGCATGAGAGTGGCATAGTTGGTCTTCCTTTGGCTTGTTTGGGCATGAAGTTGACTATATGAAATGTTTGCCCCAAACAATTAATCTAGGATGCAAAGGCGCAAAATACAGAGGGGCAACAATTAAACTAGGGCAAAGAATTCCTAGACTGTAGAACAGTTCCCTTTGGATGCTCACGCAAGAGTGCAGCTGCTATACTATATTCGTGTATGGTTCGGGTTCGCGTCTCTCATGCATGCAGCTTTGGATAACCACAATACGCCTAGGAAGGTAGGCTGCCTCTTCTCTCCACAGCATAAATAGCAAGCTGCTGCTTTTCGAGCTCCTCGCGTAGGCCCTCAAGGCACTGCAAGTCTGGAAATGTTAACTTCGTACCGCAGTGCCACGCTTCAGCATGCCTACTTGACAGAGTAGTCCTGGGCTCCGTTATGCTCAGTCGGCCCAGTAAAAACGGATACTTATATACCCAGTTAGCAACACATCAGTGGTACCAGGTTGCACGCATATCCAAGGCAGGCAACATACCATCATGCCCATTCGGCATCGCCCAGTTCGCATACTCTCCGATTACCACAGCAGGACCAAACGTAATTGGGCCTCTGTGAAACTGACCCAAAATGCCCATGTTTTGCAAAAGCAATTTAAAAAAAATTGGGTTTTTAATCAAAGCATAGACAATACCAGGTAAACGAGCAGCCAATGTTGCAAGACGAGGTCATTGGGTAAAGCATGCCAGCATAAACTGCTTCCTGAGCGAGGGGTTGGGAAACTTGAGTAGCTATGGTTGTAGTCAATAGTACAAGACTCTTCCACGCATTCTTGTATTGTCCGACAGGCTTTTAATATTTTGACAGCAGTCCAAGGTTTTCGCTTTTTTAACCACTGGCTTGTGCAAAGGGTATATATATTCTGTCCAGTCTATGGGCCAGTCGTTTCCTCGATAACTAAACGAATCACACCATTAAATGGTTATATGTGATTGTTAACGCTGGGATAACGGCGAAATACATAACACAAATAACTATTAAAATAACGATTTACCTTTTCAACGAGCCGAATATCTACAAGCAGTCTGTATATATCGTCTCACAGTGCCATCTACTGGATTATACGAGAATACGTTTCCATTTCTACTTCGGTAAATAAACGACCATAGAAACCTATCCCACCGACCCTTTCTTTATTGGGCATTAGTAAGGTGCTTATACACCAGGGAATTGCGTTTGAAAGCGCCCACAGGGCATAGGGGTGGGGGAAACTTACATAAAAGTACCTTTTAACTGGGTATACCCCCGGCCCCCCATCCCTCAACTGACACATAAAACCTCTGTTAGTCCCTGCCATTTCTTTTAATAGCTGTACCCTTTTTCAAACATCAAACTTGCTACACTGCATTATTCCATAAATTTCGATATTTTTACATCCTGTAGACGGTTTTTTGCCCTCTTTATTTTCGATATTTTAACATCTTCCAAGATTATCTTTTAATGCAACGTAATCACTCGTTAGCCGTTAAGTCAGTTTAGGACATGACTAGAGCAAGTGCCAGTTTCTTTACCCAACAGTGAATGGATTGGGATAGTTGCGTTCTTTGGATCTTAAGCCAAAGGGCAGATCTTCTAATATTTAACACACACACGTACCCCCAGGATTATTCTTAGCATGGGTCTTCTAATCGATTAAGCCAATCTTTCCTAATTCCACCACAGTCTTCCAATCCATACAAGATTGTTGGCACTACGCTTTACTTGTAAATCAATACAGGCCCGCTGAGGCTAAAGCACTTATGAGGTTTAATAAACGATTTAACAGCTCCTAGCTTCCTGTTGGCGCCAAGCTCAATGCTAGCCATGAGGGACTACTCAGATCACCTCCATATATTCAGCTGCCATCTCAATATTATTGTTCTCAAGCCACACAGTAATCAAGGGCACCAAGCACGGTTAATGATATTCCGGCTGCATGTTAGCTCTGTACTCAGAAACAAGAGGAGAGGATGGCCAACCCACCCCTCCTCCTGTTTCTAAATAAAGAGACATCACACAGCAGGTTTCGCTGAAGCGCTGCTCGGTTACACGGCTGACTTCAGGCGTCAGCATTTTGGATTAGAAAAATGCCGACAACTGCAGGCAGCCGTTTAACCGTGCAGCGCTCGGTTAAACGCCTGTCTGAGAGGTCAGTGTGGCTGGGCTAGTCTGGGTGAACCCCGGCAGGGCCCTGGCCAGTCCCGGCCCACTTAAAGCATGTTAAGGTTCTCGTTTCCCCATTTAGGTGGATCATTTCGGGTCGAGCACAAAGACTCGCCGAAAGCAGCCGTATATAGATTAAATAGCAAGGGGGTGAGAACACACGCCTTAAGCGTTTTAAGCCCTTGTCTGTTTCAATAATTTGAGTAAACTTCCCTCCTCCATCCACACAGACCCTGGCCGCCATTCCTGTGTGGAGCTGGCAGAGCCTATTGAAGAGTTGCCCATTAATGCCCCAATTAGGCCTCTATCTGTTAAGGCAGTCGAATGCCCTGCTAAAAGAAATAATGAGAAATCGAGGAGCGGCAAAAGGGCAGCCTTTGCACAGAGCCAGATGGTAAACATTGAGGTTTTTGGGCTGTATGCAAGCAGCGGCATGGGGAAATCAGCGCTGCTGGGTCACATGTACACTATACTCAGGGAGAATCATTTTACATAGTATAGAACAAATGATAAAATTGAAGTTACGTCACGAGAGTTTATCCCAACCTGTTGGTGGCAGTATTCTTATGCAAGCTATGTTGCCAATCGAGGAGTTGTGCGAACAATAAAACCGAGGAAGCAATCGTGTGAAAAACGTTGCTAACACCCAGGGGGGGTGGGAAAATCAGGTTAACCAAAAATGCCCCCCCCCAATTGTGCATTTGTTGCCAACAGAACCCATGGATAGAATGTCACATGGTTTTCGTCTCCTAATAACCAAACCTATAATTCTACAGTTATGACATCACATCGGCATACTATATGATAAGTCATTTATAACGCACCTGTACAAAAGTGTTTTAGGCGTGATAAGACAAGGGGGGCAGAAGGAGGACAAAACAAACTTACTAGGCCTTGTGTCATTCAGATCATGCAGGTAACTCAAGAAGTGCAGAGAGACAAGGGACTGTAGGGTTGCAGATACAGACAAGTGCTGAGGGTGCAGAGAGACAAGGGACTGTAGGGTTGCAGATACAGACAAGTGCTGAGGGTGCAGAGAGACAAGAGACTGTAGGGTTGCAGATACAGTCAAGTGCTGAGGGTGCAGAGAGACAAGTGACTGTAGGGTTGCAGATACAGACAAGTGCTGAGGGAGCCCGGGGGCAGTGCAAGGGCAACTGGACATACAGGAGCCTGGGCCCCAGTTCAGAGGGCGACCAGTGCGCAGAGCATTCGGTGCATCAGAAGGGGAGAGGAAGAGAGAAAGTGGAAGCGAAAAGGAAGGTCTTGAGTTGCTACCGGAACTGTAGGTGGTTCTGCTCAAGTTTGAGAGAGGCTGTTCCAGAGGGAGGCCCCAGCCAAGGAAAGATCTAACCGCCGATTTCTGCTTGGAGAAGCGTCTGACCCTCAGGAGTTGGAGGTGGATGAGCGGAGGGCTTGAGAACGAAGAGGTTTAGGAAGAGAAAGTTGGAGGTAGTGCAGCCCTAGGCCCCACAAAGCCTTGTGGACAATGCAAAGGGTCTTGAATTTGATCCTTGCAGCTCCAAGGAGCCAGTTGAGAGATTTCAGAGCTGAAGAGATGATCCCTGGGCTTAAGGCCAAGGACAAGTCTTGCAGTCCTGTTCTGGATAAGTTGTAAAGGTCAAAGACTAGAGACAGGTAGATTTAGAAAGAGGCTGTTGCAATAGTCCAGCCTAGAGAGGACCAGGGCTCTGGAGACAGTGAGCTTCTGGGGGAAAGTGTGAAAAGGCAGAATACCTCTGAGGCGGTGCAGCTGATAGTGTGACTTCTTAGAGATGTGAGGAGAGGAGAGGGTGGAGTCGAAGACAACACCAAGATTCTTAGCCTCACAGGAAGGAGCAAGGAGAGGGCCCAGGGTGGGCAGCCAGTGAGAGGAAAGGTGGGGTAGGTGTCTCAATGCGGAGGATCTCAGTCTTACTGGCATTAGCGGCACACCATTCCTGAATTGCGGCCAGACAGTCTGGCGTGAAAGAAGGAGCAGAGGTGGCTGATGGGAGCCTGAAAGAGAGCTGGGTGTCATCGTATAACACTCAAAGTCAGTGCAGAATGTAGCAATGCGGTGGGCAAGAAGTGCTAGGTAGTGGTTGAAAAGCCAGGGAGAAAGATTAGACCCCTGGGGAACCCCACAAGTCGACAGATAGAAAAGAGAAAACCCAAGTTGGACCTGGGAGGATCGGTCAGTGAGAACGGAGGTCAACAAGACCTGGGCCTGACCAGTGATGCACAGGTTGTCGCTGAGGCGATTAAGCAGGTTTGCGTGGTTGACCCGTGTCAAAAGCAAAGGATCGATCCAGGAGAATGAGGACAGAAGGAAGGTTAGAGACCAAGTCTTCATGGGTGTTCAGGAGAGCAGTTTCCATGCTTCTGGCAACTCTGAAGCGAGACTGGTGGTCGTGGAGACAACCAAAAGATTCAGTACGCAGATTAAGCTTCGAGATCGCCAGCTTTTCCAGGCGTTTGCCCATGAAGAGTGATGGAGATCAGTCGATAGTTAGCGGAGAGGAATGATCGGCAGTGACATCACCACTGGCCATTATATTAAGACGCTCCAGATGCGACATGACAATTGGATGCTTATATGATCATCCTGTAGTCGTGATATCACAGCTGGTTGATATTTTAATCTAGTCCGACCTTGTGACTTGCTTATTAAGTTAACCAAGTTCTTAATTACATAAGTCATCTCACTGCGATATACCAAAATGCCAGAAAACAAAATAAACATCTGGCTATGACATCAGCGAACACCTACTGACAAGAAGCAAAGCCAATGGTAAACACCTGAAGGGCGCCTTCATTAGGAGGAAACCGACTAAGGTACACCAACAGACAGCTGAAATACACAATTAAAGAAAAAACAGCCCTTCTAAACACTGATGCATACTCCCATCTTCAATGGGCCCGTTGTCGCTCCCAAGCGAGACTACGCCTCGTCCTCTGGGGCTCTGCAGCAAGTACCAGCAAGTACTGTATATATATCTGTAAAATGACCCTGGAGTTCTGTTCCTGTGTAAAGCACTCAGCTGTTGGGACATACTACTCATGATGCGGAGCCAGGAAACATTCATCGGTACATTAAGAACTTTAACGGTCTCCCTTGCTAATGTGGCCGAAGGCCATACAGGGCTTTTTTTCCCTTGGAATTCATGGACATGTAGATTTTTGCCCCCTCCCCACCGCACCGTTTACACTTCGAAAAACTACAAGATCCAGAATTCAATTGAAAAAACACGAAAGCAGAAAAAAAAACCTCACGCATAGCAAGAAAAGCTCTGCATATATCATTGGCGTTTAGAAGCAAGAATTACGATGAAAATAGTTTACGAGTGACAAAAAGCGGTTTTATTACGGGGACTGCCTTGGTAGGTCTGGGGGTGCTTATGGTGCTGAGCAAACACTTAAATAGCCCACTTTTAGTTTGGGCTATTAGGTGTCAAGACGAAACTATCGCATCGGAGTACAGGTAGGAGGGAGACGACACAGGGCGGCACACAGCGTGCGGGTGTTTGGCTATTTACAACCCCATTGACAGCCTATTGCGATTCTAATCCCTTCAGCCATTTCCACCCACTAAGTGGCCCTCCCGCCCCTTCTCGGATCTTTCCGAGCATGGAACTTTTTAGCCTGCCAGTATTTTTCCAAGTAGTTTGCTGAGAGTGAATGGCTTACTTCCATGCAATGAAATCCTGCCAAAAACACACAATGACAAAGCAAACCGTTTTGATTTGCGGTATTCGGCAATCTTATGCCCAAGTAAATAACCAACTTTCCAGCTGTTGCGATTTTATGGCCTGGTAGTACCACATCAATGACTCGGAAAAAAAAAGTCATGCCTTCCCAAAAAGCCCAACTGTTGACTTTGACAATTCTGTTTTTTTTTTCTCGTGAAATGAATTCTTTCAGGCTATACCGCATGCCCAATGCTGTTGCTTCCTGTGGTCCTCGTTCTCCGCAATGAAGAATGGGGTGGGGGTCATTTATGTATTGTGCATTTGTAAAGGCGCGTATACACGTACATGGTGTTTCAAAGTGATTGCATCTCCGACCTTTCCTCGTTGGATGCAAAAACGGGACTTTCCAGCGGCGTGGATGTCAGCTGGCATGGCTTACATCCTATTCCCGCAAATTCAAGGCAGTCGGCCAAATGCAGTGTACACAACGGCCCGCCTACTCATGCAAACCGTCAGAAAATACAGAACTAAAAACTAATAATTAACTTCCCGCGAGCGAGGCGAACAATCGGTTTGGGCGTAACAGGGGTGGGGACTCAGGTGTCGTCCTCTCGGAGTCTGGTCAGACGCTAGGTGAGCCAAACAGAGCACCCGAAACAGCCCAAAAGACGCCATCTCGCATTAAAAGCACCGACAGCACCAAACTATCAGGCAGGCCAGGCCCACCGTAAAAGAGAAGGGAGAATAGCGCACCCGCAAGGCCAGAGTGAACCGGTTTCTACATAGCGGCAGGACAACACCTCCAAAAGGCCTGCAGTGAACTTTATACAAGTCACTAGCATCCGGAAGGCAACGGAACACAAACTCCCATGTTGCGTTTATTGGGTTAAGTGAATACACATGACGCGGACAGAGTTATAGAGTGATCTGGTTACTCCAAGGCCAGGTATAACAGTCCAGACACCCAAATACGGAGAGGAGAGAAGCCCCGCTGTCGCGACTATAGGAGGGAAAACTAAACGGGGGGAAATAAACCGACTAAGAGCGTGAAATAGAAGGGGGCGCAACCTTCCCCGAGGCGCAGCTGCATTTAGAACACATTGTTTGATGTCGCGCTCTACTACATCACCAGAATCCCGGCGGTCCTCAGCTGCACGCACCTGATCCGGAGCGGGAGCCGGTACCTGGGGAGTTCCCTCAGAATCCATGCCTACAACAAAAGCAGGGTAGATTACCACTCTCAGTCGACCTGCAGAAGACCTCCCTTGAAGACTCCTCCTCCCGACCTGAGGGGCGGAGGGAGAGACGCTACGTGCAGAGGAGGAGGAGGAGCAGCAGCGATAGACACCTCCTTTCCCACACGATACTATGGAGGACAGAGGCCGATATCATAGCCACAAGCAACGTATCAGTGGCCAGGGACGGGAGCAGCTACAGTGGCATCTCCAGAGGAGGAGGAGCCAGAACAGACACAGGAGGGAAACAAACCTAGCACTGTCCTCAGGTTGGAGGTGGCGGGAGATAGAAATGATCGAGGTGGGAGATAGAAATGATCATCTGGGGAGATAAACCAATAATATACAAATACGAGAAACTGTGTCGATATGACAAGTATTGACAAAGTAAATGCGTAGTATATATAAATGTTACATTCTCTTCAGTGGTGATCATTTTGGTTTGTTTTTTTCTAAACCTCTGTACTGCTTTATTTTTTTTTAAATTTTTTGGGGGAACTATTAATTTATTTTATTTTTTATTTGTTATTTACCTGCCATGCTACCTTTAACAATCCAACATATTCATATCACTATTGCACACATTAACTATGCATCACAGTCGAATAGTAAGAAAAAACTATTGTTACCTCACAATTCATAAAGTACAATTCATCACTTAAGAAAAATAAAAAATAGAAAAATATTTATTACATCATCATTTATCACAATACATTGACATAAGAAACTCACAACTCATTTCATACTATTTCCAGTAAAATTCTTATTCATGCCAAAATGTACATCACAATCTCTAAAACTAATTCTCAAACATATAAAAACGATATGCCAAACTCAGCCTTTCATCCTTCCCAGGTCGATAAATGAGCACCACACACTACGGGTAATAATAAGAAGCGCTCAGATACCTGAGGGTTTGTAGCACTATATAAATGCTAAATTATTATTATTATTATTAATATATTATTATAAAAAACGTATTAATAATTCAACTAATTAGCAAGAATTTCCTGGACATGGACATGGTCAAAAAGAATACTTACTAAAAGCGAAATTAAGTTAAGGTAATAATTCCCAACTATAGGTTCCACAGAAATCTCAGTTCAACATCACTGACCTAAAGAAACCCACCACTGCTATCAAATCCGATGTTGAGCGCCCCTCCAGAAATAATTTCCCTCCGTAAAACCTCTGGAGTAAAAAAATGACAGAAATAGTTATTGCGCTGGTAACACAATGAGGGACAATCAACCAATATATATATTTAATAGTTTCAACCACGTTCCTGTCCTTACAGTATCTACATTCCCTCTCTGTTTCATCAACCACTCTATATCTAAAAATAATTTCTTTAGTCTGAATGAGGTTCCAACGGAACCTCAGAAACACTTTTCTGGCGGATCGACTGGGATATTTGGCTATATAAGGTGCTAGAGCTCCCAATTTCTTGTGCTCCAGCCTTAGATGGGTGAGTAAAAGATAGCCATGGACCTTTTCATACTGTTAATCCAATCCCAAATTTTAAGGCGTTTTTTTAGCTTGTCGTGGTCTCAATTGTAATTCCTCACTATTTGAGCCTATATCATTCAAGATGTCATCACATTATTTTTCAAATCTAAAAGGACAATTTAAAATAGCCCCTTTTAAAAAAACATTAATTGTCTTTAATGTATCCCCAAAACGTGATTCGTCCTCTGCAATTTTACGGAATACATTTAAATAGTTTGATAGTCCCCTAGATCTAAGTGATTGGATACCAAGTTCCTATCTAATAACTGTCCCCAGGAGTGAAGTTGGGGCATTAAGTATTTTCCTCCAAATTAAGGCTTCCAAAACTGGAAGCATATTCGTGAGTGAAAAGTCATATATTTCTATTCCATAAAGCATTTTGGGTATTATTTTCCCTTGGTAAAATTTCAGAGATGGCAATATTGAAAACTTCCCATACAAATTAAAAAGACAGGGGACAGGGTGCTAAAATCCCTCCTTGTCTAACTGCTGCAAAAGTTGGGATGGGGCTTGATACATCACCCTTCATGTTTAGTCCAACCCTTATGTCTGATTTATCATGTAGTACAATTAGAAGGTTTAAAAGCCCTCCTGGGATATCCCACTTAGCAAGCTTCTGCCATAACAAATTTCTATTCACTGTATCAAAGGCTGCAATTAGATCAATGCTTGCCACATACACAGCACTAATATTACCTGTGAGGACTATGTTTTGGACATATGTCAGCAGAAATCCATTTAAGTTCGTACTGAGCTTCTTCTTGAAGCCGTCTGCCATTTTTGAATTCTGCCCACTTGTAGTGGCCAGGCCTCCAAATGTTTTAGTAACAAGGTCTCAAGGACCTTGCTATCTGCATCCAGAATAGAAATTGCTCTGTAATTTAGGGGACCCTTCTGATCACCTCTCTTAAATATAGGAATTACATAGGTAGTTTGCAGGAAAAGAATTGGCACCAATAATTTGCTGAAAATGCATGGTTAAAATAGTAGCCCATATCACAGGATCATCTTTAAATAGAATATTAGCCAACCTATTAGGCCCCAGGGCTCTATATTTACTAATGGCCTTTATGATATCAAACACTTCTTAGAACTCCATTGGTAAATTCCAGCCATCTCCCATGCTATCCTACATTGTCGGATACAAATCCTCTGATACAGTTTTCTGTCCAAATTTTGCTTCATAGAAAATGACCCACTGTTGTTCCACAATTGGATTAATTTGATTTTAACTTTAACTGTAACTGCATTTTAAATGTATTTGTATGATTTGTAATCATTGGATTTTGTATATTATGAGTGAAATGTTGTGTAAAATCCTAATGATTATATCACAATACATTTTATTTTTATTATAATCCATTGATTTCTCCCTGTGTTATTTATAAAATGCCAAAAGGATATAATATCTGTTTAACACAAGAAATTCATCATTAACTCAGCATCATTTTGTAATAGTTGTTGTTTATATAACCAGATTCAGTTATGATAAATTTGTTTGACAAGCTTAATTTCCTTCCCAAAAGTCGGGAGAACATCATGCTATTTAAGTTTAAAGGCCTTGATGTTGTTTATCATGTCAATTTTTTTCACCCCGACATTGGGTTCAAATGTATTACTATGTTTAACAGGACCTGAATTGAATTTTGACTCTGCCTGGACTAATAATTCCCCCAAGAAAGAGTCGAAACTATTCAAGTTAAAACAATCCTTTTTCCAGTCCATGGAAGTAGTTGTCAGTACCAGGCCACCCTCTTATATATCAAAGACGCTTTATGGTGATTACATATTAGCCTGTTCGCATCTTGGTTAACAGTAATTGTAATATCTGACAATTCTCCCTATTTAGGGATATCAAAATCCAATACAAACATAACGATGATCGCTAAATTTACACAAGTATACCTCAAAGTGGGAGCACATAAGAGAAAGGGTGTCATCAACAAATAAGTAATCCAGAATGGATTGTTTATTCCCCCTTTCCCAAGTGGTTTGACTCAGCAGATCACCTGATGTACAGCCATTTAACTGAAGTAAGCCAAGGTATTCCAAACTCTCAAGCCAACTTATACTGTGTTTCCTTTTTAATAAAGAGGGCTTTTGAACCACCTGTACACAGCTACCAGAGTTAATAAAACAGAATAAATTCAGGTCCCCAACTACAACTATTAAGCCGTCTATCCAAGTAGAGGACCAGTTGGCTATAAATTCGGTCATTGCACTCAATACCACCTTCGGGTAATTCATAGAATTTCGCGCACAAGTGGCGCACGTGACTGGCGCACAGTGTGCGCGTGCGAATGTCTGCGCCAGCCGCGTGCGCTAAAATCGATTTCCGCGCACAGCGTATTCATGGATTTCAGCCTCCAAAATCAGCCGTGGCGCAGAGTGGCGCAGCGACCCTGCAGCAGTGTCAGTTACGCCCCCAAGAACGCCCTCGCGCAAGGAAAAGCCATCAAAATTCCCAATCCAGCACAAAGGGGTGCGCTAACCCTGGACGAGTTTACAGGGCTGCCAAACAGCAAACGCCAAGCGGGGAACGTGTATTACTGGGGTTCGCGTGAAGTTTCACACGCGAAAGGGCCTGTGCGAGTGGGGTACGTGTATAACTGGGGTTCGTGTGAAGTTTCACACGCGATTGGAGCAGGGTACATGTATTACAGGGTTCGCGGGAAGTTTCACACGCGAAAGGGCCTGTGCGAGTGGGGTACGTGTATAACTGGGGTTCGTGTGAAGTTTCACACGCGATTGGAGTAGGGTACGTGTATTACAGGGGTTCGCAGGAAGTCTCAGACGCGATTGGAGCAGGGTACGTGTATTACGGGGGTTCGCGGGAAGTCTCACATGCGATTGGATCCGGGTATGTGTATTTCGGGGGTGCGTGGGAAGTTTCACACGTGAAAGGGCCTGTGTGAGTGGGGTATGTGTATAACTGGGGTTTGCGGGAAGTTTCACACGCGATAGGCCCTGTGCGAGCGGGCTACGTGTATTACTGGGGTTCGCGGGAAGTTTCACACGCAATTGGAGCAGGGTACGTGTATTACGGGGTTCGCGGGAAGTTTCACACGCGAAAGGGCCTGTGCAAGTGGGGTACGTGTATAACTGGGGTTCGCGGGAAGTCTCATACGCGATTTCAGCAGGGTACGTGTATTACGAGGGTGCGCGGGAAGTTTCACACGCGAAAGGGCCTGTGCGAGTGGGGTACGTGTATTCCTGGGGTTCGCGTGAAGTTTTACATGCAAAAGGGGCCTGTGCAAGTGGGGTACGTGTATTCCTGGGGTTCGCGTGAAGTTTTACACGCGAAAGGGCAACGCCCGTGCGCGATACGTCACATACACGCTTACGCGCTAAGGGCCTTTGGTCCAATGAAATCGCGTACATGTGCTGACCCGCTTACGCGCTAAGGGCCGTTCCTCGAATTACACGCTGACATGCAATTTTTTCATGTGCCAAATCACTCCGTATCAAGCTGGCCACGCATACACACACGGAAGACCACGCTCCTGCCCTGAAGGCCATTTTCCTGCCCCCCAGAGCCCCGAGCACGCTCCCACCTGCCATCTTCTGCTGCCTGACTGTCTGCTGCCCACGTGCCGTGCTATTTGGTGTCTGCACATCAGCCATCTGCAGGGGTCCAGTTGCTGTGTCCACCCCTGCTGGAACAGAAGACTCCCGACTGGGATACCATCGCTCCACAGCCCAGCCCCAGCACCCAGTTGCCCACCCACTCCTGCCTCTGGGGTTGCCATGTCGGGCACATCTCCATCTGGCACCACTGGCAACCCCCAGCCAGAGAGGCAGAGAGCCACCAGCTTCACTGCCACCAAAGTTGGTGTCCTGGTGGAGCATGTCCTGGGGCATTATGATGCTCTCTTCGGAACATTACGCGCCAACAAGGAAGGACGGGAGAGGATCTGGGACGACGTAGTGGTTGCCATTAACGCGGAGGGGGTGGCAACCCGCGAAATGAAGCACGTCAAGAAGCGCTGGGAGGACTTCAGGTCCAGGACCCTCCACAAGGCCCGGCTCCTCGCCGAGGGGCCCGGGCACGCATGAGTAACATCTGGAGTTGAGCGGTAAGTGGCCAAGCATTGCTGTGTGAGACAGGGCATGTTGCAGTGTGCTGGTAGTCTGATGCTTGCCTGTATGTGTGACATAGGCCATGTATGGATGTGTGTGTGCAGGGACATTATGGTCATGCATGTGAGACCAGTTATGTGTGAACCACATGGTTGGTGCGTGTGTTTTAATGCAACATGGGGAGCTCTATGCAGAATGCACACATGAAAGCATGGCTGTCTCTGTTCCTGGACATGAAGGGGAGGTGAGGAATGGGTGCTGATGTCATGTACATGTATGGTGCACATGTGTGTGTGTGTGCCTGAGAAGTGTGTGTGTGTGTGACTTTGAAACGCCATGGATGCATGTGAGTTTGAAGGCAACATCTTGGTTTACAGGGGCCCTTCTACATGGATGTTGATGTTGATTGCAGGCGCCAGGACTGTTTCTGCATGTGTGTTGTGTCCATTCACCCATGTTTTGTGGAATGACAGGATGGAAGTGACATTTGACAGTGCCACTCATGTGTTATTGCTTCTTGTCTAGGGTATTTTGTACTGTACCCTGATGCTTGTGTTCTATGTCTCCCTCTACGCAGCGTCAAGTGAAGAAGAGGGCGGAGACGGCGCTGTGGAGCCAAGCGGCGGGGGTGCCTCCACTGGACGGCGACGCAAGGCCCAGCCACCCTCCCAGGAATTACCATCACCCGGGAGCGAGGGGGCTGGTGCTGCGTCTGCCACAACGGCTGTGGCAGAAGGGCCGGGTGAGCCCCCACAGGGGCTTCCAATGGCGGAAGACGGTGTGGAGACATCCAGGTTGGTGGTCTCCACAGAGGTGGAGGAGCATGCTACTGAGCCGCACATGGGGCCTGGTGGGGGTAGTACCACTGGTGCAAGTGGTGCAGTCCAGGGCCAGGGTCAGGAGACAGCACAGGTCACCGCGGAGGGGCCTGTGCATGTCGCTGTCCCTGACCCTGTGACTGCACCACCATGCACCAGCAGGGAGGCCCGGTCCCAGGCCCGTCCGCAGGTAGGGGAGAGTGCCATGTCATCTGCCTCTCCACTACCTGTGGACGAGGGGTCCCACGAACGTATGGGCTCCGTCCTGGTTGGTGGGTTCCTACATGTGTCGCACACTCTGGCGGACCTCTCCTCCTCTGTGGAGACTATGCGCCAGTCGTTCTCCACACCGTCTTCCGGCCTAGATTCCACCAGGGCCCCCTGTGGACCTGGCCCGACCAACACAGCCAGCTTGGTGGAGCTCACATCCCTGCCACAGTCGGGAGTCCGCGGCCCAGCAGGGGTGGACACCACAACTGGAGACCAGCTGATGGAGGATGTGCAGGCACCATCAGACACGGCACATGAACAGCAGGAGCAGGCTCTAGGTGGGAGCAATGATGGCTCGGGGCCATCAATATCGGAGGGGCAGGCATCGGCCAGAAGGCAGGAGGACCCAGGAATGGGAATGTTTTGCGTGTGGCACCGGATGGGCCAGCAGATAGGTGCGGAGCGGCGGCAGGCGGAAGAGGCACGGCTCACCATGGTCAGGGTGGAGTTCTCCATGCGTCGGGCTTTGAGGCGGGCAGAGTGCCTCGAGGCAACTCGCCGGGTGTTGGTACAGACCATGAGTGCCTCCCTGCGAGACCTCGGGCCAGGACAGAGGCCTGCCTCCAGCAAATAGACATGGAGTTCGATGATGCCCTGGCCCGGGACACCACAGAGTGAGCCGCTGGACTTGCCCGCCACCATTGTATATATTTAGATAGTGTTAGGTTTCCTTTCGTTTTTTCTTTATTTTGGTTGCGCTTGGACAATGCACCACGTTTTTGTATATAGTTTTTTATTAGGTAGTATTTTTGATAGGTTTCATTTCATCAGTTGGGCTCCTGGAGCCTGGATTGTTCATCTGTACATAGTTCACCATTGGATTGTTCTCTTTTTTTTTATTTTCACCATGGAGCAATGGTTTTCACTTTCTTTCTTTCCTTGGATTTGCTTTGTTGGACTGTGACTTTGAACACCATTTCTTTTGGATTTCTTTGGATTATGATTTCTTGTTTTTTATTCTTTTACGGGCATGCAGCTTTTCTTTTATTATTCCCATTGTTGTGTGTTGGATTTAGATTACATTCATGTTGTGTTTAGTACATTTTTTTCTTCATACTTCGATGTGTGGTATTATCTCATTGGTTTCATGCATGTCATGATATGGGTTTTCACATTCACTTGCACCCATTGTGTGTGTGTGACGGACATGTGTTCATTTACATACTTGCCATTGGGGTTGTATCATGTAATTGCCTTTTCTATGTGGGTGGATGCAATACTTGGTTGGGTCTTTGGGCTGGGGAGGCTGGCCATAAGGGCCATGATTGAGGATCGTCATGACCTAGGGGCAGGGGGACATGAGTGGGACATGAGTGGGGGCCTGCTGGGGGGTGGGGGTGTAGGGGGACATGAGTGGGACATGAGTGGGGGCCTGCTGGCAGGTGCCCTGCATTGCTGGGGGGTGGGGGTGCAGGGGGACATGAGTGGGGGCCTGCTGGCAGGTGCCCTGCACTGCTGGGGGGTGGGGGTGCATGGGGACATGAGTGGAGGCCTGCTGGCAGGTGCCCTGCACTGCAGGGGGTGGGGGTGCAAGGGGACATGAGTGGGGGCCTGCTGGCAGGTGCTCTGGGACAATCCCATCCATACACATACAACAGCATGAACAGCCAAAGGTGAGACTGACATCACATGAAACACAAGGAGTGCACTAGACATGCACACACGCCACCACACTTACATGCATGTCTACATCTTCTCCAACTGTTGCAGTGATGAGATCGCCATACATGTCACATCTGCCATTCATCCTTCTACATATCAGTGTCACGTGCATCCATATTGCATCACAGCTGCACACTTGTCAGATACACATACATGCACATGTACACAGTGCAGATACATGCATTATGAACCACCATCCATGCCACAACCATGCCAATGTACATACACAGAAATTCAAACATGTGTGCTCCCACACCTGCATTTGCCCAGCATGCTTACCAACACATACACCATCAATGTGTCTCACAACTGAGAGGACTCACATCTGGCAGCCTAACGCCCATGTTCATACACATCCCTACATGGCCCTACATAAACACATGTGCAACCTGCACACTACTGGCACACCACGACACGCACAGCGTACTATCAACATGCATGTACACTTAGCGCTCGACTCCAGGCGGGTCTACCTCTCAAGGATCTGGACGTAGAGCGCTGGGCATATGCGTTCCAGGACCCTCATTTGATGGTTCGACAGCTGGCCCCGGCGCCCCTTGGCATCCGCTGCCTTAGCGAGGCGCCGGGCCTTGTTGAGGGTCCTGGACCTGAAGTTCTCCCAGCGCTTCTTGACATGATGTAAGTCGTGGACTGCCACCCCCTCCCCGTTGATGGCAGTCACGATGTCCATCCAGATCCTGCTCCTTCCTTCATTGTCGGCGCGTGAATTTCCAAAGAGGGCATCATACTGCCCCAGGACTTGCTCCACCAGGACACCAACTTCGGTGGCAGTGAAGCTGGTGGCCCTCTGCCTCTCTGGCTGGGGATTGCCAGTGCTGCCAGATGGTGTTGTGCTGGACATGGCAACCCCAGAGGCAGGAGTGGGTGGGCAACTGAGTCCTGGGGCTCGGCTGTGGAGCGATGGAATCCCAGTCGGGAGTCTTCGGTTCCAGCAGGGGTGGTCACAGCAACTACACCCCTGGCTGACGTGCAGGCAGAAAATGGCAGGGCACGTGGGCAGCAGGCAGTCAGGCAGCAGCAGATAGCAGGTGGGAGCGTGCTCGGGGCTCTGGGGGGAAGTAATTCGGCCTTCTGGGCAGGAGCATGGTCTTCCGTGTGTTTTCACGTGGCCAGCTTGATACGGAGTCATTTGGCACATGTAAAAATTGCACGTCAGCGTGTAATTCGAGGAAAGGGCCTTAGCGCGTAAGCGCGTCAGCACACGCACACGATTTCATTGGACCAAAGGCCCTTAGCGCGTAAGCGCGTAAGTTACATTATGCGCGCGGGCGTTTCCCTCATAGCACGTGATGACAGAGCACACGTGGAAAAACTGCACGTCCGAGTGTCATTGCGTGTAATTGGAGGAAAGCGCCCGCGTACACGTGTATCTGACGGGTACGTGTGGGCCGGTTTAAAAGCTACGTGTAGGACGCCATATCCTTGTACGTGCTTTTCGTGGAGAGCGAGTGGGTGAAATCTGTACTTCTTGTCGGTTCACACGCGATTACTTCACAGCGTTTCTAGTTCGTACTCCCTGTTACCTCTGACAGCTCTTTTCTGAATTTTTGTTGGGCCTGTTTCCTCAAACAGAGTTCACTTCTTCTTTTGTCCTGTCTCCTCAGACAGCATACAATTCTTCTTTTGGCAGCGGTGTTGCCATCGCGCATACACGCGCGTATTTTTCACGTTCTTTTTCCAGGCAGATGGTGAGTTCCGCACGTACTTAGCAACTGTGCTTGCCGCGTGTGTCGCGTTCCCCTTCAGAGGCTATTGTAGGCTGCGTGTATTACACGTACGCTTAGTTTTGTGTTTTTGGGTGCCACAGCATAGTGCAGGTTCATCTTTTCACGCATGTGGTCTACGAGGGGTTGCGTGCACGTTAATTTTTGATTTTGGGCTGCCTGTGCGTTGCCTGACCCGTCATCTTCCCCCAGGGATCACAGACAGCCTTGTTAGAGCACTAGAGTATGAATTCCATCTAGTATCCTACCCCTTTGACCCCCAATTGCCCAGGACAATAGTTTACTGCAACTCCCAAACGCACAACAACATCAGTGCCATGGTTGGGAGGCGACCAAGCGGTAAGGGGGGCAAAGGTGGCCGACCTTCAAAAGGTGGGCGTGGTGGGCGCGGTAGGGGACGTGGCCAGGATTTGCAGGGTGCCCCTATACCCCCATGTGTGGAGGAACAATCAGGGACACCCATGCCCCTCCCCCATGGTTGAGGGAAATGTGGCTGACACCATCCCAGCTCAGCCCCTGTTGGACCAGCCCATTGTGGCACCTGACCTGGCACAGGATGACTCCCCGGCTGACTTCCAGGTCAGCAAGTCTAGGCCACGTGTGGCGGTGCAAGTTGTTGTCACCAAGCAACATGGATCTGGGGCAGCTATGTCATCTGCTACCCCAAGTATGCAGGGTGGGGAGGCTGCAGGGGCAGCTGCAGCTCCATCCGCCCCAGCTCTGACTCTCCCAGCCAGGACAGTGCCAGTCCAGGTCCATCAAACTGATGTTCTCCCTGCCAACATTACCCTGCAACCAATGCCTGCATCAAGACCTATGGTCATTGTGCATTCCCACACTCCTACTACCCAGTCCACTGGTGATTCTGCCCCTACCGACCAGAGCGGCGTAAGCCACTCTGGCTCTGCTCCACCTTTAAAGAAGAGGAAGAAGGGTGCTCTGGCACGACAGGCTGAGACCCCAGACACGGCTACACACTCCAGTACCTCAAGGAAGCCTAGCTTTAATGATCCGAAACTTGATGCATTTGTGGCCTATGTGTCAGCACATAGCCGCAAAATGGTGGTGACTGCAGGGTGCAAGACCACACCTGGTCAACGTAGAGCACACTGGCAGACAATCGAGGACCGCATAAGTGCCCTTGGATTTATGAGGCGCACAGCTGATGATTGCTACAAGCGGTGGAATGACCTGAAACGCAGAGCAAAGAACAAGCTGGCCTCAAATCATGCCGCTACTCTGGTGACTGGCGGTGGGTCTCCACAAGAGGACAACAAACTCACTGAACATGAGTCTGTTGCTGGGGCCTTCGTCACAGAGGAACAGATCCAAGGTGTGGGAGGAATACCTGATTATGATGCATTGTCTGATGAGTGCCCATGCATGTGTGTGTAATGCATGTGTATGTTGTTTGGGTGACGGGTTCTGATTGAGTGCCAGGTGAGGGTGTATGTGCCTGAGTGGTATGGGTCACCCATGTGCTTCATCCAAAACATTCAGCGGCCTTGGATTTGGGTGTGACAGTATCCCTTCTGCCCACAGTAGTAATTTAGCGCAACATTACGGCAGTTGCCCTTGAAGTGGCATCTTGCAACAACATTGTTTGTATTTTTCAGTGTTCGTTCAGGCTGATTGTTTCAATTCTCCCATTTTTGCTACACATTCCTCAGCCCTATTGTCACATTTGTGACATGCTTCTGTCATTGATGAACCCCACATTGGCCCACATGTGTTACCTTGTCAGGTGAGTGATTTGGCCATTCAGGCTGATTGAGTATTGGCCTGATCACATACATTTTTGGGGCCTGTTTGAATATGGAACATGATAGCTGTTTCCTGTCATGTTGAAGTGCACAACCATTGATGTGTACATCGGCCTGCAATCACTGTATTTTTGTACACTAGATGTGTTGCAGTGTGTGGAACATGCCTATTTTGTCACACATCTCATCATGTCCATCTCACATGGATGGCTGACAGTATTCATTCACTGACATATGGATGTACTTGTGGAATGTACCATGGCTATGGTACATGCCATCTGTGTGATGGCATGTGTCATGTATGTGTATTGGACATGCCACTCACAGGCCAATGTGTGATGGCAGTGCTACCCAGCATGCAGAAAATGTGTTGCTCTTCCATCTTGGTGTCAGTGTCTGCCTTTTGCCTCCCCTTCCAACTCAGTGACAGTGCAGGCATGGGAGGGTTATAGTCATGTGGGACATGTGTAAATCATGTACTGGTTCTGTAGCTTGTCAGGCCTATTTGGGTGCTATGGTGCTAATGCCTGTTTCCATTTTTTGTCTTTCATGTTTTTGCAGGGGATGACGCACTTGATGCTGTTGAGGTTGAGGAGATGATGCAGACCCAGGAGGGATCTCAGGCACGACCGGGCACCAGTGGGGGACGTGGTGTGGTGGTGGGTGAGAACCCAATCTTGCTGCAGACCATTCTGTCCAGGGGTGTCTCTGGGTGCACCTCCCCAGACCTCTATTCAGGTGCTGATTCGGATGATGAGATCTATGTGCCGTCGCAGGTAACGGATGCAGGGTCACACTCCACAACATCTGATCCTGTTCCTGGGCCAGCAGATCAGAGGGGGAATGCACTCCTGCAGCCTCAGGCAGTGCCGGCACAGCAAGGCGCAGATCGCCTTGCCCCAAACAGGTGTGGTGCCCGCCGACACGGTGGCCGTACGCCACCAGGCAATACCGCATGGGAACAATCCATGTATGGTATGGCAACCCAACAGGCAGAATCAGTTGAGATGATGGCTCAAGCAATGGAGAGGGTGGTCACTTCCATTGTCCCCCCTGAAAGGCAGATGGAGCAACTACAGCAGGCAACAGACTCCATTTGCCAATCACACAGGGAGGACATGTTGGCGTCCAACATGGACAGACGGGCGGCACTGGAGACTCTACACCAATCGATATCAATAGAGTCCCAGGGCCACAGGGAAGCCCTGAGGGTAGAACTCCATCACCTCAGGGAGACTCTTGTTGACCTTGAGGCTTCCACTAACTTGAGGACAGAACAGCAGCTGGAGCGACTCACACGTTCGCTCTCAGCTGAGATGCAGGGCATCACGTCAGGTGGTGCATGGGGATCTCCGCACTATAATCCTCCAGAACGAGACCTTCCACACACGCATGCTTGCTGCCATGGAGAACCATACTAGGGCTTTGTGTGGGCTGCCTCCCATAGCACCACCACCTCCTGTGGCAGCAGCACAGGGTGATGAGAGCGACAGACAGTAGCAGTTCTCCCACATTGGCATAGCCGTGCAGGCCAAGAGCCCATGGAGGTGTTTTTTTCCCCAACATCCACACAGGTGGCTGTTGGTGCGCACACTGTCCTCGGACCTCCTGGGTTCCCCCCCCGCCCCCTACATGGCCATTTTATGATTTTTGATTTTTTTTTTTTTTACAGTGTGTTGCCTTGTGTGGCTCCCATGGGCATCCACTGTATTCCGGCTGGGCACATGCAGGCTTGTCCTGAGTTTGGGTTAGATGCTTGGGTTCGTGAGACACACACCCCTCCTACTTCCCGTTTCCATGGGCTTGCAAAGGGTATGCCCAAGTGACAGTGACTTACACAGTGACGTTGGACTCCCATGAGCTGTGTGGGCAGTCTGTAGTCAATAATGTGTATACATTCCTAGTGGATATTGTTGTTGTATTGTACACTGCATGGTGTATTGATATGTGCTTGTGCATCCATGTCTTCCTCCTAATTTGCAGGTTCATTCCTCATGTCTTCACAAGGCTGTCTACTTTGGAGATGGAGTTCATGTTGTAAGCATGTTGTAAGCAGTGCACTTACACATTTGCGTGGCAGCAGCACTGTAGAGTTGGAAGTGGTCGATGTGCTGGCATAATCAGGTTGTAAGACTACCACTACTTTAACTTAGTACTGTCATGTTTATGCTATGTTTGAGGTTGTGTAGCTGCATTGTATTGTTGGTAAGTATTTGGTCATGTGTGTTGTTAGTTCTACAAGTTCACTGTACTTTGTGACACTTGTGTCATGTTTTCGGGATTGCTTTGTTTGCTCTCACATAGCATGACATGCCAGGGTGTGTTGGGTGGCGGTGCTGGGGAGGGGTTGGGTGACATGGCACTGTTGTCATGTTGTATTTTGCAAGGGGGTAATGAATTTAGCAGCATAGAAGTGTGTCTTTTGATGACACAGCATTGGTGGTGTTTGTGTAGGTAGGGATGCACACAATGTAACACTCCCAGGTGACCAATCTCAGGCTGGTATGGTTATGACAGTTGACTGTCCCTTATGTCATCATCATTGATTCTCAGATGGTATGTGCCAGGGCTGTGTGCACTCCACAGGGGTGTGATTTGAGGTGAAGTAATTAGCCACCAGCAGCTGCCTCACCCCGTGCCCTTTCCCCTCCCATGCGCAGTGGCCGTGCATGTGATTGAGGATGTAGGGGCACCACCATGTCCACGGGCAGTCCCTGGCATGTTGCAACGTTGTGCAGGACACATGCTGCCACTATGATCCTGCACACTACTGGGGGAGCGTATAACAGCTGCACGCCAGAACGGTCAAGGGAGCGAATGCTTGACTTGAGCACTCCGAATGTGCGCTCCACTATTCCCCGGGTTGCAATGTGGGCTGTGTTGTATCTTATCTCGGGTGGCGTGGTGGGGTTCCGAATTGGCGTCATCATGTGGGTGCTCAGAGGGTAGGCACTTCCCCTGGGGAGGTGGTGATGGGTATCATTAGTGGGGTTGTGACATTACTCAGTATCTGACATGCATGCATGTGCTGTGGCATTTATACTCACGAGCAGCCATGTATCGCCATGCCGCCCAGCTTCTAGGTCCCGGTTTAGGGTTGACATTCTGTAAATAAAACTGTCGTGGCTGGACCCTGGATAGTTGGCATATACTGAGGTGATGATTCCCTTGGCATCACATACTACCTGGACGTTGATGGAATGCCAGTGCTTGCAGTTTCTATAGATGTGCTCTGATCCCCTGGGGGGGACGTAGAGCCACATGGGTGCAATCAATGGCACCTAAGACTTTGGGGAATTGTGCCACCCCGTAGAAATCCTGGACGGCAGCCTGCCTTTCTGCAGGTGTTCTGGGCAGGTATATGTGCCTGCGGACTGATGGGCGTGCAGTGATGATGGCCAAGACCTGGTGTAGGCAGCGTGACTGCGTGGCCTGTGACACCCCCCCCCCACTATAGCACTTGTCCGCTGAAATGATCCAGCGGCCAAGACGTGCAGTACATTGAGGACCTTCTCCAGGGGGCTGAGTGCTTGGGAGCACAGGGTGGGTGATGTGAGGTCATCCTCCCACTCACTCACCAGGTCGAGTATTATGTGAGGTGGAAACCTGTACCTCCCATACACCTGGTCAACAGGCATCCCAAAAAGGCTGGTTCTGGGTGTGAAAATTCTGGGCCTGACTATCCTCCTCCTCCTCCTACGGTATCCCACGACCACTGCTGCTAGGAACGGTATATTCATCCTGGCATCTGAGCTTGTTTGTTGTTTGCACGCACTTTTATGCTGCGCGGGTCCACATAAGCCTGCTTCCTGCTGGCGTACGTGTTTTTGGATTAGCGCGTCTTTTTTGGCGCACGCGTTAGCCCCGTTCGAATCCATGAATACGTGTTTTAAACGTGCGTGTGGGCGTTCCGCGCATTTGCCTCCTGTACTTCCCCCATGACGCCCACATTTTCACGCGTTTTTCCCCATTCCGCGTGTCACACCCTCTGTTCCTCCTACTTTTGTTGTGTGCGCCGCGCTATGTGCGATTTTGCTGTGCGCGTAGCACACGCTGTTTGGAGACGTGGGCGCCAGCGTGCGCCACGCAGAATTTTGGCGCACATCCTCGGATTTACACGCACACGGACTTCCATGAATCGCTGTGCGCGGGTTTCGCTGCGATTTTCGCACTGGCACTGCGATTTGCACGCTTTCGCACGCTTGCGCTGAAAATTTCAGCGCACATTAATTCCATGAATCGGCCTAAGATGTGTCAATATATGTTCAGCACCAAAATCCTCCTTTTTTCTTCTGTTAATAGTTATTGCTATTTGGACAGCCAACATACATTTGGACCCCTAGCTTAACTGTTCAACCTGAAATCCCAAACCATCGTTTATCAATGTGATTAACCCACCAAAAGATCTACCCTTGTCCCCCTTTTCTTCGGCCAAAAACATGATCATTGTTAGGAAAGATTTCTCTTTACTGTACCTTTCCTTCCATTTTTATGGCCCCCCCAAACATTTTGCTTTTATTTTGATCATGACCTGTATATTTTACAGTGGAGTGAAGCCTTAAGCTTCACAACACAGTCTTTTGCTCATCTGTTATGGGGTAACTGACATGTCCTTCAGGCTGTCAGTACTGGAAAATTTTGTTTCCCTTAGTCTCTTAGTAACTTGATATCAGTTGTGGTAACTTCTATCATTGTACAATGCATCTTACAGTGTAGTACAATAGGGTACACTTTTTATTTTGCCCTAGACTAATACTCAAAGCGTTTTTTGGTTACTCTACGTGTGCTAAGTGGACAAGCTGGTGGCAGCAGTGACTTTTTATGATTTTTTGTGCTTTTCATTTTAGCCTTATCGCGTTTACCGCATGCGGGTACTAACTGTGGCTAGTGTCCAAACATGGCTGTGCCACATGTTTTTTCGCTTGTCCTTTGGCCATATTGTTCCTTAGCCTTCTTCCTGGCCTGTGAGGTCAGGAAAATCCTTATCTGGACCTCCAATGCCCAGGAAAGCGAAACATTTGGCGGACTACTGGAGGGCTATGTGTGTTTGCTGGCAGGATATGGGCTGGGACTGTCTGGTCCCAATCCACAAACTGGTTTCAGTGTGTCTGAGTGGTATGCATGAGTGTTCCCGCTAGTGGTCCTGATTGGACTATAGCTGGGGTGTGTGTGTGTGGCTAGTCCTGCTATTGGCTAGTCAGAGTTATAGCTCTTACCTGGCTTTTAGGATAAGAAGAGGACCCCTACACTCATTCTTCAGAGATCGTCGAGTAACCTGAAGGAGCCAAGACTCCTGTCCAGCTGTGAGACCCGTGAAGAGACCGTAGGCCAGACTCAAGGAGGCCTAGCAACCAACTTCTGCTGCTGTCCTGGTGGAGCCCTGTCTTGCTCGTGATCTTCAGCAGTCCTGCAAGGGTGCTGCGACCCTTGGAGTGGAGGGAACATCCATTCCTGATGTCTGCTCTGCACCCTGTGAAGAAGAGCCTTTGTTAGTGTCCGGGGACCGTCCTGTGGCTGATTAGCTCTGGGTTTGGGCTACTGTGCTGCAATGTCAACGTTCTGAGTTGCGACCTGGAATTTGGGGGATCCTCAGCTTGTCCTACAAGCCTTACCTCTGCAAAAGTTTAGAGTCCTAGCTTTAAGGGGAGCAAAGATAGGAGGGAAAGTCTGACAGTGACACGTGTGGCCCTTTGCGTCGCCGTGCTGCGGTGACCACTGTCCAAAACAGCTTACCCAACCCGAGTCCAGTCCTGAGAGGGGTCCTGCATCGAGTTTTGCTGCATTCTTCACCCGACAGTCCTTGCACCAACGAACATCACCAATCGGAGATCGCTCGAACCTGCAACCCCTGCGAATCAAGGAGTGCAGTTGACAGTGGGAAAAGCAACCGCGAGCCTTCCTCCAGTGACCTGCCAAGTCCTGGGAAGAACGTATGGGGGTATGTTACAGTGGTTCTTACCTGCCCCTAAACTACCTTTAAAAGTTTTCCTAACTTTTACAAAACTTTTACTATACTTTGGTTTTAACATAGCTCGCTGGAGCACGCATTCTGAAAGTTGGGGACACTTCCATTAGTTAGAATACAATGTCCTCTAAGCCTTGGAACTGTTCACTGGACCCCAGAGACCATACCTTTTTATTTTTTCCTGTGTTTGAACTTTCCTGAACTTTTGGGCATAAGGCCCCAGACAACTTAGGGAAGGACTTTTGAAGTTAGGGTTAACTCTCTGGGGACCATTGGTCCATAATCTAATCTGTGCTTTCTTTTACAGGGGTTTATTTGTATTATGCCCTCAACCAGTGACTGTATAGATATATATATAATCTATTTTAGTACTGTATGATATTTCTACCTGCTAGTAGTCATTGCTCATAGTGGTATTTGGCCATACATAAATAACTGTATTTTTATACATACTGTCTAAGTGTAATTTGTGATTCCCATTGTGTGTACTCAATGTGGACCCTTTACAAGCTCACCACCTCTTGAGACTTAGCTTAGACCCTCATCATTGCTACCTTGAACTGGTTTGGCTACAGCTCCCCAGAGTTGTCCCTGTCAAAATATAGGTTGGCCTTCTATACATCTGTCCACCAGGCCAGAGTATAGGATTGATTTTCTAACAGTCATATCGCCATCAACAACCAGAGCCTCCATTAGCCATGTTTCTTGAATACACATAATGGGGTATTGCTGTAAAAATGCTCCTAACAATGAGTTAGTGAAGAGGTAGACATTGCCACAGCTTTTCCAAGATACAATTGCCAAATTATGTAAATCTTTACCAATCCCTCGGTGGATCGAAGCCATTTGCCACCCCCGCCACTCCTGCCCAATCACTCCTCTCCTTGTTTCTGAATGTTCACGTCCTCCCTGTTCGTTGGCATTGTAATATCCCTTATCTTCCCTCCCAACCGAAGGTTTTAGGCCCTGCCCTGCATATCTCTATGGCTCACCAAGTTTCCCATGGGTCTCCGCTCCCCGCAGGATTCGTCTAACAAAAAGGCAAATCCCAACTGGCGCCTCAATGAAATTTCATTCAAAATAAGCGCAACCACTACATCAGAGATTATGGGGACCATCACAACCTCTGTTATTTCACGGACAGGGAATTCCACTCTCAACACAACATTCCTTGTTCCACAAGAGATCAATTCAATTTATTAACCCTCTCATAATTCTTTATAGAATTACTCTGTTTTTTTTTGCTTTACTTCATGCCGATAGGGGGCCCATAGGAGGCTGATTCATGAAAGCTGTTTTCGTCTTGACCGTTCTGTTGTGGATCTTTGGGACCCCTCAGAACAACCAATGGAAGGATTTTGTTTCTCTTCCCCTCATTATCCAGTGTGACCGTAAGCAGTGCCCAGACAATTGCGGGGTACTGATGCTGTATTATAATTATGTATCCGTAGTTTTTCCAAGTGTTTTGGTTTTTCTATCCCCACTATCTCTTCTGGAAAATAGCATCTCATTTTGCCCCTCCCTAACTCTTGAAATTTGTTGGAGGTGTGGGGGCTATTAAGAGACAAATCGCCCAGACCCTGCCTCGTAATCCCCAAAGGAGCACGCTCCGACAACCCCCTAGTGCTCTTATCTGGTTGACCTATGGTCACAAAGGCAGGGATTATGTCACATTGAATTTGTTTCTTCTCAAAACATGTTGTTTGTGCCGCTGAGTCCTTAAAAGTAGCCTTTTGGGCAATCATTGATTTGACTTCCAGGCAACTCTGCTTCAGCAACAAAGATGATATCTGCTTACATTGCCATTTACCATCTTGCAACAAGGTAATAACCCCCGTACCCCTGATTTTGGAGCTTGCTCTTTTCGAATAGGGAGAGTGAGAGATTTGAAAAAAAGACTTAGTGGTAGCATTAGTTATCTTAACTTATTTTTCATTCTTAGATTTTCTCAACTGTTTGCATTTATTTTTTCCAGGCGGCGGGAAACGCACCGGAGTTGTAACCCTCCCCATTTCTTCATTCGGCTTCACTAGAATTAAATTATCTCTACCAGAGTGAAGTGTACCGTTCGTATTGGTCATTGCTTCGGGGGTTAAAACAACTCTCTCAACCTCAGACCCCAAAATATCACTAAGGTCTTGACTTTTCCCTGAATTAACTTTGCCTATTGTTTTCACTTTACCCCATATTAATTCAGGTAGAACCACATTTGTTTGAGCCTCACAATGTAAGTTCTCAAATAATGTCAGTAGGGTACTTAACACCTGATTCAGTTCTAACAGGATAGTGTCTGTGGTTCCAGTTACTGATTGATTCACTTTATCAATAATAGTGGCAAGTCTTTGATTATGGACCGAAGCAGGAATAGACGAGTAGGAAGTCATAGACAAATCCAAATCTGAGTCAGGTGCTTCTGAAAATATTATTACTTCCCAACCCTTCTTCTTTTTCTTCTAAGGCCATAATCTCCTCATCCATAACTATTTCTGAATGTTGAAAAGGGACCCCGCTCTTTGGATTTGAGTCGATCATTATTCCTGAGGAAGACGGTTGTTGAGAGTCTAAAATATGAATGTTGCTGCTAGTATTTTGTTGTTGTAAAGTCGTAAAATAAGACGCTATTGATTTAGAGACACCTTTCTGCCCAATAACACCCACCATCTCTAAGTCCCGACTTTTGGACTTCACGCCAATGTTAGGCAAAGAAGTTCAGCTTCATGTGTGTATGAAATCAGTAGCGGGGAAGCTGGCAGTGGTATTTCCATTGCAAGAGTCAATACAGTGGACATATCCAATTCTGTAACTAACAGTAGAGGGTAAGCTTCTGTTAACTCTACAGCAAGCGACCATTCCGGCCGAAGCGTTCAACTCTGAAGCCTTACTAAAGGAATGCCTTTTGAACGGCTCCTAAGATCGTATTTGGTATTTGTTGCGGTGCATACAGTCAGATCACCCATAATTTAATAATGACAATACATTATACTTCTCACCGCTGAGGACTGCTGGAAAATGCATGGATAAGAAGGAGAGATCAAGCGAAGATGGCACCAAGACCCAGAATCCTCAGAACTACGCAGAACTGCTGAACTGCTCTAGTGTCTTTGCCCACGACTTCTGTACTGCCTTATGGACTTTGTCTTCTCTAGGGCATTAACCTATTTTGCTGTTCTCTGTGCTAATTCAGGTGGTTTGACCAAGGATGAAACAAGCGTTGTTCTTGTTCAGATTTACTTGCAAATACTTCCTTATGCAACTCATTATAAATCAGGAGCAACTTAGTTGATCGATGGCATGGTCCTAGAGGCATATTATTTCTGCCAAAAGTGAATAATTATGCTACCATGAGTAAAGGTTAGACAACAACGACACAGACACATGTTAGTAGTTTAAAACCTGTTATTGCTTTTTTAATGTAATTGTAAAGAAATGTATTTGTAATATGTCGAGCATAGGCTATTCATTTTTAATGCATGCATTCTCTAGCATCATTTTTAGAAACTCACCTGTACTTACCTGAATGGCTGGTCCTGTAAGGTCTGACTTTGGTGTGTCCTGGGACAGGAGACACATTGGGTCTCATTCCAAGCATGCCGGTATGGAAAGAGCAGTGCTGATAGCACCATAGCAGCACCGTTTCCCAGACTGGCACATCACAAGTCGTGATGGTGGAAACACTGTTACCGCAAACCCATAGCCATGGTGCTACGGCATACGGCAGCACCATGAATGTAAACAGTGGAATGTGCCACCAGGTGCGCCTGAAGCACCGGCACAGCGGTAATACAGGAACATTCCGAGTACCAGATACACAGGAACACTGCTATAAAAATGGTGTTGGCACTGTGAAGACCGCGCCTGTACTACCAGCACAGCAGACCAGGCGTTCAACAGTGCCAGGTGTGCAGGAACAGGCCCCAGGTGCCCTAAATCAGCCCAGTAGCACACCATTGACCACTGGGAATGTACAAAAGGACCACACTCACACAAAAAAAAAAAACTCCCCAACCCAACCATGTTGTCAGTCGCTGTAGCATCAATTGTGCTGGGGAACCAGCAAGGAGGAATTGAGGATGAAACAGCAGAGAGGCAGCAGAGGTGCAGGAGGCGAATGAGGAACCAGTTGGCTTTCCAGAACATCAATAGCCAGCAGAAGCACCCCGCAGGCAGCCACCATTACCCTGTATCAGGTCCACGCCATGGAACCTGACCCCAAGCCAAATGCACACCCTATACTGGCTTGATAGGGAGACCATAACCTCTACTGTCGCCCTGATATATGACGACATAGCGAGCTTGATAAACATACAGACTGCAATCTCCCTCTTGCTGAAGATAGTGTTGGTATTGCAAAATCCTGACAACCGCCACCTACCATCATACCGTGGGTGTGCTGCACAGGCTGTTTCTCAAGGGTCCTGTTACATGTCCTGGATGCACTCCTACGCCATGTGGCAGACCACATTGCCCTACCCTGAACCTCTGCCCAGGTGAATGCCACCAAAGTCGCCTTCCATGCCTGGGCAGGCAAGCCCAACATCATTGGTGCGTTGGATTGCACCCATGTGGAGCTGGTGGCCCGACATACCGTTGAGGTAGTGTTCTGAAACCGTAAAATATACCACTCCCTAAATGTGCAGATGGTCTGTGATTCTGAACATCTCATCACCCATTGTTGTGCTCGATTTCCGGGATCTACCCATGACTCAATGGTACTGAGGAATTTCACGCTGCCAGGGTACATGGCACGGTACAGCGGAAAGCGCACCTGGCTATTGGGTGAGTAGACTGACCAATGCATGAGCTCTGTGTAGTGGGGGACATACATGCACAGGCACCAGAGCATGTGCTTAATGCAACCTAATACACACAAATTGCATACTTGGGTTGGGTGGCATGGAATGCATGTATCAAATGGGAAGACAGATCACACCCAATCCTAATCATTGGAAAGCCAGAGAGGCATCTCAAAAGTACTGCGTGTACCAGAATGCATCACACCATTTGCATAAATCCCTGAAATAAGACTGGGCACATCCCCCACCGCCTGCATCACAGACAAGTCAATTGAATGCAATCCTACTAACCACCAGCAGTGAACCCCACAGCATGTAGCCAATACACATGCCTGTCACAGGAACACATACGCATATGCATGTGACATGAATGCAAACCAGAATGTGGCTCACAGGAATGAATGGTAGTTATGACCAATGTATGCCATGTAAACCGACATAGTATGGGCTCACGCAATGGGCAAAGGAGGGTCAGAAGGCATAGGCCAACATGGTAAGGCGTGCAAGAAAAACTGAAGGAATAGTGACTCCAAACCACCCAGTCAACAACCCTGCATAGGGGCAAAGGAAATTGTCACCATGCCAATGAACATGTCGCCATCTCCTACACAACTGTACAGTAAGCCCCAATTGCACATTACAGTGTATACACCCACCTCAAACAGTACCTAGTATTGACAATGATTGACAATCACACCCATGCTGCATCATGAGTAATGAACTAGAAACGTATCACTGCACGCATGTACCCATATTTCAAATAGATGCACATCACAATGGACCTCATTACGTGCCCAGCGATCACCCTGCCGGTGCACCCTGCGGGTTGTCGCTGGGCTCATAATGCCCGGCGGCCTGCGAATCAAGGTGTCGGAAAAATGTAAGCCCCCCTTACCATGGAGTCCCACAAATTCGTAAGGTAGTAGGGAGCCGTATGGACAGGTGGAGGTCGGTGCACAGTAGTTCCAGAATACAAGCCGTAAGGCAAAGGGAGTCCAATTAGGCAAAACAGAGGTCAGAGATGCCCAGGATAAACAGACGTAGAATCAGGATTAGTAGTGAGCAAACTTTAAACAGAAGCAATGCTCACTGAGTTAGTGCGGCCTTTGAGTCCTCGCTGAGAACGAGGCTCTCATCGGGCATTGGTGGTTGTGACCACGTGATGCATGCTGAATGGGGAAGTCATAGTAACGGCTCCTCTGTAACAACCAGCTGCTGTAGCCTGTCTCCACAGCAACTTCCAATTCCAGAGGAATGGGGAAGCGAAGCGCTGTGTCTTTTGCCGAATAGCGGAATAAACCCTGGACATAGCAGCCTTAACAGGAACATACACCCTTGGGGCTGTAAAACGGGCATGGGGAGCCATCGTCTGAACCATAACACAGGCACCTGGATCACCTCCTTGGGGAGCCCTGTTGCGAATTTACGGGCATGGTGCTAGTGGAGGCCGACAGTGTCTGCCCGCTGCCCTGTTTGTCCATGCACACCTGGAGATGACCACAATTGTCTCTGCAATTGTGGACATCATGCTGTTGCCCTCACGGACCCTTCTGGCCAATAAAACTATGGCAACAGTTGATTCCCCAAGTGCTTGAGCTGAACGCTGTCCTGTGGTCTGTGTACTCTCCCTCATGAGGCAGGCCTCCTCTAGGTGTTGCTGCACCAGGACAGTGAACGTGTCCTGCCATTCCACCATGCATCTCAGATGCCCGCCCATTTCCCTGATGCAGGGGTAGGGTGAGCTCTGGGGGGCTGGACATGCCAATGGGGCTGAAGGCATCCCGCACATCCGGGCTGTGGTCTGTGTCATCCCCCATGTCGGCATCTGCTGCTGCACCCCTATCACTGGAGTCAGTGACATGGTAGATGGGCTTCTGGGGTTGTGACCATCCTCCTGCAATTGCCCTTGGGGAAATCCTTGCACAGTGGCCACTGCCTGTTGGAGTGTGGCAGCTGGGGTGTCCTCCATGGGAGCTGCCTGTTGGAGTGTGGCAGCTGGGGTGTCCTCCACGGGAGCTGCCTGTTGGTGTGGCAGCTGGGGTGTCCTCCACCGGAGCTGCCTGTTGGAGTGTACCAGCTGGGGTTTCCTCCACAGGAGCTTTGACAGTCACGGTGACAGTGGATGTGTCCCGGGATGTCGATGGTCGTTGTCTCGTCTGCCTTGCTTGTCTGGTGCCCCTCGACGTGTCCGGTTGTTCACTGTCATTGTCAGATGATGTGCATATACCGACACTTATACAACAACAGCTTTTTTAAATGCACTATCCAGTACTTTGCCCACAAATTCTAGGACTGGAGTTAGATTATATTATTACACCAGTCGTAGAATATGGGGGTGGGTGTTTGATGCATTTTCGTACATTGTTTTGCATGGACATTTTGACATGTTGATGTGTCACTATGAGTTATTTGTTGTGAATACATGGACCACCAGATGTGTATGGGGGTGCCTGCAGGGTATGTGTGATGTAGTGTGCAGGTGACACTGAGCCTCATTGAGTGGTTGGCCGTATTCTGCTGGTGCATCCGGTGGGTTTTGGCTGTTCACGTGACTGGATCTGCCGCCTGACTTCCCGGTGTAACAGGGTCCTTGGTAGTCCCGGTGATGCAGGTGTACACGTGACATATTTGGGGAGTCCTCATTCCCATGGAGTCCCATGGGAAGGGCGAGTTTGAAACACCAGCACCTTTGCTAGCGGTTCTGGTGCTTCCATGCCAGCTCAGCCTGCCTGGGCTTCTGCACCCGACTGGGGCATGCCTGTTGGTTGCTGCGGCCCTGGCAGCCAGTGTGATGGGTCCTCATGATGAGGGTGCCGGTCCCCTTACAGGCACCCTTGTTTCAGGACTGCTGCACTCAGGATGTGGCTCACCGTGTGGTGCCTTGTCATGTGGTTGGTTATGGGGCATGCATGGGAGGCAGGGCATGTGGCTTGCTTTGCACCATTTTTAATTGATCGGGGGGCAGTGCTAGTGCTGGCTCGGATCTGGGTGATGTGGGCAGTGCTATGGCCATTTTAGTGCAGTGGTAGTACAGTGGGGGGGCAGGGTGGGCAGGTTTGTGGTCCTGCTGCACTGACTCCCTCTATCCCCTCCATATGCAGCACACTGCTGCACTTCTCCTCTCCGGGCAGCAGCTTGCAGGGGCTGGGAGGATGGTCCGCCACCTGTGGACGTGCAGTTTCTGTGGTGTGCTGCCATGATGTTCTGTACCCTCAAGCGGAGGTCGTCCCACCGCTTGTGGCAGTCCTTCACACTACGCAGGGTCATTCCCACGTCAGTCACCTTCTGTGCAACTTCCTCCCATATGGCCTTTCGCCTCAGCTGTGTGTTGTGGCGCTGGTCTGCCGAGAAGAGCTCCCCGGCATGCTCCACTATGCAGTCCGCAAGCATGTTCAGCTCCGCCTCTCTGAAGCGTGACTTGCACTGGCGGGTTTGTGGGATGCGTGATGTCATCTTGCTCACTAGGTTCCAACACTCAGTAGGGGTGGATGGCTTCCAGAACAGGCAGATTAGAGTTGGTTGTGAATTTTAAAATGGCCGCCGGTCTCTTTCCAGTTCTGGTGTTTCCGTTTCCATGAGGTCGCTACATCTGGCATGCACACAGCGGAAGCGGATGCACCGCCCTCCTTGGTGGCGGTGCAGTTGTCTTCACCAGTGTTACCGTGATGGAGGTCCCACCGGTTCTAACAATCCATGATGCGCGTGACCGTCAAGGCGTAATGCAACCTTGTTTCTGGTGGTGTGCAGTGCCGGAACCGGTGGGACCGCCATCACGGTAACACCAGAATTTTTCCAACTTACTCATAATGAGGCCCATTGACTGCTCTAAGGTAAATTGTAAATGTCACACAGCTGTCACCCCTCTGGGGACAACGTGGAATGGAGCAGTTCACTAGCTGTTTAGAGAAGAAGGTGAGTGAAAAATCTGTACAATGGTGTGAGTGATGGGTGTAAGCCCAAGGTCTCTCTGTAACTCAATGGGTGCAAAGGGAAGTATATTGCGGTCCAACGCTGATTTTATGTAGTGTGAAAGATGTATGCAATATGCACTGGCAGTTGTGCAGCAAAGCTGAATACATAAACAAGTTACTTTTGTCAACACTGTGGATTACGTTTCAACTCCTTACTTGGTAGCTTTTGCATACATTTCTACATTTTGCATGAAAGTATGTAGTTATTAATCCAACAAAGAGGAAATTAAGGTAGGTTTCATACAGGTAAATGATCAAAAAGACTAATTTAATAATTACAAATCGCCGCAAATTGCGGGCTTCAACACATACATGTTAAAAAAATAAATGGTCAATGCATATTGAATAAAACACATAAGTCACAGGGAAGAAGAAAAGGAATAGTAACAGAATATGAAAAGGTTTGAGGACAATACACAAAAGTACAAAGAGAGTAAATAACATAAATGTTCTATACTGTTCAATTGGGTTCTAAACAAGTTACTCTTCTTGAATCACAATCTAAGCTATGGTTACTAAAATGTTGTCAACCACAAAGGCCCAATCTCATGTTACCATCAATGATTTCCAATTGGTACAACATGAAAAGAAATAGTCATATGCAGTGGATACTATCATATGCAGTATGTAGTTAACTGTCATGGGTTTTCCCTCCCAGTGCCAAGGCCTTTTTTGGTGATTACGATGCCTTCTAACGTTTTCTCTTTCATTAACCCCTTAAGTGCCAAGGACGAGGGCAACAGGGAGGTAATCCCAAGGACGAGATACCGCGTCCTTGGCACTTAAGGGGACTTGTACAGTGAGTGCAGGGCAGAGTATAACTTTTGAACTTTGTGCGTGCAGATGAATACCGCAGGGCAGACAGAGGTATGTGATTGCACCCTGGGAGCTGTTTGATCTTTGCAAAGGGGGCTTGAAAGGCAGGGCTCTATGAATGTATAGTAGGCGCACTCTCAAACCTGACTTGTAAATGTAATAGTTCAAATGAGTGGTTTGCTCACTGGTGCCATTAGTAGCCAGGAGACTGTGTGAAGGATTGCAATGTGTGCACAGTGCTGAAGCTGTTTTCATAGGTCCATGGAAAATGTCACGAGTCACATGTCCTTAATTCCCGACACAATTGTTTACAAAGATGTACAGCAGTGCAACATTGTTTAGCCCCCTTTACCAAATGCTGCCACTCACCCCCCTCCCGTGAAACACAGGGAAAATCAATTTGCACATTAAAAGTAAATACACAGAAAATATTTCACAGAGGGTGGGCTTTTGGGAGTCCCTCTAGCACCCCTTTGTGCTATCAGCCCTACGTAGTGCTACATGTCTGTTTCCACTAATGTGGAGTACAGAACATGGACAGGCACTGTGTGCACAATTTGAAGGACTGACACCCCTATCCAAAAGACCTTTGCACACACTCCAAGCTTCTTAGTTTCAAATAGTACCAAGATGAAGCCACAATGATTGGATGAAGAGAGTGGTCCCCCCTTACACATGCAACCCTTGATACTCTTACAAAGATGTTCTCCTTTTGGGAGTCATACGTAGCCTTCTAAAGAGCAAGGCATCTCTGGTTATTAGCTCCCCTCGGCTGATCCCCTTAGTTTCTGCAGGCCTTCCTTGAATGTGTCCAACTCCTAGCTCTACTTAGGGCAGCCAGACCCCTCTCGGGAAGTGGTTAGGATCCCTACTAATGCATCATAAGCTTCCCACGAGCAGCAGCCCCCCCCCAGGTGATGTAGGGGCATCTTCAAATGCCCAAAGCAGGCACATGATATCCTTTTCATATGTATCCACCAAAGTGGAGAACCTAACCCCTTCATGTCCTACTATATCTACTTTGCGATTAGACACAGGGGCCTCATTACAAGTTTGGTGTTATTTCACCAAAACGCCAAACAGATTTATTGTTACTGCCATTTGATCCCATGGATTTAGCACTGGAATTACAAGCGGTGGAAGGCAGTGTAAATCCCCTTTTTTTGGAGTTTATAGAACTCCATGGGGATGTTGACGGAATAACTGCTGGCTGTAATTCCACTGATTTTTGCTGAAGGAAAATCCTCTATCTTACCACCAAAGTTATATTACATCAGTGAAGTAATGTGGTGGTAATACCGTGGTAACCACTGCATTATCACCCTTTTTTCCCCACACCTCTGTACTTGTAATGAGGCCTTAATAGTTTTATATTATTTTCAGCGAGGTTGCATTGCCACCAGGAACATGAAGTTTTTAGAAGGAAGTTATTAAAAGCTGGTGTGTAATGCAAGTAGTAGAGTGGGATACCTTTCATCCAGCGTTACAAATGACAGGTAGCCACGCCCCTTTATCACGCCCCTGAACCTCTATACATTTAATGACCCCACACACCTTTTTTTATACATTTTATATAAACTCGATAAGAGCCAGCTGTAGTGGGGGAAGGGTGGCTGTTGCGCAGCTACAAGATGGCCACTGCCTGAGAAGGCTCTGACCGACGACCCTGAAATCCTAACAAAATATCTTGCTCTCCTGGCTTTTGCCAGATGGAAATAGTTCCCCTGAATGGCGGAGACTCTGGTGTACGGTCTGATGTACTTATAGTGGCGAGGGGAGACCTGGAGAAGATGGGAAATGTATGTTTCCGCTGCCAAGTCCTCAGCCTGGTTTTACGGTGTTGCTGGAAGATGGTGTGGCGCACTGAAAACGGAGACATGCACCCAAAGCTGCTGCAATGGCGTACTTCAGATGTGTCTGGAGGCCACGTGCCTCCCCGGCGTGGACCAGTGAGTGTTCACTGGGAGAGCGGGAAGAGTGGAGCCTGCGGGTGCTCCCGCCCGCTGTGATCATCATTGTGCTGCAGAGCTGTGGCCAGCTCACAGAACGCTTGCCACGCGCTTTGACTGCTGCTGGCCGTGTGACTCGACAGTGAACTGCTTGACTTCCCATAGCTATGCTGGGGAGATGGCAGACAACAGGGGATATGGGTGCAGCCTGGAAGGTGTGCTGATCTGGGATAAAACAGCTTCTGCTCCAAAGCTGTGGAGCGCGATACGTCGTCCACCCTGGGGACGGGGGGCGTCAGACGGCGCTTGCAGGAGAGGTTGCACAAGGCAGCCTGAGGCGGTGACTAAGGAGGGCCTGCTGCGCTGGACACGGCCTGCTGATGGTGTGCGGCTTGCTCCTGAAGGGCCGGCACTGTACTCCCCTGTCTGTGTGATTATTTCTAAACTGGTCCCACTGCTGCACGCCTATGGTCGTGGTATCCTGTAAGAGAAACCAGGCTGAGGATTGTAGCTGAAGTGAGTAGAGGTGTTTGGGCACTAGGGTTTGAGTCCACTTGCGCTACACTAGGATACTTTCTGGTGTGCTCATTTGAAAACATTCATTGTACTGATTGGCTGCAAGATCATGGGTTGTGGAGGTGTTGCCCACACCTCTTTTTGGGATTAGTAATTGTTTGTTCCCAAATACCTCGCACATGAAACAAAGGGGAAAGCTTGTTCCTTATATCGTTGTTTGTAACACATTTGTGTTCTTGATTGGTAGGGTGGTTTAGGTGGTCATCCGACACATGTTTCGACCTCCCAATGTCCTTCTCAAGGCTGATATATTTATGTCCATTAACTGAGAGGTTTGGTGGTACCCGAGGTTGATTGCAGTTGATGTCCTCCACTGCTGCTCCTGATAGGCTGTGAAGGATGTGTCCATCATGATGGTGACATTTCCGTGTCTCATAGAAAGTTTCATCACCTTATGTATTATTATAATACTCTCCTGATAACGTATCTGACCCCGTCTTAAAATTCCAAGGGAGTTTAAAGTATTGAGGATTTAAGGACAGGCCCTCCAGAAAAAAATGAACGCTTCCTCTCTGATTAATATCACCCACCAACAACTCTTTCTTTTTTGTGCTTTTAATGCCTACAATATCATTTTGTTAGGTTCAACTCTGAGTACACCCTCACCCAATGCAATCCCTCTAAAAGCGCCCCAAAGCAGCCTAGGACTTCACGAGGCACACTTGGCTTGGCGCATTTGTTCATGCTCTGTGCTCTGTCAAGTCGTGTTCTAGTTGGCTAGGAGCCCGAGTGTCTCTGACGAATGTTTCTGTACAGGGTTGGACATAGTTCCCCTTTTGGAACTAACCCTTTCCATAGTATCCTCACCTCACCCTAGAGATGTTGCAGGCAAAGGATGGTGGCAGTCAATGATTATGTCACCAGTTCACCCATTTCCTTTGTAATGAAATACATTTTAGGTTCCAATCCTTGAGATAAGTAACCATTTCAATTGGGTATTGATTCTGCATAAAATGTTACATATTCAACACTTTTTTCAAAATAACTGGCTTGTGTATAAGTGTTGGGCATTTTCCAGCCAGAATCGACTCTTCGTAGGCGACCATTGAACTAGCAATACTCGGGTTGGGTATGGATGGGCAGCCAATCTCTCCTCACTGCCTGAGGCGTCTGGAATCTTCTCACAGGCGCTGCTCTCTGCAGTACTGCGTCACACAATGCGTGAACCCAGGGAGAGCCACTGTGGCTGCAGATAGCCCATTCACAAGCATTGATGGAAAACACCTGCTTTAACGTTGCCGAGATTGAATATGAAGTCACGAGGTAGTGATGACACGTGCTGCCCCGGTCTGCAAGCAACCCCCATCCCAGCACGGTGTCCAGCAGCGGACCATTAATGTTTAACTGGCACCTTCGCTCAGGGCAGCACAGCAGAAATACACATTGACATGCCCCTGCCACCGGGTCACTTTAGAGCCAAGGCATGGCACATGTCTGAGTTACAATCCAATGTTTCCTGGTTTGCGGTGGTGCTTCCACCACAAGGGCTGTTCCCGGGGAAGTGATGTTCAGCAGAATACCTCAGTTCTCAGAGAAACACGTCCCTCACATGTAGGCAGCACTGGCTGTAAACCCTGTTCCTCATCTTAAGACCAAGGCATTCGCTGACTGCTTTGCTTTCGTGACTAATTATGAATTGCGATAAACTGGTCCTTGCACTACTGCCTAGACACACGCGCCTCAGCTGCACCCTCAGAGAACTTTGCTTTATGTGACGGCCACCCGACGACTCCATGTCTGTCGGGACATCATGCCCCAGTCGCAGGTTTTCGTTTCTCCATCATTTGAATGCGTAGTCTTGGGCCACTTCAATTCAATAAAACGGAATGAAGGGAAAGCAAAGCCCAGGAACAGAGTGTGGTGTGCCCAGTGACAAGCAGTCACCTGGTATCAGGTGCTGTAGTGATCGCTATCTTAGGCGCCACCCTTTCTGAACCAGTTGTTCTCGGGTCCTTGGAAATCCCTTAATATTACCCCTTTTAAAGAATCCAGACTCTCTAAATGATTATTTGTTTAGGCTTATTGAAGTGTTTGTGAAGGGCACTACTTAAAAAATAGTACCCGGCGTGGGTTATTTTGAAGGAAACTAACACACTGATTGGTGCATTTGCAAGCTTTACCTCATGGTAAACCGCTCACGTCCGTGCGCGTCCCTCGCGCCGGTCTTTGTTATTCATTTCTTTTTCTTTCAGGCCACCATGGCATACATGCCAACATTCTGTGACCAAAAGTCTGTAGGAATCTTAAAGTTTAAAAAATAGTAATTAGCATAATGATGACATCAGAGGAAATGATGTAACATCAATTTGACCCAATGAAAAAAATGACAGGGCATGACATCACAGGAAGTTATGTAATGTTAACGTTGACCTTATGACTTCACAGGAACTGACCTCAAATGGAATATGGCCTTAAAGAGATCATAGGAAAGTTCAACATAATGGTTGGGTACTGCCCCTGCATAGAGTGGAAAACAGTCAGAGGCATCTGTGAGGTGGATACATTGCAAGGGAGACAAAGAAATAGAGCTGGGGGTTAATAGCTGCCGATTATCACGAGACGGGCAGCCAGCAGGGAGTTGAAACAATAAATACCCACTGAAAAGCTATAAATCCTATGTTAGCAAGTGCCTGCTGTGAAGGAACCAGTGTGATAACACATCTGTATATCCCAAGGAAAGGGACGGCCGCAAAGGCTCCAAGAAATGCAGCTTGTAAGGCAAGCCCCAGAACAAATACAGTAATACAGACAGAAATATATCTGCGTTATAACTGCTGACTGGAAAGATGGGGCAGTTGCTAGAGGCCACCCTGAGGTTCATGACCCTTTTCAAATGACAAGGTTGAAAGATCATGATGCTGTCCCTGCCCTTGACACAGCAAATATTTAAAATAGTAACAAGTGTACCTGCTTCAGAGAACATACATTTTCAGCTGTGTATTCAGCACAGACACTGGGAAGTTCATTATTCTGCAGTGAGAGACAGGGCACCGGGGGAGCTCTGAACAAACACAGTAAATTATTCCACATCCAAAAAGGAAAAACAAAAAAAAGAGAAGAGAAAAAAAGCAGTTATTATTATAAGTCATAAATGTCCTCATCCTTTGGCTCGTGTATAAGGAAATGAATAATATCTACCTCATTAAAAGTAACTCATTCACGGAGATTGAATTGACGTTGATGAGTCCAACATCCAAAACAGTAAACACCTGTTAACTATGATGTAACACGAGTATCTGACAACATCATAACATCAAACATAAGTGTGAACGAAAACAAAATTTGCGCTGTAGTGAGTGTCTAAATATCGTCAGCTGTACTAGTGACCTAATTGGATATGCTGTGATCAAAAATGCCTGTGTAGCATGTGTCAAAACCTTTACTCCACCACTGGCGATCCCAACACTCCCAGTGTGAAAATGGTCAATTTGTACAATGCATGTCCGAACATATCTCTTAAAAATACAGTGGCAAAAAAACATTGGAAAAAAACGTTAGGAGGCAAGATCCTAAGTGTGGAAAAACAGTGTTATATCTCACATAACTAAGAGACACAGCGTCTCTAATAAACACTCCGACAAGCAAACTCACCACTTGTATAAATAACAAAGTACCCGTGCTACGTTTCCTCGATGTTTGCAGTTCCATATAGGGAGCTCTGTTTCATGACATCAAAAATGAGTGACGTCAGGGGATGATTCAGCTTCACCATTCATTGCGCTCATAACCTGTTGCGTACTACGGCACAGATGCCACAGTTTAGGGCACACATATGTGTGGGAAAGAAGTTAAAAGGGGGGCCCCGGGGGGAACGCGAAGCGTTTCCCCCCGGGGAGTTTTTGGCGATGCGCATGGCCAGCGAGTGGCCGTGGGGCAGAGCGCCTCCTGGGGGGGTATTTAAGGGCTCAGGGAAGGTTCGGGAGGCAGGCGTCAGTTAGGACTTGATGATTGTCCTGTCGCCTGCTCCCGAGCCTTCCCTGTAGCGCCTGGGGCCTGGGTGGAGTACTTAGAGCAGGTGAGGAGGGGAGTATCTGGAAGGAGGGAGTTTAAGTTTAAAAAAAAAAAAAAAAGAAAAGTGTCGGTTACTTTCGGATTACATAGGAGGGGTGCCGTAGATAAGACACCCCTCACATTTTACCTTATCTTCGGGCCGCCGCGCTTTCAGCCGGGTTTATCCCGTGGGCGGGGGGTGTGAGCAGGGACCTGGGGGGAGCGGCAATCCGTGCCGCGAGCGTGCTTCGAGTTGGCTTCAGGCCAAGTAATTAGCAGAGCGGCGGCGGCTTCTCCACGGCTCTTTACGTGGGTGTGCCCGCTGCGAGCGAGCGTTTGTCTCTGTCTGGTGGGCCGGGCAGCGGGCTTAAAGGGGCCGTGTCCTGCACTCTTAGTGAAGTGCGGTGCTGTCTGGGCACCGACAGGGGGCAGCGCTTCGCAACAGGGAGCAAGCACTAATTAGTGCTGTTTTCTTATAGTGTGTTTCTGTTCCCCCCCCTTTTCCCTGGGTTTTTTGCTAGGTGTAGGGAGGGAGGGATTTTATAAGAAAGTTTGGTTAAAAAAAAAAAAAAAAAAAAAAAAAAAATTTAAAATTTTCAAATTAGTGTAAGGAAAGCAGCATAGCGGCAACCCTGGTAATAATTGGTAATTAGGTAGGATAATTGGGTTAATTTTTTCTCTCATTAATTTTAAATTTAATGAGGTTATTTTCGGGTACTGACTGGGGTGGTGTTTGTTGTTTTGGGGGCTGGTTGTTTTAGCGTTAGGTTTTCGCAGGGCCAGGGTGTTTTCCTCGGGTAGGTCCCGGCTCGGGGGCGTAGAGTAAGTAGTTTTAGTTAAAGGGGCATATTTTTGGGCACACGCGTTTAGTGTGCACTATGACAGGCCGGGGGGCGAGCAAGAAGGGGCTGGTGGACGCCGGGGCCTTGAAGAAGGCCCTGGAAATCATTAGCAGGGCAACTAATGCCCAATTGGAAGAGGCGGTAGGGGAAGTTACGGGAGAGGAGGAGAGCGGTGGGGGCCGGCCGCAGCGCAGAGCGGCGGCAGACGGTGCATTGGCGGCTGTGGTGGCTTGCACCCCTACGGCAGGGAGAGGGGAGATTTGGGAAGCTAGGGGCAGGAAGATGAGGAGGGAGATAGACAGGAGGGCGGACGGGGGATTAAGGAGATCAGGGGGGCAGCTAGGGAGGGAGGAAGGGTATGATAGAGCTAGGGAAGTGGGTAGGGACCAAGGGAACACCAGGGGGGGCAGGGGTGGGGCGCAGGTGGGGGTGGCAGGGCAGAGAGGAAGAGGGGGTAAATACCTGCAGAAGAGCGCAGGTGGGAGAAGGAGGGAGAGGTCCCCGTCAATTGAGGAGGGTAGGGTGGGGCGCGGAACGGCCCCCCCGGATAGGAGGAGTGGGGGCGGAGGGCGCTGCGCAGCTCCCGCTGTGCAGATGGAGGGTGAGGGTTTCGGTACGGCCCCTCCTCGGTTAGCGCAAGGAGAGCCTAGAGGGCGCAGCACAGCCTCTAGCAACGAGAATGTCAGGGTGGAGGTCGGAACGCCTCGCCCAAGTGAAGAGGACCAGGCAGAGGTTCCCACAGCCCCGCCGAGAAGACGTCAGAGGAGTGGCGGGGCGGACGCCCCGGGCTCGGAAGAAGATCAGCAAATAATCTCGGGCAGGAGCCCGCATCCTCAATGGTATTTAAGGGGTGATGAAGTTGGTTGGGAGGAATACGGGGGGCAATGGGAAGTTGAGGATTACAGGGCGGAAAGGGAAAGGGCGGAGGAGAGAAGAAGTTCAAGGTGGGACAAGGAAAGGGAAGTACAAGGGGGTCGGGGTGAAAGGGGTCAAGGAAATTATTGGCTGGGTGATTGTGCTGCTGCGGGGATTGTTTGTCCCCGCAGCAGGAGCCCTCTAAGAATGGAGATGAGGAGCACCGGTGTGGATGCCAGGCCGCAGATGGCAGGCGTGGAAAGAGGTGAGCGGGAAAGGGAATGGTCATCTGCATGGCAGAGAGGGGTCACAAATAGGGGGTTGGGGGATGACCGGGGTGGTCTACAAGGTGTGATGAAGGAAGTAGGGGTGCAGGCTTTTGGAGCTGAAGGGGTTGGAAAGAACATTTGCTCAGTGGAGGTCCAGACGGACAAGGTGGTGGAGCCATTGGGGCTCGAGGTGCAGGCGGGAAAAGATAAAGAGGTGGAGGTAAAGGGGAAGGAGAAGAAATTGCCATACATGGGGATAACAAAACCATTGGGGGCACATTTGATGGCAGCGACCAGGGAGAAGATACAGGGAGGTGAATTTGTGGATGTCTTCAAATTGCTTCATAGGGAGGTGAGAGCGAAAGAGGGCTCTAAGGAGGAAGAGAGAGAGCTGGCTTCACGCCCGAGGGTCCCGGTGACCATTGAGAATTGGACGGCGGCGTTTATCATTTATGCCAGTGTGTATTGCGAAAAGTTCCCGGAGCGTTGCGTGGCCCTGTTGAAATATATGGATGTAATAAGGAAGGCTTTCACGAGTTTTGGGGGCTTTGCCTGGGTAAGGTATGATGAGGAATTTAGAGCGAGAATGGCAGAGGACAGTCAGGCGGTCTGGGGGGAGATAGATATGGATCTTTGGCTGCAATGGATGGCCCCAACGAGGCCTGCCCCGACATTGCACACAGCAAGTGGGCTGCCTGTGCCTTACCGGCCCTTTCTTGGTCGCCCCGCCCATGAGGGGGCGGGGGGAGGAGGCGGAGGACAGCTTTCGACAGCATGTTGGGCGTTCAATAAGGAAGGCTGCACGAGGGGATGTGCAAATTTAAACACGAGTGCAGCAGGTGTGCGGGTCGGCATCCGGTTACAGATTGTTTTCAGGCAGGGGACAGTGGGTCAGGGTGATTGAGCGGGGCAAGGAAATGGGGGGGAAGGACCGCATGCCAGGTAAATTGGGGTGTGCTGGTAGGTCGGGCTCAGTTTATCGTAAAGGAGGTGGGGGGCACAAGGTTTGATGAAAGGTTTGTTGGGAGCAAATTAAAGGGGACAGGAGAAAGGTGAGGAGGAAGTTGCGGAGGTAGGGGAGGGCCCAGGGGGGAGGTGTCGGTGGAAATTGTTAAGGGAGAGGTAGCTGTCGTTGGGAGGGCAGGGACGACGGTGGTGAAGCCCTCACGCTTGCCGCACGACAAGGTGAGTAGGCTTCAGGCTGCATGGACGGAGGTGCGGGAGCGCCTCTGGTGCAGCAGGGGGAAGTGAGGAGATGGGTCTGCATGGACGGGGGTGCACTAGGGCCCCTGGTGCAGCTAATAAAATTAAAAAAAAAAAAAATAATAAATAAATAAATAAATAAATAAAAATAAAAGAAGTGGAACAGAGAAGCGAGGTGCCGGAAGAGGAATTTATGTGTAATGGTCTGCATGGACGGGGGCGCAGGTTTGGCCCCTGGTGCAGCGGTGGAGAGGAGTAAAAGAAAAAGGGGGCCTGCATGGACGGGGGTGCACTAGGCCCCCTGGTGCAGGTGGGAAACAGGTGGTAATGGACGCAAGTAGCTTGAAGATGGTGTTATGGAAGGAACTGCATGGACGGGGGCGCAGGTTTGGCCCCTGGTGCAGCGGTGGAGAGGAGTAAAAGAAAAAGGGGGCCTGCATGGACGGGGGTGCACTAGGCCCCCTGGTGCAGGTGGGAAACAGGTGGTAATGGACGCAAGTAGCTTGAAGATGGTGTTATGGAAGGAACTGCATGGACGGGGGCGCAGGTTTGGCCCCTGGTGCAGCGGTGGAGAGGGGTAAGGCAGAAAAGGGGCATGCATGGACGGGGGTGCATTAGGGCCCCTGGTGCAGGCGGGAAAAAGGTGGTAAGGGATGCGAGGAGCTTAAAGAGTTATTTGGAAGGGACTGCATGGACAGGGGTGCAGGTTTGGCCCCTGGCGCAATGGCGAGAGGATTAATAATCTAAAGGGCCTGCATGGACGGGGGGGTGCACGTGGGAGCAAGGTCTTATGCCCGGTTCCGGGTGCTAGGGGTATTGCGGAAGGAGTTGGTGGCGGTGGGAGAAAAAGGAAGAGGGTTTTTGGGACTCATTACTTTAGGAGGGGCGCAGCATCTGTGGGTACCCGGCTGGGTTTTTTCAGAAGACAAGGTGGAAAGAGTGGGACGTTGAAGGTCTGGGAAATACAAGGGGTACGGCAGGGAGTTTGATAATGGGGATGTTGAAAAGGTGGTTAGGGCTTTGTGGGCCAACTGTTGTTGAAATATTTTTGACTTGTCAGTGATTTTGTATTTTCTTTTTCAGATGCTGCGCGAAAGGGAGGGGAGTTGGCGCAAGTTTGATTTGTTGGCCATTCAATTGTTAAGTGGGCTGGGAAGGAAGTGGAGTAAGGGGTTTGGAAGGTAACAGGGGTGCAGTTACAAGGAAGTGGTGGTGAGTCGGCACGGGTTGGGGGGCCGGCGGTGGGATCAGCTGCTTCCTATATTGGCAGGGACGAGGGAACGCTTGGGGTTCCAGAGGTGGTGATTATGCATGCAGGGGAGAATGACCTGGTGAGAGATTTGGGGTTGGCTCTGCTAAGGAAAATGAAGAGGGACTTAGGGGGGGTGCGGGAAATGTGGCCTCAAGCAGTGGTGGTATGGACTAAGTTGTTGCCGCAATGAGTGTGGAGGGGATTGGAAAGGGGGGAGCAAGGGAAGGGCCAGGAAGGGGATAATCAGAGAAAGGGTACAATGTTGTGCCTCGGTGGCAGTGCAGGTCATGGACCATATAGAAATAACATTTGAGGGCCTCCTTATCTTTAGAGAGGTTGGGGTACACTTGTCCGTGTATGGGAATAATCACTACCTGGCGGAATTTGGTGCTTGGCTGGGAGAATGGGTAAAAGTTGGAGGTAGAAAAGTGGGGGGGGGGTTGGGGCAGAAAGAACTCCTCGGGGGAGGGTTTTTCTGGTGCCGGGGGCATGGCCCCTTTTGATGTGGGGGGAGGGAAGCACAATGGGGGAATGACATGGGAAAGGATGGGGTGGCGCTGTTTGCACAAGCAGGTCACCCCGGGGGAACAGGTATTGAGCCTGGAGGGGCATGGCCCCTGGGAGAAAGCGGGACGCCTGGAAAAGGGGCAAGGAGACGGTAGGATCCAAGGGATCATTAGGGAGGAATTGGGTTATTTAATTATTTAATTGTTGGGGGAAAATGAAAATGTTTAATTTATTTAAGTGATGGTTAAAATATTCCTTTAGTTTGTTAGGCCATGGAGCCAGTTAAGCGTTTGATTGTAAGCTTTGGCCTGTCACATTAAAGCGACCTTTTCCACTTTTAAACGAGTCTGGATTTTTGTGCATTAAGCCAAAAGGGGGGCCCCGGGGGGAACGCGAAGCGTTTCCCCCCGGGGAGTTTTTGGCGATGCGCATGGCCAGCGAGTGGCCGTGGGGCAGAGCGCCTCCTGGGGGGGTATTTAAGGGCTCAGGGAAGGTTCGGGAGGCAGGCGTCAGTTAGGACTTGATGATTGTCCCGCCCTCCCACCCCCTTTCATTTTCGTTAGGGTAGTGTCTGGTTAGGTAATATGGGGGGGGGCATTGTTCATGGGATTATGCAGGGGGTTCTTTAGATGACATGGCGGGTTCATGAGTTTTGGGGTCTGTTAGGAAGGTAGGGTTGGTGGTTTTGTGTGACAGGTCAGGGCATTGTGAAAGTGTGTGTAATATATGTTGCTGATGTGGCAGGTCAGGCTGGCTGCAGGTCATAGGAAGGGGGAGTTTGGTGTAGAGGGGAGTTTGAGGGGTGTGAAATGGGTCCGGGCGCCGGGGGCATGGCCCCTTTTGATGTGGGGGGAGGGAAGCACAATGGGGGAATGACATGGGAAAGGATGGGTTGGCGCTGTTTGCACAAGCAGGTCACCCCGGGGGAACAGGTATTGAGCCTGGAGGGGCATGGCCCCTGGGAGAAAGCGGGACGCCTGGAAAAGGGGCAAGGAGACGGTAGGATCCAAGGGATCATTAGGGAGGAATTGGGTTATTTAATTATTTAATTGTTGGGGGAAAATGAAAATGTTTAATTTATTTAAGTGATGGTTAAAATATTCCTTTAGTTTGTTAGGCCATGGAGCCAGTTAAGCGTTTGATTGTAAGCTTTGGCCTGTCACATTAAAGCGACCTTTTCCACTTTTAAACGAGTCTGGATTTTTGTGCATTAAGCCAAAAAGTGCATGTGTTTAAAAATTGTAAACCAACGTACTCTAGATACATGTTTACATATCCACGTCATTATGTCCGCCTTGAAGCTTGTGATAGACAAGGAAGGACCTGCTTGCCTGTGAGCAGAAGCATGTATGAAAAAGGTAATATGCTGACTGTTCCAGTAACCGCTTCTCGCCAATACATAGTATGTTATTGCCAGTCAACGCTGTCTCTTTCTGTGGACAAGAGGCTTATGCACCTCACAAGTAAAAAACTACAAATATACTCGAACCTAAGGCATGTTCATTAACACTGCCGTTTTCAAACACTAAGGACTACATAGAAAATGGTGATGTGCCTAAATGACTGCATTAAAATACAATGGAAAATAGGTGCTTGTCTGTTTGCACATGGCGCTGTCACACGGATGCTCTGACACTGACCCCAGGGAGGCAGGGCAGAGAGTGTCTCTTTCACTCAGCAGCATGTCATCATCAATCAAAATGAATCTGCCCATTACCCCAGCTTCAAAGCACTGATCTGAGGATGCTGCTCTGGGCCTGGCAGCCAGGCCTAGTGGAACCCTCATTAATCGGTAGGTTTTGGTATCCTACCGCCTAAATCTGAGGGGTTGGAAAGTATGCCATGGAAAGGGAGAAGGGACCACATGTAGTCCCTTCTCCCTGTTCCATGGCATCCATTTTTTCTCTTTACTTTTGTTTTCAATGTACGTGAATGGCCACCATGGAAAGGGAGAAGGGACTATGTTTTTCTGTCTGCGGTGGCCATTTTTTATAACCTGGGGATTTGTCTATCTTTGTACCATCAAATTTGCTCATTCTTTTTGCCCCTTTCCTTTCCCTCCCAGTAAGGTGCATAATGAGACATGTCTTCTTTTTGGCATAAAAAGACAGCAGATTTATTTTCATAACATAATAAATTCAAAACACTGCAAACACCACCACTGTGTGAAAATAGTGCCGAAGGTGCGGCGACTGCTCTGTGTCCAAAACCTGCTTCCCCCTTTTCCAAACAAAGTCCACAGTAGGCACAACTACCCTAACCGTTCATGTTCCTGGGCTGGAGGAGTTCAGTTTATCCAGGGGCAGCTGAGCCCTCATTGCTACCACCAGATGCCCCCACCGCTTAGGCCCCCAAGAGGCGCTAGTCCTGAGAAGAGCGAAGACCCTTCTGGCTTTCCCATGGCTCATTCAGAGACTGTATCTTGCCACTGGTCGCCAAAACACTGCCTCACTGTCCCACGAAGCCAACGGCCAGGCCCTGCCATACCGCTGATCCATATATAGGGTGGGTGGGTGGAAAACAAAAACAAAGTCCTCTTGTGGGGCGGGTGTCCTGCTGCTTGGCGCTGGATGCTCCTGCAGAAGGACGCCCGCCGGATTATATTCTGCAAAGCACGCCCCCTTTGCAGGCTTTCCCCTAGGTTTGGCATGCTTGCCACGGCTCTCCTCCTTACCCAGGGGGGAGGAGAACCGTGCCCACGTTATCTGGGCGCGTCCTCCATTTTTCCTGTCGTCACCTCCATACTTGTTTTAACTTTTTTTTTCCAGCTGTGAAATGCAACACGTCTCATAACCGGAAAAAAAAACATTAGTACCTCATCTAATGTGTCGGGGAACTAATGGCAATAAGCCCCTAACCGGCGGAAACATTACCGCATAAGGTAATGCCCCCGGGGCCTTCGTTAAGGCCCGAGCGTAACTATGGGCCGGGGCATTACCTTATGTGGCAATGGCCTGCCGGCTCTGGTTTTTTACTCAGAAGCCTTGTTATGTCATAGTAGATCTCTTTCCAGTAAATACAATAACGACTAACACATAATCTAACCTGTTGATTAACCAGTTATAACTTAGAGACTTAACCTGTAAGAGGATGATCTCTGGTCTGTGCTCGACCTGTGGCACCGTCCCTTGCGGCTGTCCTATCTATCCTGCACAGTTCATTGCCAGATGCAGAGGAACGCACAAACCATGTTGGATTGTTTTTAGATCCGCAGTGCCCAGGATGGAAACGCTCATGCTCAGCAAACGATTGTCAGCACTCTTAGCAACTGATGTGATTGAGAATGCAGAGATACAGCTAGTCAAAAAATGTCAGATCATGCCAGCATCCACACTGTGTGCAGGTTACTGCTGGCATTGATGCCAATATATGCTCTGGTTCGCATTTCTAGTGGCTATGCCTTCTTACTGCACGGCCGAGTAGGTTTATTTTAGGACTTCGTGATAATTGTAGTTTAAGAAAGGGGATTGTGAAATGGTATCATTGTGCAATGCGCAGTAAAAGCAGTTGTCACAGTAAGATTGTGTGCACAATGTACACATTTGGCACTTGACTTACATAGACTAAATGGCATTTATTTCATGAAGACCATTTTAGCAGTTTTCATGAAATTATAAGCCTACTTTTCTATTTGTCTGTTTATTGATAAATTGATTTCCACGCAAACCCCAGTATAATCGGGGCAGGTGCAGTGAGATTTGTGTTGTCATAGCAATATTTAAATTTCCTATCTGATGGTGTGTATGGTTGTGTGTGTACGATAACCTTTGAAGGGTGTGAGATTAAACCACTTGCTAGCCTTTGGGTCCATTCATAATGGAGCTAAATTGCTTTTGGTAGATTTTTCTCTGTGCAACTACGCTACATCCAGTTTTGATGGAACCCTTGGGTTGTGTAATTACTTTTTAGTTTGGGCTATTAGGTGGCGCCTATAAACTGAAACTGTTGCATTAGAGTACATTTAGGGAGAAATGGCATACGAGGAGGTACACAGTTTATAGGTGTGTTTCGGTAATTTGCCCACCCAATGACTGCCCATGACCAGGCTAATCCCTTTGGCCATTCCCACCCAGTTCCTGCCCCTCCATCCCAAAACGCCTCCCTGTGGGACCTCTTTGAGCTCGCTTTAATCAAGCCTCAAGTGCCTGCCAGTGTTTTTTCAAAGCAGTCTTCTCAGAGTAAATGACTGAATTGTTTTTTAAAAATGTTATTGGGCATTTGTAAGGCGCTTACACATCAAGAAAATTGTATTTCAAAGGGCCATTTGGAGCTGTAAATCCGCTGCTGGTGTAAAAAAAATGTCTTAACCAGGTCTTGCTTCACCCACTCGATTTATAAGTACTATGTATGTCCGTCACTGTTAAAAACGAGCATTGGCAAAGCCAACAGTTTTGGCTTATGTGTAGGTATTAGACATTTACCAGGCACTGTTAATAGATGCCCATGTACTCGCACTGTTTTGTACCTGCTACTATCAATGGCCAGTTAATACCACTACAGAAGGGTCTAGCAAGTGCCTTTCCCATGCCTACACAAAAGCCCAAACTGTTGGCATTGCCAATGCTTGTTTTATATAGAAACACTGTGATGGGTGCAGGGTTATCTAATAATGTTACTTATAAGAGCTGATTTGTGGCTGCATATTTTTGATAAGCAAATCCAACTAAAGAAGAGTGAATTGAGGAAATCCCTTCAATTATTATCTAATATGCTTAGGGATCAAAAAAATAAACTGATTCAGAGCTACAAAACTGGCTAAAATGCCACAAGACTATGTAGTCCATTAGGGACGGTGAAAGCATGTTGAAGTTGTTGGCCAAAGGGAGATCATGGGAGTTCTGAAGTCTGATTAATGGAAAGGGGAGATTGCAAGTGCAGTCTCAGTTAACTCCGATATCTGCGGCCACATGGATGGCCTATTAGGCTGAAATGTTCGCGAAACCTAAGAACAAGGTAAAGGTTTATCAGTAATACCCAAGGGAGAATGGTTGTTTGACCTGACCTTCGATATAATTCTGGAACGTGTAGAGAAATTGAATACAACTCGTGCAAGTGAACCAAGGCTATGGGCAGAAAAAAGCCAATATAATATATCTGCCCAGGAGAAATATATTAAATTTGCTTTTTTCTGTAGTTAAAGAACACAGGAAGCCCCATGCTTGCTGGAAGAAAAAAATCCCTCGTCATACCTTTTTTGAAAAAGGAAATGGGAATCAGCCAAGTAACTACAGACCCATAGCGTTTTTGGATATTATGGGGAAGACTTTTGTCTCCATAATATTGGAGAGGTTGGATTCTTGGTCCCGCAGCTCAGGAAGAACATATAAAATGCAATTGGCTTTTCATAAGAAGTTAGGCACTGCATTGAATGGGCTGGTTATTGAAGTACTTTAGCAGGAAGCCTGGTTGAAACAGAAGGTGTTATGTGCCGCATTTACAGATTTACCGGTGGCATTCGATAAGGTAAATAGATACAGGATATGAGAAAAGTTGGAGAGTTGGGATTGCGGACTTGCATCTTGGGTCCTATTATAGACTTTCCTACCGATACATCTTTGCATGTATGTCTAAATGCGGAGGGGTCTAGCCAGGTAGAGTTTTAACACTTTAATGGCTTATGACAGGGTTGTGTCTTAGCCCCCCTCCTTTTTTGGTTATATATTTCGGACTCAGTGACTTGCTACAAAATGTGAGAGCCTTCCTAGAAAGGTTAGGAGGGGTCCAGATCCACTGGCTATTATCTGGCAACGATCGGGTCCTCTCGGATTTTATGCCTTTCGGCCTTCAGCAAAGTTTAGATGTTGTCAATGGTTATATGAAAACAAATGATTTCGAAATACATTAAGAGAATTCTAAGATAAATATATTTTCTGAGGGGAGGAGACGAAAAATAAAAAAGTGTCTATGGATATTAAATAAGAAGTCATTAGATTCTGTAGATCAGTTTATTTATCTGGGATTTCCGATATTGGGAAGGCCAGTTATGGCTCCACTGTACCAAAGATTAAAGGAAAAGACTACAGCCTTTTCATTTCAAATGATGTGCATTCATTTAAATAAAGGTCAGTTTACACTTAGGCCAGTAGTACATTATTATAAAGTAAAGGTTATTTCAACTCTAATCTATGGTTCTGAAGTTATAAATATAATAGATATAAATATAATATGAGATAATAAATTGTGGAGTAGATTGGAAGCCCTTTTGTGCAGGCGAGTTCTGGTTTTACTATATTCTCTCCGTATCACTCTTATTGGATACGAATTGGGCTTATCATTATTAACACCAATTGTAAATTAGAACATTGTAATGTTACTAGCTGTTCCCAGCGAAACATATTGTCACAGTTTATTACACAGCACACGCCAGCTAGGGAACTCCTTCCCCTGCAATGAATGTGGCACACAATAAAACGCTTTTTATTTTTTATACACAACGGATTCTTTTTGAGTAGGCCTCCAACCCGCCTCGCACCCGACCTCCACAAACACCCCATGTCACAATGGACTAGGAACCAAGCCGGTGTGTATCAATAAGATATTTATTAATTTATTATTTGAATGAAAAAGGAAAATCAACCTATTACACAGCCACCAATGTTGTGGTAACACAAAATGCAATAAACAATACTAAACAACCAGGTTAAGATATACTATTACAGTTAATTCCGGCGTTTAATGGCAGAACAGAAAAAGAACAATTTACCACAAAGTGATAGCGCCTACAGTTAAGCACTCCCCCCTGCAACACTCCCCTCCAAACATAAATTTGGACTTGATTCCTTTGAATGGAAGGCAGTGGCAAGGTGTAGGAATATAGAGGGAAAATCGGTTTGGGGGTAAAGCCCACCACTACAAGATGGGAAGTCAGCAGAGAAAGAGAAAACCGTTTTTGGAGCAATGTGGAAGAATGGGGTTTTCATTATTTCTCACAACTGCTAGGGGACAGAATAGAAGAAAATTCATATTGCTTACACTTAGGAGATAGGCCAAGTTTTAGAGAATACTAATCAGCACACCAGGGCAAAATAGAAACGGAGTAGGAAAATCGGTTTTTGGGGAGAAAGCAAATGCAAAGGGATAATCGGTAGCAAATGGAAAATCGTTTACACTGAGGCTTACAGTGACAGGCAGCTTGGGGAATGGGTTTATCTTACAATAGGAAAATTGGTTTTCAGTGACAATGACAGAGGCACATAACAGGTAGACTTCTAGGCAAAGGGATTGCTCACACTAATGAAACCAGTTGGGGTTTTAACTGACAGATGTGAATAGGAATTGTTTTGGTAACACACACAATACACAGACAAATTCGGTTTACAGTTGACAGTGGGAATAATTCTTTTGGGGCAACACTTTAATGAATATAACCACTAAATAAAAACACTAGGAACAGGATTGTTGGCTTCAAAATTTCAATAATCCCGATCCGTGAAATTCAATGGGCAAATTAATTGATTTACTTACAAAAATATTAAAGGATTTACACAGACAAATGCTGGGTTTTTAATGGGGATATGCTAACATATACAGGCAAATAAGAGATTCTTCTATGGGGAGATGACTGAACTACACGGGCAATTGGGGTTTGCAATGGGGACGTACAGGATGCACTGCTACAAAAATGAAGGGCTTATGTAATTTAGGGATGGGGTTATATGCTACTTCGATAGCAAGCCTTGGTTTAGTATTCAGTAAAGCCAGCTGGATCTCAGGACCCTCTGGACAGATAGGGCAAGGTGTCTGGTCACTCCATTCTCAAAGATGGTAAGGTTCAGCAGCCTTGTCTCCGTTCTCCTTCTCTTGTTTCCCCGGCTTTTGTGTGTACTGTGTCCTAGAACAGTCCCCCTTATATAGCATAAATGACATCACTAATTTTTACAATCTAGGTGAAGTACATTTCAATAATCCCCTCCGCCAGGATTGGACAGTTTCTCTCTCTCTTTGTCCCCAGTCAGGATTTGTTTTGTGATTTTGGAGCACCATCTGCCTTTTCCCCTTTATTACCATGCTTTGTTCTCATTTCACCATTTTGGCAAAAACTAGTTATGAATCATAACTTCATATTTGTTCTAGCAACTGCCATATGAAACATATAATCGGTTTGAGTTGGTCATGGGGGATTAGATAAGCCGACCGCCAAATCAGTGCAATGTAGCATGGCCATGTGTCACATTTCTTTTGTCGTTTTCATAAAATGTACAACAGTTATGAATATGTAAGTTATCAAGTATGTTCCTAATTTCATTTTCCACCTTTTCATCAATTCCCATAATTGTCACAGGTTCAGATCAGCCAGAAACCTAACCTAACTGGCCATTACAGTTCCCAGAGTCCCAGGTAACTGCAATTTATAGCCCCAAAACCGCCAGGAAATGACATGAAAAATGGCATAAAAATGAAACTAATCCTCAGTCTGATTGCTGCGCAAAATGCCTAAGAATGAAATAGTCTTTTATGTGAATGATGAGTGTGTCTGTCAGCAAATGGGCTGGCCACTTCATCCCCCACAGCGATCTGTTCCCCTGGGTCAGCCTGTGACCAGAGATTTTTTTATGAGTACCTTTCAAGTCAGTGTGGGCTCTTTTGAAGTGGGTGCAACAAGGGCTCACACCTTTTGTCATGCTTTAGCCAAGGATTGCCTTCTTAGAAATCTCTGCTTTCCTGCCAGCCAGTCTGCATAATAGGGAAGTTTGACACCCCCAGTGTCATGGCCACTGGGCAAAGGCCCAGTACTTCACTTCCTGCAGTGTCCCAATGGACCCAGTCTTGGTGCCTATGGCACCAAGCTCATTACAAACTGTGCTTTGCACACAGAACTCAGAAGGCACGTGCATCAAGGCTGGGCAGAGCCCTATTAGTACAGGGAAGGCACATGCAGAAGACAGGAGAAGGAGCAAGGTGGGGCCACAAGGCGAGGCCTAAGGGGAGTGGCTGGGGCCAGGCTATATAAGCCGGCCCCACCCACATACTGGCGTATCGCGTTAGTTTGCTAGGAGCAGCGTAATGCTTACCGCTGTTCAGAAGACCCTTACCTGGTTCAGCACGTGCGTCTTCAGTCTCTGGAACCCTCCAGTATCTTACCTGGTCCAGCACGTGCATCTTTAGTCTCCGGAAACCTCCAGTATCTTACCTGGATTCAACCACAACATCGCTGGAAGCACTGCCATCAGCTTCCCACTCTGCAGCCGCCGCGCATCTTACCTTGAAGCTACGCCATTGCTGGAAGCACTGCCATCAGCTTCCCATTCTGTAGCCGCCGCGCGCATCTTACCTGGATTCAGCCACGCAACCGCTCGAAAAAGCACCACTATCGCTTCTGACTCTGCAGCAGCCGCATTCATCTTACCTGTCTTCTTGAATCCTCCGCGTGTGCCGCCCAGTATCCTTACCTGTCCCGAACTCCCATCAACACAGGGCCATTTCAGGCGCAGCATCCACGTGGATCTTCATCTGCGGCAGCCTGCAGGAGTTCGGAAACCGCTCACCAGTCAACACCGACCAGCCACACCTGCAAAGGGAATAAGAAATACAAGGTGAGCAATCGCATAGACTTTAACACGCTAAAGCAGCGCAACTCACAAACTAGGCGCAGCTTCTGGAACTGTCTACTTACCACCAGTGGGTCATCCGGAATAGACCTGTTTCACCATGAAGTGCTCCTCAGCCATCATCATCACTAAGAGGGAGAGAGAACAATATATGGTTACGAACAATAATCATTGGGGAAGAATTAACACAAAGAATACAGACAATATTCATAGTTATAAACACCTACCTTCGAGACAGAATGGTTGCAGCCGGCCTGGACCTCCACAATCTGGACCAGTGACGCAACTAAGTCCATCCACAGCCCCCCTGCTGAAGGAAAGCAGGACGGAGAGCTCATCCTTACCTAAAAACAGGTGAGCTTGCATGGGCAAACTCCTGCGCACTACATTTTGGCACAAAAGGGTTGAGGGGAACCGCAACATCACCACTCTATCCTCACTACCTCTCATCTTCTCTCAGAAACAGTTCCAGCATTTCGAGTCCACGGAAAAGCAGCATTTGGGGGAGAGAAGTGATCCGAGGTAGTCAATTCCTGGGAGGGCTCCAACAATGCCCCAACGCCCCCGCAGAGACCATGTGAGCGTAACAGAACGCAAAGCCTCTCCGAATCTCTGCCTGGGCGCTATGAATACCTCTGAGACCGACCAGTTGGCCCAATTGCTGGGGGAACTACGGGCTGAAGTGCATTCCTCCAGATAAGAGACAAACTCTTTAAGAAGGGACTTAGTCGTTGCTCGAGAATGAACCGATGAACTGGCAAGACAGGTGCTTCAGACTCATGCAGGGCAGGTCCCGTTACCTGGAATCGCGCCAACCCCTTTGCCGCCATAACCACCAGTTCAAGTGGTACTCCCAGGGGCTGTACCGCTGGCTCCACCCGAATGGTTTACCGGTGACCCCAAAAACGTTGCCATATTTATGAATCAGTGTCGTCTGCACTTTTTTTGCCGCCCAGGTGCATTCCCGAACGATAGTTCCAGGGTGGCTTTTGTACTTTCGTATTTAGGAGGCAGTGCAGTGGACTGGTCAATACCCTTGGTCAACCAGGATGACCCTGTGCTGCACAATTTGGAGGAAGTCCAACGGGAATTGGAAAAGCTATTTGCGAGGCACACCCAAGGACAGGCCTTAGATAACGAACTGTTGTCCCTAAAACAGGGGAATCATGATTTACTGACATATATAGCCACTTTCAATCGCCTCATTGCACAAACCAACTGGCCTGAAGAGAAAAGAACCACATTGTTTTATCGAGGACTACATGGGGAACTAAAGGACGTGTTAGCCCAGGTGGTCAACCCTTCTGAAGGCTGTGCAGAGTATATCAACCTAACGCTGCAACTGGATCACAGGTTACAAGACAGAAAACTGGATCGCACAAGAACTGAAGGGAGATCAGTCTACATGCGACCTAGGGACAATCCAGGCAAGGCCCACAAAACAACTGAACCTATGCAGATCGGGGGGTTACGGGCCCCTATATCTAAGGCAGAGAGAGAAAAATGGAGGCAGCAACAACTCTGCTTATACTGTGGCAAGGCAGGACATTTTCTTCGAGATTGCCCCACTAAACCACCCAAGAAAACTGTAGGTGCAACGGATAATACCGATAATGAACAAAACACGGCTCCGGAAAACTCCAGTGCCCGACAAGAGTAGGGGTCCCCTTGTCAAGCAAAAACAAAAAGGTAGTTCAGACCTCACATCTAGTCATTCCAGTACTCATAGTCCACCACCAGCAACCATCAATGGTACACGCCTTGGAGGCGTATATAGACAGTGGAGCAGTAGGTAACTATATTGATCAGGCTCTAGCCGCACGAATAGGCCTCCCTCTTCGGCATAAACCACAGGCGGAAAATGTAACTGCAGTGGATGGCTCCCAACTATCCTCTGGACCAGTAACGCAACACACCGAAAAGATAATGCTGATATGTCAGGATGGTCATCGAGAAGACATCTCTTTTGATATTATTGGAGCACCACAGTTCCAGATGATCTTAGGAATGCCGTGGCTGGAGACCCATAACCCCAGAATTGACTGGAAAACCCGAGTGCTGACCTTTCCGCAAGAATGCACCAAAACTTGTTATCGTAAGAATCTGCAAAAACCCAAATGCAAGGCAACAACACTTCTGGCTCTTGCTGGTGCCTTACCTCCAGAATATTTGGACTATCAAGATGTATTCCAAAAAGAACAGGCAAATACTTTGCCTCCACACAGACCCTACGACTGCCAGATCGACCTGATACCCGGAGCTCAAATCCCATGCAGCCGAATATATGCTTTGACGGAGCAAGAAAATCAACACCTGCAAACCTACTTAGACCAGTACCTAGCCAACAGGTTTATTCGCCCATCTAAGTCCCCTCCTTCCTCAGCGCTCTTCTTCGTGCCCAAGAAGGAAGTGACCTCAGAACATGCATCGACTACAGGGCATTGAATCAAACAACGGTTAACAATAGATGCCCTCTGCCACTCATCCCAGAATTACTCGATCAGGTAAAGAGTGCTCAAATCTACATGAAACTGGACCTATGGGGCGCCTATCACCTCGTGCGAGTTAAAAGTAGCGACAAGTGGAAAACAGCATTCAGGACCAAATATGGACTCTTCAAGTATCAGGTGAAGCCCTTTGGGTTATGCAATGCACCAGCGGCATTCCAGTTCTTTATGAACAATTTACTCCATGAACTACTGGATGTCTGTGTTTTCGTTTACATTGATGATATCCTGATCTATTCACAGTCTAAGGAAGATCATGTTGGCCATGTAAGAGCAGTGTTGGAAAAGCTCTGTCAGCACCGATTGTTTGCTAAACTAGAAAATGCTCCTTCCACGTCACAGAGGTCGAGTTTTTGGGCTTCATGCTAACTCCACGAGGAGTTCATATGGACACACTCAAGGTTGAAGCTATCCGTAAATGGCACGTGCAGAAGACAGGAGGAGGAGCAAGGTGGGGCCACAAGCCGAGGCCTTAGGGGAGTGGCTGGGGCCAGGCTATATAAGCCGGCCCCACCCGCATACTGGTGCTTCGCGTTAGTCTGCTAGGAGCAGAGTAATGCTTACCACCGTTCAGAAGACCCTTACCTGGTTCAGCACGTGCATCTTCAGTTTCCGGAACCCTCCAGCATCTTACCTGGTCCAGCACATGCATCTTCAGTCTCCGGAAACCTCCAGTATCTTACCTGGATTCAACCACATCATCGCTGGAAGCACTGCCATCAGCTTCCCACTCTGCAGCCACCGTGTGCATCTTACCTTGAAGCCACGCCATCACTGCAAGCACTGCCATCAGCTTCCCACTCTGTAGCCACAGCACGCATCTTACCTGGATTCAGCTACGCCACTGCTCGAAGAAGCACCGCTATCGCTTCCGACTCTGCAGCAGCCGCATTCATCTTACCTGTCCTCTTGAATCCTCCGCGGGTGACGCCCAGCATCCTTCCCTGTCCCGAACTCCCATCAACACTGGGCCATCTTCAGGCGCAGCATCCATGCGGATCTTCATCTCCGGCAGCCTGCAGGAGTTTGGAAACCGCTCACCAGTCAACACCGACCAGCCGCACCTGCAAAGGGAATAAGAAATACAAGGTGAGCAATCACATAGACTTTAACACGCTAAAGCAGCGCAACTCACGAACTAGGTGCAGCTTCTGGAACTGTCTACTTACCACCAGTGGGTCATCCGGAATAGACATTTTTCACCATCACACGCTCCTGGGCCATCATCATCACTAAGGGGGAGAGAGAACAATATATGGTTACGAACAATAATCACTGGGGAAGAATTAACACAAAAAATATGGACAATAATCATAGTTATAAACATCTACCTTCGAGGCGGAATGGTCGCTGCCGGCCTGGACCTCCACAATCTGGACCAGTGACGTAACTAGGTCCATCCACAGCGCCCCTGCTGAAGGAAAGCAGGACAGAGAGCTCATCCTTACATAAAAACAGGAGACCTTGCATGGGCAAACTCCTACGCTCTGCATTTTGGCACGAAAGTGTTGAGGGGAACCGGGACATCACCACACTATCCTCACTACCTCTCATCTTCTCTCAGGAACAGTTCCAGCATTCCGGGTCCACGAAAACGCAGCAGTTGGGGGAGAGAAGCGATCCGAGGGAGTCAACTCCTGGGAGGGCTCCAACCGTGCCCCAATGCGTCCACAGAGACCAGGTGAGCGTAACACCTAGCAGCATCACATTTTATTGCAGGGTTGTTAGCTGGGAGGTGCAACATCTAGTTGGAGTGAGGCTTTTCATTATGCAGTTTCTGCCCCCAGCCAGAACAGGTTTTTCCCGTAGTAAGTGTCTCTCCAACTGTCCCTGGAGTTCTGTGGCTGAAACATCATATGCATTGGCTTTGGTCACCCCCCCCCACATCAGGTTTTCCTTTTCTGACATTTTCTGTGAGCAGTGCTATCTTTTTCCATTGTGGCTTTTTAAAGCCGTTTTTATTTGCAAAGACGTGTGCAGGCCGTTTTGCTTTTAATGTTAAAAATCCTGTTTTCCATGTCACATGATTTTTTTGATTCCTCCTTCTTGGGTGAATTACATTGCTACTGGTCCATTGGTAATGACAGGTAGGCCCCTTTTTCCATGGTTCTTTAATTTTACATGAGCACAAAAGAAAAACCAGGCCGTTTTTAGTTACAGTGTTTAAAGGGCTGCTGTTCATGTGAAAGCGAAAGCAAAAGCCTGGCCGTTTTTGGCTGCAGTGTTTAAATGGCTGCTATTCATGTGAAAGGTACTTCTGTTTGGGGCCTTTAAATGCACACCACATGCCCCCTCCTGCTCTTCCATGACTCTTTGTCTGGGCAGAGTGGGGTTTTCTTCAGCGTAACTTTCCTTCATGAGGGAGTGGGCACTCCAGTATCCTCTTTCGTCTCTGGGTTGGAGAGTGTGGCACGGCACCCCCTTTATTCCAGCTCCCCGGGGTTCTCATCAAGCTACGCTCTCAACTCCAGGCTGGAATTTAAGGATGTTAGTTCTCTATTAGAAGATTTTAAAAAAAACAAGTTCCAGTGCTTTTTTAACACATTTTTCCCAGAAGATTTACAAAGAATTCTCACAACAATAACCTACAGTTACAATACCTTCTAGCTTCATAAACAATTTGTATCATTTTAAAAAAAAAAAAATCTTCATTTGTACAATAACTTCAAATAAATTACTCCCTGTTATATATGTATCTAAATATTTACGTCTGAGTTTTCCTTCTTCCTTTTCATTCTTCAGATGGTTCCTCTGCTCGACTTTCATTTGGCTCATCAATAAGTCGCAAAGCGTGTCTAGGATGACAGCTTTTCAACTGATTGATGTGGACCCATTTTTCTTCTGTCAGTTCTCCCTTAGGGATGCCGATCTTATAGGCGACAGGTGAGATTTTATCTAGAATTTCAAAGGGGCGGCGTCAGGAGGGCTGGAATTTCCGCTCCTTGGTCTGGTTCCTCTGAAAATTGTACAAGTAGACCCTGTCTCCTACTTGATATTGTTTTTTAGTGGTCTTTAAATCATAGTGGGTTTTCATCCACTCTGCCGATTTTTACAGATTCCGCTTTGCGTATGCAAAAGCATGCTGAAGGTGTTTTCTCAGATTGTCAATATGTTCATGTGTCGTGGACACGTTAATCGGGGTCTGCTCTTGTGTTCTGTAGAGCAGATGCTGGGGTAGCACCATTTTTTGTCCGGTCATTTGCTCGAATTGAGACATTTTGGTTGCAGAAGATGGTGTAGACCTGATGGCCATCAGGACAAGTGGTAGTCAGATGTCCCAACTAGGCCCAGAGTCCACCACAAACTTCTTAAGAATGCTCACAATCATTTTATTGTACCTCTCAACTCCCCCACTAGAGGCTAGGTGGTAGGCAATATGGAGTTTTCTCTTTACCCCAAGTATCTCCCACATCTTCATCATCATCTTGCTGGTGAAGTGACTTTCCTCGGGATGACTCAATCCTGTGGGGAAGGCCGATAGGTGAGAAGATTTGGTTGATCATCAGGACAGCTGCTGTTTCTGCCTTGCAATTTGGGTCCGGGAGACATTCCACCCATTTGCTAAACAAGCATGTTACTGTTAACATGTACTTGTTTTCTCTAGAGGAGCTAATCACAGGCCCAATGAAATCTACTTGTAAATCTGACCAAGGCAGTGTCACCCCCCTTTTGTGTAGGGGAGTTAGATGTGTGAGAGAACTTGGCTGAAATTGTGCACACACAAGACACCCCTTCAAGTATTGGTTAAGGTCCTGCCCCATGTGTGGCTAGTATGAGACCTCTTGCAAGATTTTCAAAGTAGTATGAAACCCCCAATGGCTGGCTGTGGCTGCGTCATGGGTGTGACTCAACATCAGGCTTTGGAATGAGGTAGGTACCACCCACTGGTCACATCCAGAGATGGATCTCCGTACCAACAAACCGTCTTGGTTTCAGAAAATGTTGGGAAACTTCATTGACACCCGGAGATCCTCTTTTCCGATGTAATCGGTTTTAGTCAGAGGAAAATTCCCGGGGTCTTCAATGTGTTGATCAATTTTCCCAATTGTCGGATCCCCTTTTTGTGCTGTAATCAGATCAGCATCTGGGGCCTCCTTACTCCACTGGCCAGTTCATTTTGGGCAAGTGTTTGGGACCTAGTGACAGCAGGGACTTGGATGTTCCCCCAACAGGGATTCAATCTCAAGGAGTTCCCCATGGATGGCTCCGGTTTTGGCCAACTGGTCAGCCAGGTAATTTCCGGTTTTGTCTGGTCCCTCTATTCTGGAATGACTCTTGATCTTCTTCCAGTAGATGGTCATCTCATTAGAGCTGACCAGATCATCAATGGATTGTATTAGTTTGCCATGCTTGAGTGGTTTATTGTTTGCACACAGCATGCCTCTGGTTTTCCAATTAATCAGGTGCTCCACAAACCCGTTCCGGACATATTCTGAATCAGTGATAATGACCAGTTTGTGGAGTCGGTGTTGCACGGCAGTGAGGATGACCTGATGAACTGCCATCAACTCCGCCACCTGACTACTTCGGAGACCAATCTTGTACCCGGCAGGGGACTCCGGGCATCATTCACCCAGGCATTCCCAACGCCAGCCAGCAGTTCCTTTTCCCCATTGTTATCAACATGGTAGGAGCACCCGTACACATAAACTGTGGGTATCCCCTGGCACGTGCCTTCGTCATAGACTTTGTGATGGAAATTCAGGTACGCCTCCATGTTGACTTGTGTTTTGAGACTTTCGTCCTCAAGACAGTTTTCTCGAGCATAATCATGCAAGTCAGCCAAACCTTTTTAGAGGGGACTCTTCTTGTTTTGGCCATATCTGACCTCCACAGGAAAGCCTTGCATGGACAGAATCCAGGAAGTAATTCTGGAATTACTCACATTCCATGCTCGGATTCTGTAACTTTGGAGGTATTGCAAAGGCTGGTGAGGAGTCTTGACGATGATGTGTTCCCCCTGGATGAACGGGCGGTAATTTTTCAATGCCCACACCGTTGTCAGGAGTGCCTTCTCACAATCGTTGAATTTTTCCTCCACCGAGGATAAAGTCTTACTCGCATAGGAGATAACTTTATTGACCTTGTCATGCTTCTGGTATAATAAGACTGCTGTTAAGCATGTATTCGAGACCCCCGTCTCCAAGAAGAACTCCTTGTTTTTTACGGGGTAAGCTAGACAAGGCGATTGTGAGAGGCTTCTCTTCAGTTGTTTCACTGCCTTGGATTTTTCTGGACCCCACTCCCACTTGACCCGGCCTTTAATGAATGGACCAGGGGTCTCGTGACCTCTGCATAGTCCTCTATAAATTTTCTACTGTAATTAGTCAGTCCAAGAAGGCTCCTAGGTTCATGCAGAGTTGTGGGGTGTTTCAATTTTAGTAATGCTTCCACCTTTTTCACTTGGGGACAGAGACCCTCACAGGTGATTTCATGCCCTAGGAAGTTCACGTGGGTCTTACACCACTGCGCCTTCTGGAAGGACAGTTTCGCTCCGGCTTCCTTCAACTGGGTCAGAACACAGCAGATTTCCACGATATGTTCCTACACAATTGAGCTTTTCATTAGAACATCATTCGCATAGGCCAGGTTTCCCCTGTTACCCAAGTCGGGCATGGCCTTGTGCAGAAAAATGTTAAATTCATTGCTGGAGTTTTTACATCCAAAGGGGGTTCGGGTCCATGTGTACTCCTCCCCCCGAAGGTAAAGGCCAGCTTGTACTGGTCTTCCCTACTCACAGGTACTGTCCAGTATCCATTGGTCAGGTCAATGGCGGTACACACATTTGACCCTTGGATCTGGGCCAATCCCTGGTTAATGTAGGGAAGAGGCCATCGGGACATGGGGACTCTTTTGTTCAACTCCCTAAGGTTTGCGCACAGTCTCCATTGTCCACTGGGTTTTAGTATCCCCAGTACCGGATTGTTAAAGGTACTGTAGACTGCACGAATTATCCCACGGGACTCTAGGTTCTTTATGATTTCCATGAGTGACTCCATACACGTGAGAGTCAACCAATATTGCTTCACGAATACGGGAGTCATTCCAGGGTCCGTGGGTATGGATGTAGAATGTATCTCGGTGCAACCACAGTCGTATGAGTCCACAGCAAAGATTTCTTGAAAATCCAGAAACACCTGCTTCAGCTTTTGCTTTTGCTCCTCGATCTCACAGGCAGCAGCGAGGTTGACCCGTTCCTCAATCATCTGCCTGAAGCCTGGAAAGACCTTAGATTTTGCAATCTCTGCGGTATCCTCCAGCTGTTTGGAGACATCTCTGGTTATGGTGTTGGCCTGGACAGGAGGTTTCAGGTAGGAGAGGCAGTCACTGTTGACCTGAAATACCACTTCATCCTTTTTTTTAAAAACAATTTCATAATTCCAACATGGTCAACATACAATAGAAACCAACATGCATGTCGATTCTCATATTTATTCCCATGCTGTTTTACCCCCCACCGCCTCTCCTCCCCCCTTCCCTTCCCAGCCAACCACACACCACCATCGTCTTCAATCTCTTGCTGCGGGCGTCTCCCCATCCTCTCTGCCAGTCAGAGTCGCTACCATTTGTTTCCAGGCAGTCAGCGTATCTGCTTCTTCCTCCCCTCCCCTATTCGCTGCCTCTTTCCACACCATAGTTTTAGCATTTACCAATTTCTGAAGGTCGTTCCACCAGGCCCCAACTTGTGGTCTCCTGCTTGCCTTCCAACCCATTGCTATCCTACATTTGCCAAGTATGTATGCCAGGTCTTTGAGTTTGCTCACATGTTTAAGTTTGTGCGGCCTGTGGAACCCGCCCAACAGGCATGCCCATGGGGAGTTCACATCCAAGTTTATCTCTTTTCTCGCCATGAGGTGGGCCACCTCCCTCCAGAATCCCCTTATTTTGGGGCATGCCCAGAACATGTGTACCATTCCTGCCTCCACTTCCCCGCATTTTGGACATGCTTGTACTCCAGCGTTTTTAAACTTGGCTATCTTTTTTAGGGGTCAGGTATGCTCTGTGGGTGACATACAACTGGATCTGTTGCAATCTCACGTTTCTTGATACTTTTTTATGGTATCCCTGTGCCCTGATCCACGGCCCATCTCCCATCTCCAGCTCATCTTCAGGCTACCCCCGGCCTCCTCTTCCCCTTCCCTCATCTCTGACTGTCTTTCTGCTATCCATGAATGGTGTGCCGCCAACGACCTCTGCCTTAATGCCAGTATGACTGAGATTCTTCTCATCGGCACACCCACTCCCTCCTTCCCTGCAGCTCTCTGGCCTGCCTCCCTTGGCCCTCTTCCTGCTCCTACCTGCAAGGCAAAAAACCTAGGGGTCATCTTTGACTCTAGACTCTTTTTCTCTCCTCACATATCTGATGTCTCTAAGAAGTCACACTACCAGCTACACCTCCTCAGAGGTATCCATCCTTTCTTCTCCTTCCCCCAGAAGCTCACTGTTTCTAGAGCCCTGGTTCTCTCTAAGCTGGACTACTGTAACAGCCTCTATCTAAATCTTCCTGCCTCTACTCTCCGCCCTTTGCAACTCATCCAGAACAGGACTGCGAGACTTGTCCTTGGCCTCAAGACCCGGGACCGTATCTCTCCAGGACTGAAATCACTACACTGGCTCCCAGTGGCTGCGAGGATTAAGTTCAAAACCCTCTACATTGTCCACATGGCCTTCTGGGGCCTTGGGCCAAAATACCTTCAACTCTCTCTTCCTAAATATCTTCCTTCTCAAGCTCTTCGCTCATCCACCTCCAACTCCCTCGGGGCCAGCCGCTTCTCCAAGCAACACGTTGGGGGTAGATCTCTCTCCGTAGCAGGGGCCTCCCTCTGGAACAGCCTTCCTGCCCCCCTGAAACTTGCGGATAACCATCTCCGGTTCTGGAAGCACCTCAAAACCATCCTCTTTGCCTCCGCTTTCTCTCCCTCTCTCCCCTGCTAAAAGCACTGAACCTGCTCTGAATCTGCAACTGGGCCACTCACCGATCTCGGTCCTTGGCCCAGCCACTCTTCCTGCACTGCCTCCCTGCACTACGGGACTGTCTCTGTATCCTACAGCCCCTCCTCCCGGCACTTACCTTGCACTTGCCACCAGCTGGCCCTATTAATTATTTATCTTGTATTCTACTAACCCTGTACTGCACTTTTCCCTTCCCCTCTACCCTTGCACTTACGCGATCTGAATGACACCTGGCCTAGTAGGATCGTTGTCTGTCTCCCCTTGTTCCCCCCCTTGCCTCGTCACGCCTTGAAACACTTGTGTATAGGTGCGTTACAAATGCCATATCATATCATATCATTAATTCCCCCACCTCCTCCTCCCAATCTCGTCTAGTCTGGATCACCTCCTTCCCCACCTTGGACAGCAGTAGTTCATATATTCGCGAGACCTCATGGCCCCCCTCTGAAACATCGTAAACTGTTTCTATGGCAGCGGCGGGCTGTTGGGTCAACACTGCCTCGGGCCACGCTCCTTTTATCCTCTTCACCAACCCAGCATATGTGATGTATTGTCCCCGGTGTATCCCTGTTTCTTCCACCAGTGTATCAAACTCTATCACCTTCAAATCCTGCCATACGTCCCGAAGGGTCGCTATACCTGTTGGTTCCCATTGCTTACTGATGGTCCTCCTGGTTTGCTCATCAATCCCATTCAGTGCCACTAGCGGTATCTGTGGGAAGCACGGGAATGGGATCTCCATTACCTGGCAAGCTCTCCGCCACATCTCCCCGCCCAGGTCTAGCAATCTTGACCCTCCACTCCGCTGCAATTTCAGCAACCACATCCATTAATTCAGGAAATAAGGAGTGCACTCGGCCCTCAATAATTTGGACTCAGATGTAGGATCTTCTGATAACCACCTTACCACATATTGGAGTTGGCTAGCCAAGAAGTAGACTTCAAAGTTGGGCAATATAATGCCCCCTAGTTCATGTGGGTTCTGTAGTTTCCATAACGCTATTCTATTCCTGGAGTTATGCCATATGAACCCTCTGCATATGCTCTGTACTTTGGCAAAAAATTGCTTGGGTATCATATATGGGATGTTCGCAAAGTAGTGTAATAACCTGGGTAACACCACCATCTTTAACAGTGCCACTCTCCCCAGCACGGTCAATGGCGGCTTGGCCCAAAATGCCATGCTGTTGGCTATTTTAGCCACTGCCTTCTCAGTGTTCTGCTTGTGTTGGACTTCAACCTTATGATATACATCTATTCCCAAGTATCTGAACGTCTCGGTTTCCCGCTTTATCTGTAACACCGGCAGTTTGTGCCTTGGTGTTCCTACATATCTACCCAGGGGGAGTATGCTAGACTTTTTAGGGTTAACCGTTATGCCAGACATCATCGTGTATCGCTCCATGACCCCCAAAATATACTGTGGGTTCTCCTTGGGGTACCTCAGGTACAGCAACATGTCATCCGCATACATTGATGTCAAATGTTGCCCTCCCTTAGTGCTAATCCCTACTTCTCCATATTAATGGCTCAAGTACACCGCTAGGGGTTCTAGTGCTAAAATAACCAGCATCAGGGACCACGGGCATCCTTGTCTGGTGCCTCTACTCAATTGCCACTGTACTGATATGTTCCCTCCCAGACTGACTTGAGCCAGTGGTTTGTTGTATAACAACTGGACCCACTTCAAATATACGGGCCCCATACCATACTCTTCTAAAACGGCCAATAGCCAGGACCAGTTGACTGAGTCGAAGGCTTTCACCATGTCGAGAGAGATTATCACCACCTCCTGAGGGCTTCCCTCTGTCTGCTCTATGACGTGGTGGAGACTTCTAAGGTTGTTGGATATGTTCCTGCACGGGACGTACCTTGTTTGGTCAGGATGTATGAGTTTATTTATGGCTGGTCTCAACCTATTCGCCATCACAGCTGTGAGTATTTTGCGATCTTGATTGAGCATCTAAAGCGGCCTATAGGAGCCGCAATCCATGTCTGGTTTGTGAGGTTTGAGGAGTGGAATGATAATCGCTTCCCAGAGGGACTCCGGCAGCGTGCTCATGTTCAACGCTTCGTTGAACATTGCCAGCAATTCTGTCCTATACGCCTTATAAAACTCACTCCGGAGTCCATCTGCCCCTGGGGCCTTATTGGTAGGTAGCATCTTAATCACTTGTTATAGCTCCTCTAACGTTATTGGGGCTTCTAGGTTATCTCTTTCCGTCGTCTCAAGCTTGGGCAAAGCGATCTCTGTTAATGCTTCATGCACATCCATGCCTTCCCCCTCAGTATTATCTGAATACAGTTTCTTGTAATATTCAAGGAAACACTTATTTACTCCATCCTGGGTATTACAAGTCTGCCCATCTGACCCTAATTGCCCTAATTGCTTGTTGGGGGGGTCTCACTTTTGTATAGCCAGGCTAATAACCTGCCTTACTTGTTCCCTTCCGCATGCTGTCTCTCCACATATTTTTTTTTTAATAGTTTTAAGTTACTAAGCCTCTCCCAGTGGTCCCTGCATTCTTGCTGCAAGTGGTTTATAGTCTCGCCCTCCTTAGAGGATCCGTGCCCTCCTGCATTTTTGTTTCCAACTTCCTCTCCGCATTGCACAGGTCCTGTATTATGCTGACTTGCAACCCTTGTGATTTAGATATTGCTGCTCCCCTAGCCACTATGTTAAATGCCTCCCACAGTGTCCCAGCTGAATCTACACTGCCGGTATTATGTTCGAAGTACTCCTTTATGTCTTTTCTCAGGTCTTCCCTGAACACTGTATCTTTCAGCGCATCGGCTCTGAGTCTATCTTGGTATATACATTCTTACAATAGACTGTGGTATCTTAGTTCAGAACATAAACATTGATGATATTGACTTCTTTGTTTTCTACCATCCCCTTTATTAGTACCATCCTCCCATCTTTATCTACGGTAGACTGTACTAGCTTGAACGGGGCATGTGGCGCTATCCACGTGATAACTCCTCTGGCATACGCCGAGTGCATTTCCCCCAGGTTTGTGCCTTTCCATTTCCTCTCTACCACCGCTTGCTTCTCTATGTTCAGGTGAGTTTCCTGTAGTAGCGTGATATCTATTTTCTGCCACTTCAGGTACATCATGACCGTATTCCGTTTAATGTTATTATTCTGTCCCTTTACATTCCAGGTCGCTAGCCTCAGGTCTCCCATCTTATCCGTTTCCCGCTCCACCCATCTCCGCCCCCACTCTCCTCATTTTCTTTTGTGGCATGTGATTGTATGCGTGCCCTCCTTTAACACCCCAACCTCCCTCCTCGGCCCCCCCTTGCAACTCTCCAACTACCCCTCCTCTGCCCTCCAAACCCCCCCCCCCAAACTGTTGCCCAGCTCCAACTTTGGATCTCAGGTTACCCCGCATCTAGACCTTTTCTCTGACCTAGCCGATACTCCGGGCTCCACGCGGGGACATCGTCCTACTGATGTCCCGACTAAACTAACTACTAGTGGCAGGAACCTGTTCCATCTGTGTCTCCCACATTAAACTTTCAGTTTACCACACTCTTTTACATCTTAAGGCCTATTCGTGCCCAATTTGCTCTAAACTTCCCGTAAAACGTCTTATATTCTAGTCCAAAATCAATGTCATTGCTGAATATAGTATCCTCCCCCATACTCAGTTTACAGTATCTCTCAGAGAAAGCCAAAGTTCACTTATCCGGTCTGCTCTCCGTCTGGTCATCTGCTCCTGCCAGGCAGTTCTGTGCATCCAACCATGCCGTCGCCTCCTCCGGGGTCTCGAAGAAATGCGTCTTGTTGTTTGGCATCACTTTCAGCTTTGCTGGATACAGCAACATATATTTGTATCCCGCCTCGCGTAGCCTCCTTTTAACAGATACATAGTTCAATCGCTGTCTCTGTACCAAAAAGGTGTAGTCCGGGTACGCTGTGATGATCGCAGATCCTCTGCTTATTGTCCCTCCCTTGCGGAAGTGCTCCAGTATCTTCTCCCTGACTTTGGCCCTCATTACGACCCTGGCACTAAGTGAAAAACGATGGCGGTAAATGATTACCGCCATCGTTTTCCGCTAGGTCCGATTATGACCCGTGACCGTTAACTACGATGCCATTAGCGGCATCGTAGTTAACGCTGCCGCTAACTGTTCCAAGGACGCGCGCACGCGACCTCCCACACCGTAATTACCGGCATAGCGGAAAGGTACGCGAATGCCGACCCAAGCGGACATGCACCTAACGCCATCACCCAGCCCGTTAAGTACCTTACCACCATGGTGCAAATTACGCCATCGCGAACCAACCGTAAATGGCCATGTAAAGTGAATCCAGCTGCCACAGGTGCACAGAAACAGCACAGGTGGAGGCAATACAGACTCAGGAAGTACAAAAAGAGCACACCCCACCCCTTCCCACACCCAGTCACACTCCACAATGATACCAATACGACTAGCAATGTTGGGGCTGGAGGACCTGATAGCAACGCAAGTGCTACAACAACAACAACAACAACAACAACAACAACATCAGGCAGCACAGAGGAGACGCAGGAGGAGAAGGAGGGAAAGGCAGGGCCAGCAAGCCCCACAAGCACAGCCAGTGCCACCACGCAGGCAGCCTCCAATCCCACGCATCAGAGCCAGTACCGTTTGGACCGGGACATCATCACCGCCATCGTAGACATGACACCCAACGACATCGTCAGCATGATAGAAACACCAACCGCCATCCCACCCCTACTGAAGGTAGTGTCTGTACTCCACTTCCTGGCCACAGGCACCTACCAGCACACAGTGGGGCACTTGCATGGCATTTCACAACCATTATTCTCACGTACACTTATCCAAGTGCTCGATGCCCTCCTCAAGCACACAGACGACCACATCTCATTACCACGGACTGCCCAGGAGATTGCAAACACCAAAGTGGGTTTCCATGCACTAGCCGGCATACCTGGTTGCATTGGTGCCATCGACTGCACCCATGTGGAATTGGTGGTTCCACATGCCATGGAGGTACCGTACCGCAACCGGAAACAATTCCACTCAATCAACGTGCAAATGGTCTGTGACTCCAACAGGATCAGCACACATTGTTGTGCCCGATTCCCCGGAGCAACCCATGATTCAATGGTCCTGAGGAACTCCACAATACCACGCTACATGGAGCGACATGCAGGCCCAAGATCCTGGCTACTCGGTGAGTCTAATGTCATGACCATGGAAATGTGAAGTGGGTAGGTGAACGACGTACCAATGCATACTCCACCTGGCTGAAAGGGGGGGGGGAATGATGCATACTCCACCTGGCTGAAAGCGGGGGGGAATGATGCATACTCCACCTGGCTGAAAGTGGGGGGGGAATTATGCATACTCCACCTGGCTGTGAGTAGCAGAGACAACGGAGCCAGATCATACCCTAAAGCAACCCAAACTTCACCCAACACCAGTAAACCCAATACATGATGTATGCAGCCCTACCATGTGAATGAGGTTGTGTCCCAACCATGACACAACCATCTGCAAGTGCATTGTACCAATTCAGACCACATTGACTACAACGAAATGCACCTACATGCACGTCACCAAACACCATCAACCGAAAGGCCTGTCCCCCATAACTGCGCACAAAGGAGGCACATGACGGACAGAAACATCAACACACCATTACACAGATAGCAGGGCCCCCAAAGTGTCCCTATCAACATCAGTCATGAGCAACACTGGGGTCATGATGAGGCCAACAGCAATGTTGCAATGATGTGAGCATTGCCATCACAGGACACGTGCCAGGCCACCAAAACAAACGGCATGAACGAACACAGTGGATGGGCACTCACAAGGCACTCGACCCCTCTGCATACATTGGTTGATGGCATGCAAAACAGGCCATGAGAGCCATGAGCATATACCGGTCGCATAGTGTGAATCAATTAGTGCATTTAGAAGTGGTCCAAAGTAACAGTTGGATGCAAGCCATGGTGGCACATTATGTTCTGAATTAGACGTCTTGAGTGACACATACATTCTCGCCCACATACAGGTGATCCAGGCTATCCCCTGAAGAGGTGGCTCCTTACACCAGTCCGGAACCCACAGAACCAGCACGAGGAGGACTTCAACCGTGCACATACACGTACCCGTGTGGTCATTGAGCAGGCATTCAGCCTATTGAAGGCACGGTTTCGCTGCCTCAGCAGGTCTGGTGGGGCACTCCTGTACCACCATGAGAAGGTGGCAAAGATGGTCATGGCATGTGTCATGCTACACAATATGTGCGTCAGACGAAATGTGCCCCTGCCCCCTGACGCAGAACTGCAACCACCTGACGATGAGGATGAGGAGGGTGCAGATGGGATCGCACCTCATGGAGGAGGCGATGCACAGGAGGGGCATGAAATGCATCAAAATATCATCAACCAATGCTTCTAGCACACACGGCTGGTGTGCATCACATGGAGATGGCACTTGGGGCACTGTGTGTCTCTGGGTCATGCACACTGTGGACTGTACACCAATAAAGCACACATACGCAATGAAAATGTCCACACATTTGATTTGGGGAAAAAGGAAAATGTGTATTTCAATTGTAAATTGTTGTGACACCCCTCCTCCCCCCTCCCCCCTGAACACCCCAACACACCCCCTCCCCCCTGAACACCCCAACACACCCCCTCCCCCCTCCCCCCTGAACAACCCAACACACACCCTGTGAGTGGCTAAAGATGCCTGTAACAGTGGGCACACGCTATTGCAAGCCCCCTCTCCCGGCCCCCGGGGCACCCCTGCCTGTGGAGCGCAGGTTCCGTCCTGATCGTCGGACGGGGCTGCTTTGGCCAGAACTGGCAACGGAGGATGTCCCTGGCTGCTCACGTGCATACATGTCCTGAAGGGTGTGGGACAGCTCTGAGAGCACACGGCGCACGGCGGCAAGTTCCCCACAAATGTCCCTTGAGGTGGACTGCATTGCAGCCCTCAGGGTCTCTGTGCTCCGCTCAATTTCGGCCCTTAGGGTCTTCGTAGATTGTTCTATGGCTGCCCTAGCCCCCCCACATTCCGCAGCATGCTCATTGAGGAGCGTGGACAGCTGTTCCTGACGTGCAATGATATCCTCAAGGGACTGTTGCCTCTGCTGGGCCATGCCCATTGCAGGTGGTGTCACGGAGGGGCTGCTCCCCTCCTGTGGACTTTCAGCGGGGCATGGGGTGGATGGCCAGTCCTCTTCCTCTGGGTGCCCCTGTGTGGGATCCTCATGGGGGCTGGTATGGGACGGACAGGGGGAATGAGGCAGGTCAGTGGGGCGTCCAACATCGGGCTCCTCTATATCAGAGTCAGAGCATGCTGCAATGGCAGCTGTTTCCCCTATGGTGCTGCTGCCTGCAGAACCGGTGCCTTCTGTGGCGGACAATGTGGGGACATGTGGTGCTACTGCTGCTGGCCTGCTGCCTGCTGGGGTGCCTGTCGGTGGCCGTCCTGTGTGCTGGCAGAGGATTTTGCCTGCTGCGGTGTCTGGCTCACTGCAGCTGAGGTGGAGGGTCTGTGCACGTTGGTCTTGGCCCTCTTGGCTTTTTTGTGGCAGGGGTGTCCTCATCCTCGGGGTTGGATTCTGAGCCTGTGGTGGAGCAAATGAGGGAGAGCGTTATTGATGGGTCTGCGGACATTGGAATGGCAATGATTGACATGATTTTGGTCACTAGATGAGGCACATTTGAGGCAGGGGCATGCAGGTTGTCTCCTTTTTGTGTGGAATAAGGATGGAGGTATGTGGGTGCCTGCAGTTAGGGTGTGCATGCTACATGTATACAGGGTGGAGGTCGCATGTGGCTGTGGGCAGTGTCCAGCTGATGTGTTGCATTTACACTCTAGGGCAACATTGTGCTACACATGAATGGACTTCAGTGACTATAGCATGTCTTGATTTGAGGCACCTACCTTCATCGCCTGATGTCGGCGCTCCTCTTTCCATCCCTCCTACACCTTCGATGCCTTCCATGCCTATTGTGCTGGCACATATTTCCTCCCATGGTTGGAGTTTGATTGGGGAGTCAGATCCTCCCCCGGTAGCCAGGCCCAGGTTGCGATTAGCGGAGATGATGCTTCTGACGCGGAGCCTCAGGTCATCCCACCGCTTCCTGCACTGCTGTGGGTTGCGGGGTACGGTCCCCACCGCACTGACACGCTCTGCCACCAGGGACCATATGGCCTTCTTTTTGGCTATTGCCGGCCTGGTCATTTGCGTAGAAAATACTACGGCAGCATTGTCCTGAAGAGTCTCAGCAAGCATGGTCAGTTCCTCCCGAGAAAATCGGTCCTGGCGCTGCCGATCGCAGGCCTTCTTCACTACTTTGGGCCTTTTTAGGTAGGTAATTGGGTGGGTGATGGGTTGGGACAGGTCTCAGGGTTCGATCTGGTATGGTTAGGGAGGATGGCAATGGATTGTGTTTTTCAAGATGGCCGCCGTGCTGTTTCCCGTTCCGCCGCGATGACGCTACTTCCGGTTCCGCTTATTTACGGTGACCGCTAATTACGGTCACTGCTAACTACGGTGTCCGCTCACTACGGTCGCCGCTAAGATGGGTGGCGGTAGTGCACCTTGCGTGGCGTACGATGCCGGTATGGGCCGTTTCCGCCATGGCGTAATTTACATTACCGCCATGGCGTAATGCTTGTGCGCGATGGGTCGGAATGTGACGCTCTTTCCGCCATCGGTCCACGGCGTAAACGTTCATTATGCCATGGCGGTAATGTCAGATACTTACCGCCTGGGTCGTAATGAGGGCCTTTATAGTTCAATATCTTGGCAATGAGTGGCCGGGGGTGTGTGCCCGGTTGCGGCCATCTGGTCATGGCCCTATGCCCCCTCTCCATGGCGAATCCCTGGGTGAGTGCACCCCAGTCTATCTCTTGTAGCAGCATATTCTCGACATAATCTGTCGGGTCCGAGCCCCCTTCCCCTTCCGGAAGACCTATGATGCGATGTTATTTCTGCTCGCCCGCCCTTCCACTTCCTTGGCTCTGTTTTCCAGATTGCGCACCTGTTGTTGTAGCACCGAGACCTCCTAGGCATTTGCAGTGCAGGTGGTTGCGTTGGCTTCCACATCTTTTTCCAGCGCACCTGTGCGCTCTGCCAGCTTCCTAACACCTTGCCGTAGGAGATTTACATCCACACTGACAGCGTCTATTTTTGGTTCCAGAGAGGTTTTTAATCCTGCAATAGCTGTGTCCATCTTGCTTGCCCATGATGTCTTCAGCTCCGCTATGGCATCCAGAATCTGTTGGTCATTTTGTGTCGGGGTCACTTCTCCTTGAGTGTCTTGCCTCTTGGGTTTCACCACTTCCATAGTCGTAGATGATTTGGCAAAGTCCTTTAACGTTGGTTGTTTCCCCTTGGTTTTGCCCACCTTGGATGCCATTTCTGCCCTCGTATTCATGCAGTCCTGGCCATCAGTGTTGGGTCACTTATTTCCCTCCATCCCCCTTCTTCTGGGTCACAATTCCGAGGTAATGTCCCAACCCTGTGGCTCCTCCACCCGTGGCCTACGCATTCAGCTTGGCTCTCCTGCCCTGTTACCGCAAGGCTCCCTGTTTCGTATTGCCTGCTATGCCCTATCCCAGTTCCACCTTGTGTCTCTGGCGCTCTTTCAGTCTTCCCTGTTATGCCAAGGTCGGGCCTGTTATGTAAGTGCTCTTCTCTGATAGCTGTGAGTCCCCTATCCTCTCATGCCACTGGCACACAATCGTATCCGCAAGGTTCACATCAATGCTTTGCTGTGCACCCACGTCTAGTGAACTGGAGTCGGGGTCCTACTGATACGGGTGGAACGATATGTCTTCCCCAGGGTATACGCCACATGTGCCTGTGTCCTGATCCTTCCAGTTTTTTGCTTCCATGGCAGCACCCTGGTTAATTCTTTCCCATGTTAGGGCTGCTCCACCCTTCTCACCTTTATTTTGTTTGCATGCAGTCCCCCGGGTGCGCCGTACTCATTTCTCTGCGTTATTGCAAGCTCTTTTCTTTTCTGCCGGTGATTTCTCATCAGGCCCAGGCATCACTGTGCATGCCTCTCCCACCTGCAACTGCGTATTCGTTTGTACCACAAATGTATCATCCTTCAAGTGTGTAACGTGTTTACTCGGCCCAGAGCGGTTTCGGCTACAGACACTTGCAAAGTCCCCAAAAGCTCCGCTAATACATTGTTTCCTGGGGGTGTTTAGAGTTCGGGCTGTGCTTTCTGCAATCGGCTCCTTGCCTCACTGAGTCCTGCCCACGGCAGGGAGGTCACGTAGCCCGCGTGATCAGGCTTCTTTCCAGTGATGCCTTTCAGCGCCCGGGCCCCACCTCCTCGGTCACTCGCTTCAGAGCATGCACTACCCAAATGTCTTGCGAGCCTGCTGTATCATCTGTCTCTCTGCCGGAAAGTCACATCCCCACAACGCTTCTGCAGTATGGCTCCTCTCGCTGTATTATTTTGCTGCTCGTTTCCTTTCAATCCGTGTACCACGGTGCCGCAGTACAGAGCGGTCGGAGCGCTCACGCAGCCCTTATTATTCCTACCCTTTGTTCCAGGCCGATCGCCATTTTGGATCTGTTGTGTGCGGTCCACCGCAATTTCCTCTGGGCTCCTCTTTTGTGAGCCGTTGAACCGATCAAAGCTGCATCACTCTCCAGCTGTGCCTCACAGTTTCGCACGCATGCCTCTCCAATTATTATCCTTTTGGCTTAAAATATGTGTAGTTTTGGTCTGGATCACCACAGGATCAACAGGAGCTCTTCAGGAACACATACTCCTACATGGCCTTGTAGCCACGCTCCCCCCACCTCATCCTTCCTGATCTCACAAGTCACCTCTTCCCCCCCATAAAGGCAGGAAGAGTACACCAAGAAATTCCCCCCTTGCCGGGTGAAAATCTTTTTTGGAGGTAAGTCATCGTCACAGTCGTAGCAGTCATTGGGGATCTGTCCCATAATTTCATTCCCTAAGTCGATGGAGAAATGTTGGGCATCAACCGCAATTCCAATAAAGGTGTCTGCGCCCAGATTGATACTCCTTGGGTCGCTGTTATCCACCAAAATTGGAATGGGGTCATGTTCTAAGTCAACTAATGGTGTTGTGTCCAAATACAACCCCTGCTGTTGGAGATGATGATTGAAATGTACGTAACTGTCCGAATGTTGGAGTTTCTGTCCTCTCTTCATTTTTAGGGGGATAATGAATTGTCAGGCCAGTGCTGGGATGGTGATCTCTTCTCCAGTTTGAACTTCCACTGCATACAGTAGCAATCGCGCTGACCGAAATGCCTTTTCAGGATTGTCAAAGCCCATGTCCCACATGTCCCCCAGTCGGGACCAGACTTTGTAATTAATTAGGTCCAAATTAATTGCGAATCGATTGAGAATGTCACTGCCTAAGTAGAAGGCAGAGGGGACATCTCACACGACCCAACAATTATGTTCTATGCTTTTATCACCAATGGACATTTTTAGTATGCACCAGCTAGGCAGGAGATGTTTGGAATTGGGAGTTTCCAGGCCCATTTCCCACTTATCAATCAACTTAAATGTGGGAATGGTCTGATCTTTTGGGAGTTTCCTGAATAATGCTTCGCTGATTAAGCTTTTTCCATTATTCAGGAAAACTCTGGCGAGAACAGACCCCCCTCATTTACCAGAATGGGGAGGAACATCTGTTCACCCTTTTTCTGACTAGCAGCCAAGCTTTGAGCTGGTTTTTCATCACCTTTTATCATGGGGTTTGGGTTTTCTTCAAATTGTGGATCAATATACCAGTGTGAAATGCCACTTAAAACTGGGAGGAAGGTTGATTTGCAAGAATGGAGAAGGGTTCCCATCACCAGTTTGTTCTCCTATGGAGATTACAGTTATGTCGGGGACTTGATTATTCCTAAAGTGGAATACAATTTTGTCAGACCGCTGCTCAACCATATGGCATGTGCCGTTTAGACTTATATAGTTGGTGCTCTGTTTTAATTTTATTGGCCGGTTAGTCTGTGTCCAGAGAACCTTGTTTACACAGTCTATTAGGGGGGACAACCTCCGAAGGAGGTAATTGCCTACGAGACAGGGTGTTCCCTCTGGAGTAATGACTAAAACCGGTGTTTCACCTGGTGTCGCCCAATTCTGATCTCCAGATCCGCATTCCCCTCGACGGGAATGTAATTTCTGTCTTGTGTTCTGGAGTTGTCCAGGAAGAGGTGTGAGGGGAATTTGGTGACTCTCCCCCCTTCCTGAATTGAGTTGCTCAAATGCCTTTTTGGACAGGAGGGTGGCTTGGGATCCTGTATCCACCAGCGCTGAAAATGCACACTGCCCTTGCACCCGGAAGGGAGCATAAAACCTACCTTCTTTCTCCTCCAGGGGGCAAAGGAGCTGGGCAGTTAACTTCTTTATTTTGAACTCCGACACTGTGTGACTTTGGGCAATTTTCCTTGTCGGAGTTCGGGAATCTGTAAACAAAATTTGGCATCCTGAGATTTAGGAATCCCCTTTTCCCATTGATTCTGTGCTGTCCGCCTTTTCGTGTATACAGTGACCTGAACCGGTTTGTGGGGAGGATCCCTCATTTATCTTGGAGTTCTCAGGATGACATTTCTGGTGTTCAGGGATGAGCAGTTCTAGGTCCGTCCCCATACTTACCCAGTCTAAGTTAGGGTCTTTTGGGACCCATTTTTCTTTTTTTGAGGAATCCCCCTGTCCTTGAAAGAGAAGACTTTCTTCCCAGAATCCTCCATGGATTCTTCCCCTTCAAACTGGAGGATGCGGACTTCCTCCACAAAATGGGTCTTCTTGATCACTTGGTTTCTCCTACTTACCCTCGGTTCCCTGGGTTGCAGCTTTTCGGTGGTAGGAGATTTGGGTTCAGGTTCAGAGGTTTCTAGGGGCTTTTCACAGGTGAGGGAGGAAGCTTCTTCTAGGGTTTTACATCCCCCTTCCTACTGAGCCTCCTCCTCTGGAACCTGTTGGTTGTCAGGGTTTTCTCCCTGTCATTGTTCCGGGGAGCCAGACCCTTGGTTTGAGCTGTTCTGGGCAGCCATGTTAATTTGAGGGCTCTTCTGAGCCCTCAACATGTGACGCAGGTCTTGGATCAAGCTCTGGACCTGGCGCTCCAGTTGTGACACCCTCTCTGGCTGATACAGGGGTCTTGGGTCAAATCTTTGCTGCTCTCGGGACAGGTAACTGTACCTTCTCCCAGAGTAGCTTGGATATTAAGGGTTTCCCAGGTAGCCCTCCATCATTGGTCTCCCTTCTCCCTGATTTGGGGGTCTAGAATCCTGAAAGCGGGGAGAGAGAGAAGGATTGTTCTGAATGCTGGGGTTTGGAGGGTACCTGGGGAAGAAACTTAAATTGGAGGGTGCAATATTACTGCCCTCCTGAAGGAAGTTTTGTGGGAAATTTGGGGGAAAGTTGGGAGTTAAATTACCTGGGCCATACTTACCTGGTTGGATCCCCCCCCCCCTTGAGCCGGGCGAGTCATACGTATCCCAAGATGGGTCTGTACCCCTTGTACCTCGGGCTGATGTAGGGGCAGAGTCAGGTGACACATTTGTGGGGTACCCTGCCTGACTACCACCTGCTTGGGACTGGTCAGAGGGTCTTCTCTGCCTCTCAATTGGTTTGTTAGCGGGAGGTGTATTTATAGACCCCCCCCCATTTCTAGGTCCAAGATGGGGATATTCTTCACCTCCGTCACCTAGGCAACAGCGGGGGTGTTGGTCGGTTTGGGATTTCTGGGGTAATTCTTATTTTCCACAGTCTTTTGGACCTCATAGATCCAGTTAGCTTGCTCTATGACCCAGTGCAGGGTCCTTTCATCCTGGAAGTCCCTAACCAGTTGTGTCATTATGTACTTAGGGAGGGCATGAAAATAGGTGTTAATGGGCTCCCTACTTTTCGTGCACACTCGTCTAGTGGTTTGTGCAAATGCCCACTTCAATTCTTGGACAAACTCTCTTGGGGCCTGATCCTCTCCGCACTGCAGGTTGTAGGCCACCTTGCGAGCCTCCTGGGGGTTCCGGTGCACAGAGAAGTGCTTCAAGGTGGCCGCCTTGTAGGTAGATCACCTTGGAAGATTCAGATCCTCTAGCCCAACAAAGACGCTGGAGTATTCTGGGGAGAATGTCCACTTGGCAAACTCCATAGAATTCTGGTCATTTATTATGCCAAATGACATAATCATCTGGTCATACAGCTCCAGATGCTCCCAGACTGAGTACTTGGCATTTTTATGGTAAAGGGTCATGAAGTTTCTGATGGCTTTTATTTGCCTAATTGGGTCTTTTACGAGAGTTTTCTTTTGTTTGGCAGCCTTCTTTTTCCGCTGCACCTGAGTCCATTCGCCCTCAGACTCAGAGCTGCTGCTATTTGTGGTCCCGTCCCCATCCTCTAGGCGCTCCCTAATTCTTTGAGACTGGGAGTCTCTCCCAGAATGACAGGGCTTAGTATCATCTCCCTTGCTGTACTGTGGGCTCTCTGGGTCACTTCCCTTGGACTCCCTTTTTCACACAGGGGAGTACTTCTCTGACTCCTCCCTCCTTCCATTCCAGGGTTGGTGGAGAACTCCCCCCACCTCCCTGAACGGGTGGAGGTTTTCAGGATGCTCTTTTGGGGCCTAAACTCAGACTCTTCTTTATCCGCAAAGTGGACCAGATGGTCCCTTTGTAGCTGATGTCTCTGCCTGTCTAACTCCCTGGCCTTCTCTACATAGGAGTCCTCCTGGTCAGATACATTTGCCAAAATAGTTTTTTACCTGAGCAGTGATGCACGTCCATCAATCTCTGATGGAGGCTGGCCTTCAGGCTCAGCCATGCTAGGCCTACTTGAGTCATGCTGCCTCAAGGTTCCCCGTTCTTGTGAACTGGTAGACATGACGTTAGCCGTGGCTTGCACATATAAGGTGGTGAGTTGGCTTGCGGCCACTGGTACAGAAGACACCACACCATGATCCGGGGTTGCCCTTCCATTCCCTAATAGTTTGTGTTCCTCAATGCCTGATTAATCCTAGCACACTCCTTCTCTAATCTCTCTGATTTATCTTTCTCAGCCCCTATTTCTTGATAGTATGCAGAGACCTGAGCTGTGGACTCTGCTACCAGGGCATGAATGGCTTCTATGACTTTACCTTGGGCCACTACTTGGCCCTGGGGCCCCTGTTTCTCTTCACTCAGGGCCTCACTTGTAACTCTTGTTGGATCTGAGAATACTCATACTTCTTCTTTTGCAGGAGACTAATCTCCTCACTGTGAACATTTTTGATCTGGGTTGTCTGCTCTAGGTCGATTTCTATTTGTCTCAGATGTTCCATTCATTTTTCATTCTGTACTTTTATGTCAGTCAGTTCCTGAAAACATGACTCACCTTTCTCCGGGTCTGCCTTCAATTGGCCCACTTCCTGGGACAGGGCATCTTTTTCCTGACACAGCTTACTATTCTGTTCACTGAGGTGATCTCTCTGCTGTCTCATAGCGCCCAACTTCTGGCGCTCCTGTTCAAAATCTGCTTGGGAGTGGACCTCTTTAATCATCAGCTTGTTATTCTCCTCTTCCAATTGCTTAATCTGATTTTGAAATGCGCCCATGTCCTGTAAGCAGAGTCTATTGTGCATCACTTGTTGATTCAATTTTGTCTGACTCTCTTTCAGGTTCTCAACCCCTTCTTGGCACTCCTCTTTCAGCGCAGTGAGTTGTAATTCTCCCTCTGAATTAATTTGTTGCCGTGCTACCAACTCATCCTTTAGCTGCTGAATGATGTTACCTAATTCTAACTCAGAAATTTTGCTCTGCAGCACTTCCTCCTCTGCTTGTCTTAACTCTTGCTTTGCTTGCTGCAAAAGCTCAGATTGATTCTGCCCAGAGGTTACACTCTCCGGGTACCTTTCCTCCATAACCATCCTGTTGAAGTACATGTATGCAGTGAGTTGGACCATTTTAGTTTGCTCATCTTTAGTGATCTGCGTCATGTAAAAATTGGACAGGGCTTGACGTAACAGGCCACTGTCCTGTCACACATCCATATTTATAGAGGTCACCTGTCAGGGACGTCATTCATGGGACACCAGAGGTCGCAAGAGCGACCTCTACTCATTGGCTGGCGACCTCTGTCAGTCTCTTGCGACCTCAGAAGGGGCGTGGCCATCTGAGGGGCATAGCCACAGCTACCAAGCACGCTGCTGCTTGTGCCTGGTTCATCCATTTTGCCGCCTCACAGCAGCACTTGTGGCTCACTGGTTCTACCTCGTGGCTGCGTGTGCCGATGAGCTGCTAAAACACAGTAAGACTGGAGTGAGTGAGCAGGTCGGGGTGTGTGTGCTCAGTGCTGGGTGGGGATGGTGGTGGATCCTCCTCATCATGTGTGCTGGTCACGGGCTGCTGAACCTGCCTGCTGCCTGCAGGGCTGCAGCGCCAGCCGCCCAGGCAGAAATCCTTGCCAGGCCTGATCAGCTGTGACTGCTGCACCGCATCGATTGTGTGTTTCAGTCCACGTGCTCCCCATTAACGTGGACATATTGCGAGTTATCTTTAATTTCCACAAAAAAGCTTTTATAAGAGGTAGGCAGCGTAGTTTCATAAACTGCAAAAGCATACCCTGTTAAATCTGCTGGGTGTGGCTCACCCATGACCACGGGGATCATGAACTAGACAAATGAAAGCACCAATGCAGGAAGAGCAACTCACTTGCTCGTTTTCTCATCGATCACAACTACACCCGGTTCCAGCCTGGTATATCAGCAGGGCAAATTAAACTAAACCCCTTTCACTTCCAAACCCTTTTAAATACTGTTCAATAAAATGATATAAATATTATTTCACTTGCACTTTCCCTTCGGAAAGTGTTCTGACGTGGTTACGGACTTGCGCTTTTTTGTGTGAATCAGGGTGCATTTGTGCAGTCATCGCCTCTCGCAAGACCTTGTTTGGGAATCACCACTTGCTTGCAGTATGCGTGTGTATGCACGCACAGTGTGTGGCTAGTACATCTTGTGTGAGTCTTTGTGCTTCCATGCATTTCATATCACATTGGGGAGAGAGCGCAGGTGTATTTTCAATACAACAAGCCCAACTATCTTATTGTACGTGTGCGCTCTCTGCTGCTCTCATGACACGCCAGAAGTGAAAGTACACCCTACGTGTTTATTTATTTTCTCTCATAAATGATTGGTGGGGCAGAACACATGGCCATCATACGTTCTCCTCTACTATAAACCGTGTGCAGCAGAAATCAAATTCAAACATTTTACAAACTACATCATCAAGGCCAGCCAAACCCCCACTGCTGCGATGCCCTTTCCTGATACCTGCGCCTTATCTTTCTCAGCTGTTTGGCAGCTAAGTGGGCTTTCCTTATTTCTCAGCATAATGTAACTACGTTATAGTCCGTTTTCTCTTATGTTTACAGTGTTTTTAGAGGCTAACGTTATTGCGCATTCTGCAGTGCTGACTTCCCTGTGCACTTTCACAGGTTGGTACATGTGTCTGACAGTACAGCGAGAAGTGCTTTATTCCCCCTGTTGCGCCTCCCCGCCCCCCACACCGGGCCTGGATTGCTTATTCTCATCCACTTTCTTTTCCCCCTTCTCTCTCCCGCTGTCCATCTTTTGCACTTTCCCCTTCTCCTCGTTTCTCTCTCTTTCTCTATCGCTGTCCTTCCCCGCTCTTTCTCTCCTTCTTCTACCCCCCTCCCCACCACCGCCATTCCCCTCTGTCTCCCGCTTCCCCTAGGTGCCCTTCTCCATACTCTCTCACACACCGTTCTTCTCTCACATTCTCCACTGTTCCCCCCTCCTGTGCATGAGGTGTTCAGTGGGGTGAGGTCTCAAGCGTTAGTGGCTACTTGCTTACTTCTCACGCCATGATCATCAATGTGGAACAGGGATGCACACGTACAATAAGATAGTTGGGCTTGTTGTATTGAAAATACACCTGCGCTCTCTCCCCAATGTGATATGAAATGCATGGAAGCACAAAGACTCACACAAGATGTACTAGCCACACACTATAGTGGTGATTCCCAAACAAGGTCTTGCGAGAGGCGATGACTGCACAAATGCACCCTGATTCACACAAAAAAGCGCAAGTCCGTAACCACGTCAGAACACTTTCCGAAGGGAAAGTGCAAGTGAAATAATATTTATATCATTTTATTGAACAGTATTTGAAAGGGTTTGGAAGTGAAAGGGGTTTAGTTTAATTTGCCCTGCTGATATACCAGGCTGGAACCGGGTGTAGTTGTGATCGATGAGAAAACGAGCAAGTGAGTTGCTCTTCCTGCATTGGTGCTTTCATTTGTCTACTTCATGATCCCCGATTGATGCATGGGCATAGAATTTCTTAATAGTCGTGCTCCAGGGGCCTGATTGACAAATCGTTTTTCAGTGGGATTTTCCCAGTTAAAAATGCTTGTAAATAAGGCCAGGACCTCTGTTGTGCAACTCGTACAGAAACATGCAGTGTCGTACTGTACTCGTCCAGGAAATTATATATAAAGCTCTTTTCGTGTACTTTCCTTGGCCCAGGGCTATGTGAAATGTTGAACGATTCAGCATCTGAATCCGTCCCATACAGGTGTTAGCAACCTGTTTGAGGTGATTTGTACTTGAAGAAATTTACAAAATTCATGTTCGTGGATCGGAGGACAATTGCCTGTTTTGATTTCATGGGGTAATCCATGTATTGATAATACTAGTAAACGCAGAATGTCTGCTGCTATCATGTACTGAAAAAATCTGTGTGGCTGGTGGGAGTGGGTTGCTGTGCAATGGTTCAAAGTGTACTATTGACAAAGAAATCCTTGCACATTTTGTCCAAGTGTAACAGAATGAAGTGGTACAGCCTTGGATTGTCTTCTGGTTGGACTCGTGTTGGTCAGTTGTTGTTTCCAGTCTGTGGCCAAACACTTGGAAGGCACAGGATGTCTGTGCTTTGGGGTTTAGGCCTCTTTGAGATGCTCTGCCTGATGCTCTGCCTGTTTAAAGTTTAGCCTCCAGCACTGAAATCTCTGAATTGGCTCCCAGTGGCTACAAGGATTAAGTTCAAGACCCTCTGCATTGTCCACACGGCGTCTGGGGCCTCAATACCTCCAACTCTCTCTTCGTAAATACTTTCCTACTCAAGCTCTTCACTCCTCCACCTCCAACTCCCTTAGGGTCAGTCGCTCCTCCAAGCAACGAGTTGGTGGTAGATCTCTTTCTTAGGCTGGGGCCTCCCTCTGGAACAGCCTCCCTGCCTCTCAGAAACTTGAGGAGAACCATCTCTGGTTCTGGAAGCACCTCAAGACCTTCCTCTTTGTCCTGCCTTCTCTCTTCCTCTCCCCTGCTGATTTCCTGTCTGATACTGCACTGGTCACCTGGCTACCCTATGCTTTCGGGCCCAGGTCCCTGCCCGTCCAGTTGCACTCACTCAATGCCTCCTGGCAACCTTTGCACTTGGGTCTGTATCTAACCCTACAGTTCCCCTACCTGCACTTTTGGACACCTGCTGTCTGCACTTGCCCTTGCACCTGCTGGCCACACTTCTTGTTATTGCACTGCCCCCTCCCCTTTCCCCTGGCACTTTCCCCTCATCCCTCCCCTGCGCTAGCGCGAAATCAATGTCACTTGGCCTAGTAAGATTGTTGTCCCGGTCCTCCATCTGCAGTCCTCCCTCTGCTCCCCCTTCCTTGCCTCGTCGCGCCTTGAAACACTTGTGTATAGGCGTGTTATAAATGCCATATCATATGATATCATGTACAATAGTCCAGGTTGTTGTGTTGGACGTCTGCTTATATTCACAGAAATTTGGTAATATCGGCCTGTACACACTGATATTAACGCTACATATGGTGATCCATTCTTGTATGAAATGTATGACATATTACATTGATATCGTAACCATGTTTTTCTGAGGAACAATGCTAAGTGATGCCACTTTCTGTTTTGTCAAAAGGTGAAAGGTCGTGTGCCATCACTTTTTGTGATGTCACGTGGGGGCGGGGCAAATGACATCACTTCCTGTGATGTCATCAGAGGTCGAGGGGAATGTGATGTCACTTCCGCTACCCCTGGCATTTTGGTGAAATGACGTCCCTGTCACCTGTTGTATCATTCTAGATTGTCAGGCTTCATGTCCTTGTTCTGCCCATACCCCTTTTTTAAAAAATAAATATTTTAATTAGTTTTCACCAGTACATAACAGTAAACATTTCAACAAACCCCCCCACAACCCTCTGGCCCTCTCCCTGTTCCCTCCCTCAACCGCTGGATGGTGGATGTCTTCTTTGAATACTTTTAATCGTTCTCTTGCTCCAGCTATAGAATGTTCAGGATGCGGATCTTGTGCGGGCTCCATTGTAGTATGTAGTCACTCTGGAGATTTGACAAGATGGTGCCCAATAAGACTGGAATTCCTCTGGAGTACCCTGAATTTTATAGGTCATCCATTCCAGCGCAATAAAGTTCCATACTTTCTGGAGCCATTGTACCTGGGTTGGGGGGGGGGGGTCTTTCAATTTCCAAAGTTGCACTATGGATAGCCAGGCCGCTATGATTAGCAGCATTATACTTTTCTGCTGCTTTTTGCTGTGGGTCCTCTGTGTCGGATTCCATAGGCCTGCTAACCACACTCTATCCTCTACGGCCTCCGTTCCCTGCATCATTTTCCCTACTTGTTCCTTTACATCTTTCCAGAAGGTAGTCAAGGCTGGGCAGCTCCACCAAATGTGCTTCCAGTCCCCCCTTTGTTAGCAGCCTCGCCAGCATTTCTCGGAGAAGGTGGGATATATGGTATCTAGTCTTTCTGGGGTTAGGTGCCATTGGAGGAGGATCTTTTGCCAAGTTTCTCTCCGTTGTGAGGATCTTGCACATTGTGGAAGTGTACGCCATACCTCTATCCATTGGTTTCACGGTATCGGTTCACCCAATGTCTTCTGCCACTTTCTCATCTAGATCCGTTGCACCTCTTCTCCCTGCTCATTCAGGATGTTATACAGGTTCGATATTAGCTTGCTGGTCCTTGGATTCGTTGTAAGAAATCTTTCAAATTTAGTCAGCGGCCTTGTGGCGGCCTTGCTGTTAGCCGGCATTGCTAACCAGTGCGCACGTTGGAGTTGATGGTACGCCTCGGATGGTTTTAGACCCAGTTCCTGGCGGCATTCCTGGAATGTCATGATCGTTGTCCCTTTATACATATCGCAAATTTTGGTACATCCCACTTGTTTCCAGGCTGGAAGTCTGGATTACAAAAGATCAAAGTAAACGGTGAGGGATATGTCATCAACTTCCCCCTTTTGATTGCTGAGTCCCAAGCATCCAGGCCTGCCCCCAAAACTTCGCTGATTTTGATGTTGGGGTGCCTATATCTTTTGTCTCTCCAGAGGAGATTCGAGAGAGGGGTGCCTGCTACCGCCTCATCCTGTTTCGCCCAGATGAGTTGGGGAGTGTATGCAGCCCACTCGTTTATCACTCGTAGTTGTGCGGCCTCATAGTATTTCCTAAAGTGGGGAAATGCCAACCCCCCTTCTTGTTTCTGTGCTGTTAGCGTCATCATTGCTATTCTCGGGTTTTTATTGTTCCACACGAAGGCCGACACCATCTTATTGAGTGCCCTGAAGAATGTTTTCGGGAGCTTTTTTGGGAGTGCCTGAAAATGGTAGAGAAGCTTAGGCAAGATGGTCATTTTGACCGCTACCATCCTGCCCCACCATGATATGCTGAGGGGGTTCCATTTCCCCAAGATAGTTTTCAGCTGCATTAGTAGGCCCGGGAAGTTTGCTGCACATAGTTGTGACACGATGATATCAATTTGATTCCTAGATAGGTAATGGTATTTTTCACTGTTTTCATGCTGCCCTTGTGGGAAAGTTCTTCGAGACCCCAGGGGTTCATTGTTAAGTTCAGGATCTCTGACTTGTGTTTATTGGTTTTGAGTCCGGAGGTGGTGTCGAATATGTCTAGCTCATGAAGCAATGCCGGAAGAGACTTCTGTGGGGTTGTCATGTAAATCAACATATCATCTGCAAAGGCCATCATTTTATGTTCCCTCTCTCCCATCTGGATGCCATGGATCTGGCTATGCAATCGTATTTTCACCAGAAGGGGTTCCAAAAAGAGAGCGTAAAGAAGGGGTGGTAGCGGGCATCCTTGTTTGGTACCTCTTGTTAGGGCCAGACTGGGTGATAGATGACCATTTATTGATATCCTCATTGAGGGGGATTTATAGTTGGCCTTCACCATCCTTAGATAGGATTGCCCGAATACCATGCGCTCCATCGTGGAGAAGAGTTGTGACCATTCAACTCTGTCAAACTCTTTTTCTGCGTCTAGCGCAACTAATATCACCTGTGTGTTTGTGCGTTCTGCCTTTTCTATGAGGTGACAAACCCTTCTTGTGTTGTCCGCTGTCTGCCTCTTCGGGGTGAACCCTGCTTGATCTGGGCCCACCAACGCTGCTAGTTGTGTGGAGAGTCTGTCAGCAAGTATCTTGGTGTAGATCTTTGCATCCAGGTTGATTAGGGCAATTGGGCGGTATGACCCTGGTTGGGTCCTTTCCTGATTTGGGAAATATCACTACCTTCGCCTCATTCATTGATGGTGTTATGTTGCCCTGTACTTTGAAGATGTTGTATAGTTTTGTCAATCTAGGGACCAGTACTTCTTGGAATGACTTATAGAAAACCTCTGTATAACCGTCCGGTCCTGGGGCTTTATTCCTGGGCAGATTTTTGATTGCCTGGGTGATCTCTTCCGGTTGAATATCCTCTTCCAGCACTCGCTTGGTGTCTTCTGTTATTTGAGGCAGCACAATTGTGTTGAGTTATTTCTTCTGATCCTCCTCATTCGGGTTCTCTGTCTGGTATAGGGTCAGGTAGTATGCCCTCATTATTTCTCCCATGTCTTTGTTTGCTGTTTTAGTTTCCCCTTGTGGTTTTTTTTGTTTTGTTATTGTCATTTTTCAACCCTTCTCTCTGAGTTGCTGTGCCAGTAGTCTATCTGCTTTATTGGCTGATACGTAATACATCTGCTTCGTCCTCAGTAGGTTCAGTTCCGCTTTCCGTGTCTGAAGCAGCCCCAGTTTTGGCCCCGGATGTGCTTTAAGGCCAGCTTAATTTTCTTGTAGGGATTGTTCACTAGCTTGCTTCTTGCACCCGCCAGCGTCACCTCCAGGTATGTTTCCCATTCTGCTAATTGTTTGTCTCGTCTTGCCTTCAAAGCTATTATGTCACCCCGAAGGACCGCCTTGAACGCATCCCACACCACCTCCTGAGGAGTCGCTCCGTGTCGTTCTCCCGGAAGTAGGTATCAATTTTCTCCCTAATCGTGTCCAGGATACCAACTTTGTGGAAGATCTCTGCCGGAAATCTCCAGGACCACATCCTCCCCCTCGTGTTCCTGATGTTAAGAGAGGTTATTATCGGGGCATGATCGGACAGCGAAAGCATGCCCACTTTTATCTCCATGATCCTCCCGACCAGGGCTGATGATACCCACACGTAGTCAATTCTCGATTGCGAGTTATATATGTGGGAGTAGTATGAGAATCTGTGTTGTTGTCCTTTCTTTACTCTCCACACGTCATGTAGGGACAGAGTCTCAAACGACTTCTTCGTTGCCTTCGAGGGTGTGTTTTCTTCTGTTTGCTTGCCAGAGCTCCTGTCTAGTTTGGGGTCTCATGCCAAAATTAGACCCCCTCCCAAGATAATGTCCTCCGTTGCGTATTCTTCAAGTGCCTCTAAGAAATCCCTCCTGACCTGTGTTGGGGGCATAAACTGACGCCAAGGTTAGGCGTTGTCCTTCCAATGTTACATTGACAAAGATATATCTCCCCTCCTTGTCCACTCGATGGTCATGGACTTGCGCATTCAGAGTGTCCCGTATGGCAATTAAGACTCCCCCTCTTTTCCCTTCCACATTGGACTGATATATTTGCGAGGCTCCTCTTATTCTGGCTTTGGTCTTCTCGCTTTTTTTATGTGTGTTTCTTTATACATAATGATGTCAGCTTTGACTCTCCAGGCTTGTCTTTCCAGCTTAGCTCTCTTCGTTGGTGTGTTCATCCCCCTGATGTTTTGCGATATGATCTTTATAGGGCCAATCTTATGCTTCTCCTTGTATTGTCTGAATGCTACACTGCCACCACCCCACCCATACCCCACCCCCTTAACCCCTTTCCCCTTGAGGGGGGGACTGGGATCCTGGAGCACTAAGACGTACTGTCACATGCTCCCATCCCCCTAGCCACCTCATCACCCCAGAGTGGGGGGTCCTAAACCCTATTATCGATTCCAGTGACACCCTTCCTCCTCCCTCCGGGCCTGTGTATGACTGTTCATGATTGTTCAGGCGAGTCCCTGTCTTGCCCTGGTTGCTTGCCAGATGATTTGTGGTGAGGACTTAAGCACTTGTGGATTCTCTCTAGTGATAGTATCTAGTTGGTCTTCCCTACTTTGCATCTTTTCGTCACTGTCGTCCATTCTCGTGGTTTATTGGGGCGCCTTAATCTCCTTTGTGGGAGAACTTGTGTGTTACCTTCCTTACTCTTCAGCCCCAAAATTTGTTCACCTTCCTCGCTTGATGTCACCTTATGTTGATTTCCCTCCCAGGTGAATATGAGGCCAAACGGGAATGTCCATTTGTACTTGGTTTGATTAGCTACTAGGTGTTGGACCACTGGACCCATATTTCGTCTCTTTTGCAGAGTTAACTGCGCTAGGTCTTGGTACAAGGCTACCTCTTGGCCGTTGACTCTAGTTGGGGTTGTGACCCTTGCTTTACGGAGAATCTTTTATTTTTGGCGGTAGTACGACATGGCTGCCAGGACGTCCCTTGGCCTTGTTCCTGGTTCTGCAGATCTTTCGGGGCCTACTCTGTGGACTCTATCGATTTTCACTTGTGGCTCCGTGTCGTCCACTATAATGTCTGTAAATAGTTGGGTTACCGTTCCCCGTAGATCTCTATCCTCAACAGATTCAGGTAGGTTCTTAATCCTTATGTTAGATCTTCTAGACCTATTCTCCAAATCTTCACATTGCAGCTCTAGGTTACTAGCCGCCCGGGCAAGGTGTTCCAGAGTCTCGTCTGACTTGTGAGCATCTTCCTCTACCTGTTGCATTTGCCTTTCAAGCGTATCAGTTCTTTCCTCCAACTTCGCTATATCCTGCTTGACTTCCTGAAGTTATTGTTTCATATCTTCCCTTAAGGATTGTAATTTTTCTTGCACGGACAAAAGTAGCTGAGATTGTAGTTCCCTGAAGCAGTTCTGCATTTCTGTTTTGTTCATCGTTCCCTATTCCATGGTGCTCAGAAGGGGGGGTGCGAGTGTCTGGTGATGGGTCTCGTGCCTTCATGTTAGGTTGGTCCTGTGTGCTCCACAGTTGCCTCAGCTTCAGGCCTTGCTTCCTTTCGGGGTGGGGGGACTGAGCCGTGGTTTTAGCTCTAGATTTGGAAATCAAAGCACGAGTCAGTATTGCTTATGGGCCCCTGTTACTGGAGAGTGGCGTCTCCTTGCTTTGGCGTATGGCTTGCAAGCTTCTTTGGCTTCCAGTGACCCTTCTTTCTATCACCTTCAAGAGGAGGCTCAGTTATGACTAGATCTTGTGGGGCGTTCCATAGTGGATCGCAATTTGCTAGGCTATCGGACTCTTGAACCCTAGGCTCACAAACTCGGAGCCAAGGTCGAGTGATGTTCTGACAAATATCGTGTTCCCCATTCTGTGCACCAGTCCATGATGAGTGGCCCCCTTTCTGTGCCCCCTCCATACTTTCTTCCCTCTCCCTCTCGTGGCCTCTTGGGAAGGCTGGAGGGGTATGTACTTGGACCCTGCCCAGGGGCCTGTTGTGTAAAAAAAAATCTGCTTGCCCCCCACTTATGGAGGCGCCTTGCTCCGTGTTATTTTCTACTCACTGTGCTTTCCCTCATGATGTCTCCTCTCCACCGCTCTGTGCCAGTTCAGCGTTCATGTAATGCTGCTCGCCGCGGCCACTGCTTTCCTGCCACCGGAGACCTTCGAGGCTGTGTCTTGATTCTGATGGTCTTTGCCCCATTATGCTGCTTCGCTCCTTTCCGCTGTTTCCTCCTCGCAGAAAGTGTGCACAATGGTCGGGAGAGGTGAATGTTCCCCCTGCTGTCTGCCGTATGATGTGGCTGTAGGCCCCGTTATGTGATGCGGTGGCCCCGCGCACTGCAGTCCTCCCCCCTGGGCGCACCACGTGGTGCTATGCTGTGCTGATCCCCGCAATCTATACCACTCTCCGGGGGGGGGGGATTTGCGGGCTTCTGGTGGACTCCCTGCTCCTCCTTCCCCTGGTTGCCAATGTTGTCTTTACAGCACATTGGTGGGGGGGAGGCCGGTCCCCGGATGGGGCCTCACTGGAGATGCTGTCCGGCGGCGGGCGTCTCTTTGTTCCCCCCGTGGCTATCTTGAATTGCGCAGCCCTTGGTGGCTGCTGACGTCTCTGGGCTGGTGTCCTTCCTGCTCTGCCGCTCTATGCCCTCCTGGGTGCCGGCGGGGGTCCTCCGGTTCCTTTCCTCTCATGCGTCAGCTCCAGCCTCACTCCGCCTGCCAGGGCTCCCCACCGCTCACCGAGGGCTCTGGTTGCGTTATTTGCTCAGACGGCCATGCCGCACCTTCGCTGCCTGCCGATCGTGCCTTCCCCTGCTCCGCCCTGGACACTCCACTTGATGCTGGACAGCTGACTTCCCGCGCCGCCGTGGGTGATATTCATTGGAGCCTTGGTGCTTTGCTTTCTTCTGAGGGTATTATCACCCTTTTTAGTGTGGAAACTCGTCCAAACTCTGTATTTTGAAGTGCTTTATTACGCGACCCGGTGGGAGAGACACCTACACATGTCCTCCACAGCCGTTCACCATCTTGGAATCCCCCATGCCCCTTCAATGAACAATTTGGACAGAAGGTGCTTCCTAGCCATGTTAATTTCTACAATGCTCATTGTGAAGTGTGTTTTACTGCTGGTGGGTTATCTACGCACAGGCAAAATCTCCACCCTGCTCCTGCCTAGTTTATTCTTGCACTCTTTTATTTTAAACACACACAGCCCTGATACCTAGGGTACAAGTTTGGCTGGCGCCTTCACAGTGTAACACAGCTTACCATCCACTAAATGTAAACCTACTTCAATGCGATAGTCTGCTGTGCTATGCTGCCATGGGTGAAAACACTTTTCTCAATCACGGCACAAGCCCCCACTTTGTCACTGTTTATTACACGGCACACGCCAGCTAGGGAACTCCTTCCTCTACAATGAATGTGGCAAACAATAAAATGCTTTTTATTTTTTATATATGACGGATTCTTTTTGAGTAGGCCTCCAGCTCGTCGAGCACCCAACCTCCACAAACACCCCGTGTCACAATGGGCTAAGAACCAAGCCAGTGTGTATCAATAAGATATTTATTAATTTATTATTTTAATGAAAAAGGAAAATCAACCAATTACACAGCCACCAATGTTGTGGTAACACAAAATTAGATAAGCCGACTGCCAAATCCATGCGATGTAGCATGGCCATGTGTCACATTTTTGTTGTTTTCATAAAATGTACAACAGTTATGAAAATGTAAGTTATCAAGCATGTTCCTAATTTCATTTTCCACCTTTTCATCAAATCTCATAATTGTCACAGGTTCAGATCAGCCAGAAACCTAATCTAACTGGCCATTACCGTTCCCAGAGTCCCAGGTAAATGCAATTTATAGCCCCAAAACTGCCTGGAAATTACATGAAAAATGGCATAAAAATGAAATTAATCCACAGTCTGATTGCTGCGCAAAATGCCTAAGATTGAAATAGTCTTTTATATGAATGATGAGTGTGTCTGTCAGCAAATGGGCTGGCCGCTTTATCCTCCACAGCCATCTATTCCCCTGGGTCAGCCCTTGACCAGAGATTTTTTGTGAGTCCTTTTCAAGTCAGTGTGGGCTCTTTTGAAGTGGGTGCAACAAGGGCTCACACCTTTTTGTCATGCTTTAGCCAAGGATTGCCTTCTTAGAGATCTCTGCTTCCCTGCCAGCCAGTCTGCAGAATATGTCACAACCTTATCCTCACCGAGTGCTCATGGGGCCCTAAAGACTCTATTCGAACCCCCTCGGATCCCTTGGAGCCAGTACTGGCGCTGTTGGCATCGGAGACGCATGCTAGGACGGGGTTTCAATGGGCAATGGACAAGTATGGCCACCCCCATGAGGAACGTTAGGGAACTGCATTCGGCAGTCTAGCATCCAGGGCGGGGCTCGCCCCGAAGCACCTGGGATACCTGCTGGGTATTTAAACCACTCCTGCTTAGAGGCACGCGCTTCGCGTTATTCTGCTCTAGCAACGTGACGTTCACCAGCTCCTGCTCAGCATATTGGCCTCCAACGGCGAGAATAGGCAAAAAGCATTGCCACCCTTGCCTGTTCAGCGCCATCCTCCGACAACCGAAATCATCCAACGCTTACCATCTTCCTCCGGCACCATCTCTGACATCGTGTGAGCTTCTTACCAGCCCATCAGGAAGACAATCTTCTCCATGACATTTTCCTCCTCCTTGGGTTCTTGAGAACCACTCGTCTGCTATTCTCCTCAGCCTGCAAGACAACAATAGCACAGGTTAGCCATTAGCAAGGATGGTCTCAGCGCCGCTTGGCGTTTCATCTTACTTTCTTGTACCCAGCTTCAGCATCCACCTCAAACTCCAAAATCTGCAAGCAAAGGGGAGAAGGTTATTTGTGTTTAATCCACTAAAGACATTGCACTCATCTTCATCTTCAAAAAACTAACCTGAAGAAAACAACGGAGTCGCAGCCGGTCTGGACTCCGGCCCTCGCCAGTGAAGAAACTCAGCGGAACGGTGCCATTGACGACACGCACCTGCCCAGTGCGGCAGGATGGAGAGCTCATCCTTATAAAAATCAAGGTGAGAGTCATTCCAGGGGAACAGCAAGGGGAACGGGAAACCTGGGTGGTGGTTCGCCAGGGAAGAAACAGTAGTTGAACTTCACCTCCTGTCTTCTAGAGCCAATCCTCAACAGCACGGGCTCCAGGGAAGGGGAAGGGACCAAAGAGCATCCCGGCCAGTCGAGAGGCGTCCCCGTGGATACAAGGTGAGCGTTATAGAACGCGAAGCCCACAACTAAATCATCCACCTGGGCGCCTAGTTTGGAAACTTCAGAAACAGACCAGTTAGCCCAGTTGTTGGGGCAGTTGCGCACGGAGGTCCATTCTGCACGGCAGGAAACTAATGCCTTGCGGAGGGAACTAATTGTGGCCAAGGAAATGACAGATGACCTCGGGAGGCAACTCCTCCAGTCACAAGCAGGACAGGCCCCATTGCCCGGAGTTGGTCAGTCCACATCAACCTCAGCGAGCAATCCGGTCCAGATCAATCTCCCTGGGGCAGTACCTCTGGCCCCTCCGGAAAGTTTTTTGGGAGACCCCCGACGATACGCTACCTTCATGAACCAGTGTCGCCTACATTTTTTGTGCAGGCCTGGGGCGTTCCCCACGGACCAATCACGTGTGGCCTTCATTTTATCCTACCTTAGTGGGAGTGTGGCAGATTGGTCTGTACCGTTCATTAGTCGGAACAACCCTCTATTACAAGATTTCGACGGATTTCAGCGGGAACTGGAAAAACTCTTTGCCCGATACGACCATGGACAGGCTTTAGATAACAAACTCTTGTCCCTTCGTCAAGGGAGCCAGGATCTGCTGACTTACATCGCAACTTTCAATAGGCTGGTGGTCGAGGCAGACTGGCCAGAGGACAAACGGACCACAGTGTTTCATCGGGGTCTTCGAGGGGAGTTAAAAGACGTTTTGGCCCAAGTAGTGGATCCAGCCTGGGATTGTGCTGAGTTCATCAGTTTGGTAGTACAGTTGGATTGCCGACTGCAAGACAGAAAGAATGATTGTGGGAAGCCAGATTTGCATCCCCTATTCCTGCGATCCAAAGATCAAACCCCGCGAGGACCCAATGGAACCGGCGAGCCTATGCAGATAGGAGGAGTCAGGCCCCCTTTAACCAAAGCAGAACGAGATAGAAGGAGGGAGTTTCAGTTGTGCCTGTATTGTGGAAAAACAGGTCACTTCCTAAAGGAATGCCCGGTCAAGCCACCCAGAAGGATTGTTGGAGCCACGGATAAAGAAACCCCTGATGAGGAGTCGGGAAACGAGCAAGCCCGGCAATTGTAGGGGTCCAATTTTCGAGCGAAGAAGTCCAGCTACAGGCCTCCCATTTTGCGCTACCCGTGATCTTAATTCTCCATCATCAGCCGTCCGACATGCACTCATTGGAGGCCTACATCGACAGCGGAGCAGTGGGAAATTACATAGATCAAGATCTTTCAGCAAAGATGGCGCTAGTCCTTTGCCCTAAACCAACCGCAGAGACTGTAACCACAGTAGATGGTACTGAGATTGCCTCTGGGCCTATGTCGGAATGCAGCTCTGAACTGACCCTCCTGTGCGTAGATGGGCACCGCGAAACCATCGCCTTCGATCTGATTAAAGCCCCCCAATTTCGGCTGATCCTGGGGATGCCATGGTTGGTCGCTCATAACCCACGCATCAACTGGCGAGCTCGCGAATTGGTCTTTGCCCATAGCTGTATGCACACTTGTTACCCGAAGGTTCAGAAGCCAAAACACTCAAGTTCTCCAGTTCGGGAGGGAATGGCCCATGCCCTCGGAGGAATTTCTACCCTGCCGATTCATTACCAAGACTTTCAGGATTTTTCCCAAAAGGAGCAAGCAAATACGTTGCCCCCCACAGACCCTACGACTGCCAAATTGATCTGTTAACTGGAGCCCAGATTCCATGTGGGCGCTTTTATGCACTCACTGAGCCTGAAAACCAACACTTGAAAACGTACCTGAAGCAATACCTGGCCAATGGTTTCATCCGCCTGTCCAAGTCATCGGCCGTGGCGCCGTTATTCTTTGTACCGAAAAGGAAGGCGATTTGAGAACGTGTATTGACTATCGTGCACTAAACCAAGTAACCATCAAAAATCGCTACCCTCTGCCTTTAATCCCAGAGTTACTGGACCAAGTTAAGGAAGCCCAGATCTATACGAAGCTGGACCTGAGAGGGCCCTATCATCTGGTGCGCATAAAAGAAGGGGACGAGTGGAAGACGGTATTTCGTACCAAGTATGGCCTGTTCGAATACCAAGTAATGCCGTACGGCCTATGCAACGCCCCCGCGGCGTTACAGTATTTCATGAACGATGTCCTTCGAGAACTCATTGATGTCTGCGCTCTAGTATACATAGATGACATCCTGGTATATTCAACATCAGAACAAGAGCACATTGAGTATGTACGGGCAGTCCTGACCAAACTCCGAAAAACACCATCTTTATGCCAAGCTGGAGAAGTGCTCGTTCCATGTTACGGAGGTGGAATTCCTGGGCTTTATCCTCTCCCCCAAGTGCATACGAATGGATGCTCACAAGGTGGACGCTGTCCTCAATTGGCCAGCACCCAATTCAATCAAGGGAGTCCAGAGTATGTTGGGGTTTGCGAATTTCTACCCTCAATTTATCCCCGGATTCTCCAAGTCGTACATCCGATTACTTCTTCGCTAAGAAAATGCAACAAGAGGTTTATCTGGACTGAGGAAGCTTAGAAGGCCTTCCAGGAACACAAGACGAGGTTCACCACCGCTCCCATTTTGCGACACCCACATCCAGACCTTCCATATGTTGTGGAAACAGATGCGTCCAGTCTGGCAATGGGGGCGGTTGTGTCCCAAAAAGACCCACTAACGTGCCAACTACATCCGGTGGCCTTTTGGTCACAAAAATTCACACCAGCAGAAATCAATTACACCATTACAGACAAAGAGCTATTGGCCATTAAAGCTGCCTTCAAGGCCTGGTGACACTACCTGCTGGGGGCCAGGCACACCGTCACCATGATTACAGACCACCGAAACCTCCAGTACCTGAAGGGAGCGAAGGCTCAATCGTTGCGACAGCTGCGCTGGGCCCTTTTCTTCGCAGAGTATGACTTTGTGATTACGTACAGACCTGGGGTTAAAAACGGCAAAGCTGATGCACTCTCCCGTATGGGCACTGATGAAATGGTGCACGCGCCTCTGGATCCGGTGGCCATCATTCCAGAAAATAGAATTCTATGCATCACAACCACCATGACCCAGGATGAGCTCCTATACGGAATTTGGCAGGTTTTAACCCAAGAACAACTACAAGAGTGGAATTCCAGGGGGGAGCACTACTGTATTAAGAATCAATTGCCAAATTGCCATAACCGGCTATTTGTACCACCCGGGAATCGCCAAAACCTTGGCCAAGGTAAAAAGGAATTATTTGTGGTCAACTTGGAGGAAGGATGTAATCGAGTTTGTGTTATCTTGTGGTATCTGCACCCAAAATAAGCCCGTCAAACAAAGACCCGCCGGCCTCCTACAGCCATTGGATATCCCGCCAGCCCCATGGCATACATTATCATTAGATTTCATCACCGATCTTCCTCTGTGTCAAGGATACAATACCATCCTGGTAATCGTGGACCTATTTTCTAAAATGGCTAATTTCTTCCCATTCAAGGGTCTGCCGACTGCATCTGGCCTCGCCAAGGTCTTCCTTGAACACGTAGTGCGCCTGCATGGATTCCCTTCAGTCTTAATATCAGACCGTGGAACCCAATTTGTATCCAGCTTCTGGAAGAAATGCTGCTCATTGGCCCAGATTGACATCCGTCTGTCCACTAGTCACCATCCTCAGACCGACGGCCAAACGGAGAGAACGAATCAGACTCTCGAGCAGTACTTACACTGCATGCTCCACCAAAGAGAAGGGGATTGGAAAGAACTTCTATGGGTCGCTGAATACGCCTATAATAACTCTCTACATAGTAGTACTGGACAAACGCCATTCTTTACGGTGTATGGGAGATACCCACGCATTTCTGAATTAGATCTCCCCACAACCCTGGAAATTCCAGCTGTCGAGACTCTGCACACAACCATCACTCAGGCCTTCACTAAAGCTCAAGAACACCTGCAACAAGCTAAGGCGCGCCAGAAAAGGTGTGCGGACCAGCTTCGCTCTGAGGCCCCTGTCTACCAGGTAGGAAATATGGTGTGGCTAGCCTCCAAGCATATACCAATAAAGGGAACACGAACGTTTCGCCCACAGTTCTTGGGACCATACCCAGTGGAAGCCATAATTAACCCAGCAGCTGTGAAGTTGACACTACCAGCCCACATGCAAATACATCCAGTTTTCCATGTATCTCTCTTGAAACCAGTCAAGCCTGGTACCCGAGTAACTACCCCACCTGAGCCTGTCATCGTTCAGGGGGAACCTGAATACGAGGTAAAGGACATTTTGGACTCTAAGTATGTGAGGTCTAAACTCTACTACCTAGTGGATTGGAAAGGGTACGGACCACAGGGCAGAACATAGGAACCCAGTGAGTAAATCCATGCTCCACGTTTACTTCAGCGTTTCAATCGAGCATTTCCTTCCAAACCAGGACCGGGCCGGAGAACCACTTTGAGAGGGGCCTTAGGGGGGAGTGCTGTCATGACCTTATCCTCACCGAGTGCTCATGGGGTCCTAAAGACTCTATTCGGTCCCCCTCTGATCCCTTGGAGCAGTCCTGGTGCTGTTGGCATCGGAGACGCATGCTAGGACGGGGTTTCAATGGGCAATGGACAAGTATGGCCGCCCCCATGAGGAACGTTGGGGAACTGCATTCGGCAGTCTAGCATCCAGGGCGGGGCTCGCCCGGAAGGCACCTGGGATACCTGCTGGGTATTTAATCCACGCCGCTTAGAGGCACGCGCTTCGCGTTATTCTGCTCTAGCAGCGTGCCGTTCACCAGGTCCTGCTCGGCATCCTGGACTCCAAGGGCGAGAATAGGCAAGAAGCATTGCCACCCTTACCTGTTCAGCGGCATCCTCCAACAACCAAAATTGTCCAACGCTTACCATCTTCCTCCGGCACCATCTCTGACATTGTCTGAGCTTCTTACCAGCCCATCAGGAAGACCATCTTCTCCATGACATTTTCCTCCTCCTTGGGTTCTTGAGAACCACTCGTCTTCTGTTCTTCTCGACCTGCAAGACAACAATAGCACAGGTTAGCCATTAGCAAGGACGCTCTCAGCGCCGCTTGGTGTTTCATCTTACCTTCTCGTACCCAGCTTCAGCATCCAGCTCAACCTCCAACATCTGCAAGAAAAGGGGAGAAAGTTATTTATGTTTAATCCACTAAAGACATTGCTCTCATCTTCATTTTCAAAAAACGTACCTGAAGAAAACAACAGAGTCGCAGCCGGTCTGGACTCCGGCACTCGCCAGTGAAGAAACTCGGCGGAACGGTGCCATTGACGACGCGCCCCTGCCCAGCGCGGCAGGTTGGACAGCTCATCCTTATAAAAATCAAGGTGAGAGTTGTTACAGGGGAACCGCAAGGGGAACGGCAACCTGGGAGGTGGGTCGCCAGGGAAGGAACAGTAGTTGAACTTCACCTCCTGTCTTCTAGAGCCAATCCTTGACAGCACGGGCGCCAGGGAAGGGGAAGGGACCGAAGAGCATCCCCCAGCCAGTCGAGAGGCGTCCCCGTGGATACAAGGTGAGCGTTACAAATAGGGAAGTTTGACGCCCCCAGCAGTCTCACATTTTATTGCAGGGTTATTAGTTGGGAGGTGCGACATCCAGCTGGAGTGGGGCTTTTCATTGTGCAGTTTCTGCCCCCAGCCAGAACAGGTTTTTCCTGTAGTGTCTCTCCAACTGTCTCTGCAGTTCTGTGGGTGAAACATCATATACATTGGCTTTGGTCAGCCCCTACCCCCCACATCAGGTTTTGCTTTTCTGAAATGTTTCTGTGAGCAGTGCTATCTTCTTCCATTGTGGCTTTTTTAAAGCCGTTTTTATTTGCAAGCACGTGTGCAGGCCGTTTTTTGCTTTTAATGTTTAAAAATCCTGTTTTCCATGTCACAGGATTTTTTTTATTCCTCCTTCTTGGGTGAATTACATTGTTGCTGGTCCATTGATAAAGATAGGTGGCCCCCTTTCTCCATGGATCTTTAATTTTACATGAGCACAAAAGACAAACCAGGCCGTTTTTGGTTGCAGTGTTTGAAGGGCTGCTGTTCATGTGAAAGGGAAAGCAAAAACCAGTTCGTTTTTGGTTGCAGTGTTTAAATGGCTGCTATTCATGTGAAAGGGACTTCTGTTTGGGGCCTTTAAATGCAACCCACAATATGCCATTCTAGCATATCTTAAGGGTCAATATCGGTAGGTGATTCATAGGGTCACTTCTGTCCCCCATCTTAAATATCAAAATTACCACTGATCGCTTCCAGGAAGGGGGCAAGGTCACTGTGACTTAACAGTCATTGAAAAGGCTAAACGTATCAGATGCAATGAGAGGTATGTGCGGTATAAGAACAGTATCTAAGTTCCATCCATCACACAGGCTTCCATGATGTGTCCTTGTAGATGTGTAATTGTCAACCTTGTTCCATTGTAGAGTCCCCGTGATGGCATAAAATTGCGTAGTAGCATAATTTAGCACCTACTTTCAGTTTTAGCTCGTGAGGAGGCATTCGTCCTACAGTGTTTCGCTTTTTGGAGACTGAAACGTTGAACCAGTAATTAACTGTTAATTGACACTGCAACCGCTGTGCCGTGTGTGAAGAGAAGTGGGGATGGGAAGAAGTAACTTCCGAATGTTTTGTGATAGTGGAAGGTGAAGGTGATCATGTAGAACCCTGTTCATTCCGTTTGTTGAAATGGTAGCTGTTGTTGCAGTGGGTGCACTTTGCAATTTGGACAGCAAAGGGCAACCTAAAACTGATAAATTGCATCAGCTGAGAGCGGAAAGATACCTAATCGTTTTATATATATAGATATCTGAAGGTGTATGACCGCCTGCAGAACTCCTTGTTTGTGTATAGAAATTGTGCGCTTAATGTCTGTCCATCTCAGACTCTTTTGGCTTGCAATCATGAATGCTTGAATATACTGTCCTCTGCAGATGTAGCCATAGAATTATTTCAAATGTAATTGCTGAATTTAAAAGGATTAAGCAGAGCTATTTGGAAGAAAAATCATTGGGGAAATCGGGAGATATCCTAAAATTATCAAATGCAATATGGAGAAGACATTTTATGAGACTGCGTTTTAATTTATATCCTACACTTGAAGTTTTGGGAGCAAATAAGAGTCTTGAGATCAGATAGAGCATGTAGATTGTGTAAGACCAAAGATATCGAAACCCTGCAACATCTGCTCTTGCAGTGTACTTGTTTAATGATTCTAAGAGAAAAGTAGTTTAGTTGTTTTTGTGCACAACTTTAATGGGCTGTTGGGGAATGGTTCTGACTTCTCTAACATTAGCTGCTATTCGTTTTATATTGATGAGTTTTAAGGGTAATGAATTGAATATTGATGAATTTTGTCGAATGAAATAAGTGGATGAATTGACTTAGTATATTTCAATTATTCCTGTTGAATTTATGTATTATTTTCGTGTTTTGATAAATGTCTAAGGTTTATTAATTAAACCAATTCACACCAAAAAAAAAAGCTTTATTGAGTTTGAAAACGGGCAGGAGCAAGGATGAAACCAAACAATAACATATCTTTAAAAATAGTGCAGTGCTATGGAGAATTAAATGGTGAGAGGAATATTTGGTGAAAACAGTGCAACTCTGTTGTAGGACGCGGGGCCCGTTGAAGATGTCCCGTGATATGATAGCTCATGATCAGTTCCCCCTAAGGTAGATGTGCTGGTGCTTTTTATTTTGATTCGAGGCCAAACAGAACTTTTTGGCCTTAGGAATGGCTGGTGCTTTAGGGAAGGTGTTCTGAGTTTAAGTGGTTTAAAGGTAAAAGGAAAAGCTACCCCTGCCCCAATCACAGGCAAGCAGCTTTCAGTTTCTGCCTTCTTCACTTGGGAAGGGAGATAACCTCTGATGACAAGCCACGTTTTTGGATCCACATCAACTCCCGACTTGATCAAACGCGTGGACCTGGGCAAATCCCTTTATCTGTCAATGCCCAGAGGACAAAGTGGGTGGGAACTAAAGGGTACGACGTTCCCTTACTTTTCACGGAAATCCGCCATCCTTCGCTTACTTTGTCACACGAGCACTGTTCCCGGCCGGACACATTTGTTGTTTTTGTAAACATCTCCCCTACTGGAGATTTGAACCAGATCAGGTAGCAATCCAGTGTTGCGCTAAATCGCAGAGGCTGGATTGAGTTGGTGTATGTGCACAGATATAGATTGTTTGGGGCATAACGTCCATCGCCAGCCGAAAAAGCCCTCCTTGGCAGTGATATGCCTTTGTTTTATGCAATTACGCATGAATTGCTGTAGACACGGGTTCTGTGCTGCTAATGGGAGGTGTATGTGGCTTTAGTCCTGGGCTGGTCCCTTAAGAGGTGCACATGGTGGGTGATTGGAAAGTGGGGGGTTGCACAGACCTGCATGCTGTGGGGACAATGACTGGCCCTGTCTTTTCTCTAGTCCTGATAGAACTGTTGTAAAACACAGCTTTGTTTGTGGGGTGGAGTGTAGGAAAGACAGGATCCAGGTGTCGGGTTAGAGTTTTGGGGGAGCAGGATGAGGGCGAGTATGGGGTCTGCGTGGGGGCTCAGCGGCCAGATGGGAACATAGTTCCACTACGTTTTTTTATTTACACCTCGACCACTGTCTGTGCCCCCAGTGACCTTATTAGTAGAACAGCCTAAGTATTAGGTTCAACAGACAATATTGGCCTATACAAGAACAGAGCAGTCTGTCTGTAGATTTTCGGGCATACGCAATGAGGAACAGAGCACTCAATACGCGGAAAAAGTGTATCGGGCATCATGCGGCTGGAGGGTAGCCGCCCCTCCGCTGATACGGGGCCTCGCGCGAGCATTCCACCCTAAGGCTGTTTGTTTTCACGACAGACTCAGCCTGTTCCAATCTGAGCCAGAGAGAGGGGCTTGGATAAGAGAGCTGGCCGGCGGGATGGGGCGCGATGCTGTGTGCTTGAGGGAGAGGAGGGGTGCGTGCTGCTACAGGAAGTGACACAGGCCTGGGGCAGCCAGTGAGGGGGCGTGTGAAGACGCCAAGCCTGGGAACGGCTTTGCTCCGCTCCAGCAGATGCTGCGAAGACACCAGCTGCAGAACATCATCACCCCGTGGACCAAAACGAAGAGGGGGTCACGTCCAGCATGTGGCCCGCTGCAATGGAGAGGCCCTTCCTGCCCCAGTGAGTGTGCTCGCATAATCGGAGTATATAGTACACGTGGGTCTTGGGAGGGCGAGAAGCAGTCGTAACTCGTATGAGGAAAGTTGGTGAGGGGGCGTGGGCAGGGGGCAGCGATAAACTATCCGCATCGAATCTTTTCAGAAGATCTAACAATCATTATATTTAGTCAATCGGATATGTCCCGGCATACGTGTAAGGCTTCTCGGAACTCCATCTGCTTCTGGGCGCTTTCTTACCCTTGCGCGTTACTTCCCGCACTTCGAGGTTGGTTAATCGCGCCGTTTATCTGCGTCATGTCTCTACAGAGTGAGGGGCATTCTTCTCGCGCCCGGAGTCACTCACACGTGCTTGGGGGTGGACGGGGCGCTGCCTTTCTTTAGAGTGGGGAGCTCTGCTTGCGCTATGGTGGTACCCAGCTGCAGTGATAGAGAAAGAGGGGGTGTTCCTGCTCTTCTGCCCGCAGTTACTGCGGGATCTTCCTGCAGGTAGAAAGGCGACCTCTGCCCTGGGTTGCGTTCTGTATCGCTGCCATGTGCTCTCCCCATGCTGCACAGTTCCCGCCCCAAACCCCCCCCCCCCCTGTCTCTTTTTCTCCAAATTTCCATCTTCTGTCCTATTTAGGCGATTGCATAACTCTGGCGCCGTATCTTTCTCCCTCCATCATGCTCATGCTGCGTTCCAGACACACCCTTTAGCCACTTGGCCCGTGCAGAATCACACGCAGTACTGACTCCTGGCAGGCAGCTCAAAATCCGCGGACAACCTGCTCAGTGGAGGAAAGTCGTTTTACACCCCAGGCAAGTCTGGACTCCCAAACCACACCAACCACCCCTTGCCGTGCACACCATAAAAGTCCATATAACTCAACAAACATGCACGTGAGTGATGATGCTATCATAGGATCACAACATTTAACCGTAAAATAGGGATCATCACTCATGTACACATCTGTTTAGGATTAGGGTAAGTTATCATAAACAGTAAAGCAACACTATTAGCTCAAGTGCCTCGCCCCCACACTCTCCCTTGTAGTCCTGCAGGCTCTGGGACAGTCTTTCTCTATGGAACAGAGGCGTTGCTAGTGGGGGACGGGGGGCTAAGGGGGCTATAGCCCCTGATCTTTTGGTTGTAGCCCCGGATAGAATCTCAGGAGCTACATCCAAAAGGCTACCTAGCCCCCAGTCCCGACAGTTCTGACATTAGCTCAGCCCCAGGTCTTTTCCAGACCTAGCAACACCCCTGCTATGGAAACTAGTTAGTATGGATAGAACAGAATTGGATGCAACTGCACAACGTGAAGGTATCACCAATAAACAATGGCAGACTCAACAAGACACAGAGAAGACCATAGAGCTACAATGTTGCTTAACCCAATGAAGATTAGGAACAGGGCAACTGTTGACACTGCCAAGCAGGGAAAGACAACCTCAAACCCCTTAATCAGAACAAACTCCACACTAGACAGAGTCTCTCTCGGAGAACTGATGCTCCGAAACTCTAGAACAGATACGGTCAACTCGGCAGGCGCTAGAAGGTAACCAGGAATAGGGGTCCCACCAATCTGCACAGACGCTTACCACATGCCGATATGCTCACTCTCTCCTATACACCAGCAAACAATAGAATGCAGGTATCCCCCCTCGATCAATTTAGGCCTCCCTGCACAAATACCCACACACCTCCATAAACACCTCAACACCAGTCTTAAGAATGCAGCTATAGCCCACAAACAAATCAGCCTAGTTGCACACATAACATAACCTCAAACACAAACTCCACCATCGCCAGAATGCAGACTCCGAGGTGAACGGCCTGGCTGCACACATTCTACTGATCTCACAACAACTGCACCATGCCTAGCATTAGAATGCAGCTACACACCACGTAATCCGCACTGGCTGCACACATACTGAGTGCACCCAAGCACTATTTACTAGCCAACTCTCTCCACTGACCTGGACTATGGTCCCCGTGGGCGTTCAACCCACAAGGCTTGGAGATCATACCAATGGTATATAAGGCGCTATACAAATGCACAATAACATAATTTATTGGGCCTTCTGGCTTGTCGCACAACCTCACTATCTTCTTGTCAGGACCCCTGGGCATCCCCACTTTTCTCTGACTTCAGAACCTTTCTCCTTCTGTGGTTCTCAGGGCGCAAGCCAGCATACCCGTTTTGGGAACAGGCTTCCAACATCCTACTTCCTTTAATCCAATATTTTAATACAAGACTCCCTCTATTCTGGCAATCTTCTAGCTCCCAGATAAACTCCCCCTGCTGTTTTGTGTCCACTCCATTGCATTTCCCCTGCAAGAATTTCTCTGCCCCCACAAGTTGAAGCTGCTTTACCCCTCTCTGTACCCCAGATGTGAGCAGGGGTGCTGCTACCTACTCAACGCCTGCCCTGCCTGCCTGCAAGTAAAATGTCATCTGCCTACTCCCTTCTTGGTGCACTCTAGCCACCAGCTTTATTGAACACCCCATACCTTTTTGGCAGTAAACTCGGCGCCGGCAGACAGGCCCCAGGCCACCTGCCCGTGAGGTCTTTCAAATCACTCCAGATTGTTTCCAGAATTTCTATTAGACCCATTTCCCGCACAAAAGAGTCGGGCTAGCTGGTCTGGTATGAGACGCTTCCACTCTTCTGGTTCCAGGAACACAGAGTGCCCCAACCGTCCCCCTGGACTCAAGCGCGATATAGCCACCCCCACCCTTTGTCTGAAGACCAGTGGTCTCTAAATTTGCTCTTAGACTGAACTCATGTAACTTTAGGACCTCTTGCTCTCCAGTTCATTTATCTCTGCGCCACTCGGGCACAGTATGCCCCCTCCGTGGGCACACCTGTCCTAATTGAATGTGAGCATTTATCCTAGGCTGCTGTACGAGCTCTTAGAGGGTGTTGATACCAACCCCAAGTTCTGACCACTCATCTGGGCTTTCCTACCTTCCTTCATGATGTGACTGCTTAATGTGCCTCTTACCTGCATGAAATGCTTCCCACCAGGCAATAACTCCTGCACAAACACTATCTCGTCGATACTACCTCATGTTTTTTTTTTCTAAGTATAATCGTTTAAAAGAAATTTGGTTTCTTCAACCCTAATAAAACATTTGATTAAGCAGGTCATTGCCGGTTTCTAGCAGTCCGCAAATCATTACCAGTTATGCCCAGTTATCAAATTAACATCTGTCCATTACCATCTGTGGCATTAGAAAGGGCAGAGGACTTGGAACCCACTCGCTCTCACACCTACTCTCACTCACACCGATTCTCATGTCATACACACTCTGACAGGCATTCTCTCACATGCACTCACACCATCTCTCCAGCACCAGCTCTCACACTTAATCTTCACACTAATTAACTTACACTCACTTACAAATTCACACTCCCTCTCAGTATGCTCCTATTTGCACACTCACTACAGTCGGCACACGCACTAGTATCCTCACAACCTCACCCAGAGCAAATTAGCCACAGAGGAGAGCTGCTGCACCAGTTCCAGCCCCCTCTATGATCCCACTTAAGGGGTTATCCTTCCAAACAAGGGACTCCGGTCTGTTGATTGCCTGCTGTGCAGCGACTGCACTTTAGTAGAGCGATCCAGCACTTTGAAGTCATACCAATGACCGGCTGTGCGCATCACCAAACCACACTGGCATTTGAGAAATGGCATCCCCAGTGCCCTGGCTATCCAGAGCTCATTAGAATGCAGGCGACCCTCGCCGGGTCCGGTTCAGTCTGGTCCGGACTGCAATGGACCGTAGTAGGGTTCAGTAGGGTACGGTCCGCTGCACTCTTGTGAGACCTAAGGTTATGCTGCTGGTCAAAGCTCCACTGAGCTGTGATTTGCAGCACAAAGTGCACCTGTACTGAGCTTTAGGTACCTGGTTGTCGGATCTACCAAAATGTTTACAATCCTACAACTTAAAACTGGGGGCGTGGGGTTAGAGCACTAGAATATGTAGGTCACTGCGCTGATCATGTTGTGTGGGAGTGGGTCCTGCGGCGGGTGGAGGGCTCTAAGGAGACGGTGCTCTTCCGTCTCGGTCAGGTAAAAGCGGTTTGTTTGTAAGAACCCTGTTCGCCCAGGCGCTGGAGTACTAATCTAATAGGTTATGACTTAAAGCAAACCCCAGTACCCTAAGCCACATTTGGTCAAGTGCACATACCTGCAATAATCAACGCTAACTATCACGTTTTCTCTTCCTTGGTGCAATCCTCGAGCTTGACATGGACATTCACATGTTTTGAACTATGTTATCTTCAATTAAAATGTATTGACATTATTTATTGTATATGCATTATCACTTTCTATGTCACTCACAAACATCACCATGATACTCATGATACACTCTCTTCCATGTGTCATGTGAATACTTGTCACCACCATCACCGTCCATCTGTGCACAAATATGCCACTAACACAAACGTATGCAACAATGTTCAACACAGGAAATCTGTCATTGGTCACTCACTACCATGGTTGTCACATATAAATATGAATATTATTGCTCACTATGTAAACTCACTGCAGCCTTGAAAAAGACCCATGTTGGGACGAAACACGTATCGGCTCTAAGTTTGTAATAAATCACTGGTATACCCACAAAACAAGTGACAAGAATTCACATTGCTCGCTTGACAATCCTATTTAAGTCATAAAGTATCTGATAAGTAATCAAGCGACTGGGTGAACGGGGATCTTACAAACAAACTGCTTTTACCACAACTTAAAAGGCTTCTAGGAACATCTGGAGCACATCACTCAAACACTCACTATTCCCTGCCTTCTTCTCCCCCTCCCCACTTCTCTTTTCAGCTACACAGACCCACGTCTGGTTACTCTAGGTGTGGATACAGTATGTACTGAGGGCAATCTCTGGCTCACACTCACCCACTTATACTCGCTCACTTACACTCACTCTCACTTCCTCTCCCACACTTACACAGACAGCCCCCACTGTCCCGCCTAACACACACTCACAATCTCTCATATTCTCTCACACTTTTTCTAACATACTCCTTCTCACACTCACTCTCCCACGATAACACTCAATCTAACCAAATCATTTTCACACCAAAGCTCTCATTCTTTCAGCCACCGTCACACTTAATTTGACACACTTGCTTTTGCGGACTCTAACTCACTCCCACTCACTTTCTCACACTCACTCATTATCATGCTCGCATATACTATCACACTGACTCAAAATGACTCCCACTCTCAGTCTATCTCATTAACTAACACAGTAACTCACAATTATTCTCTCACACTCACTCACTTTTTCACATTCACCACCTCACCCGCACACTCATTTCTCCAGTATTATATGTTGATGTTGAGTCTTCTACTTCCAGTCTTTTATTGAGGTCCATTACTCCTGAGCCTCACCCCCAGCCAGTGTCAGAATCTCTCTACATATCCCTCTCTCTCCCTCCCCTTCTCTTTGTCTCGCTCCTTCTCTCTGTATTATTATTATTATAATTATTATTATGGTAATTATTGACCACATACCTAGCTTCGAGAAGCAACAGCGCTTTAAAGAGATATACAACAGTACAGATGCATAACAGAGCACTTTTCAGAGGTAACAACAGAACAGATATACAGTGGGGTGGGGTGGGATACAGAGGGCCACGGAGGAAGGGCACAGCTGTACCGGCTGGCAGAGAGGAGAAGGACAGGCGGCATCTGGCAAGTCAGGTGCTGCGAGGGGCTATATGATGGCATAGGTGTTGAGGTGGGGAGATTCTGTGAAGAGTTCGGTCTTGAGTTCTTTTCTGAATTGTAGGAGCATGGGGGCGAGTCTTCGGCTGACAGGGAGGAGGTCCATAGTCTTGTGGCATAGGCAGAGAAGGCTTGTTTTCTGGTACCTTCCTTTTTGCAGCAGCGGATTTCAAGTCTGCACGTGTCCTGGCTTCTGATGGTGCACTGTCCGCCGGAGATGCTGAGTTTCTCTGCAAGGTATCTGGGTGACTTGAGAGTGACTGCCTTGTAGTTGATGCAGCAAGACTTGAAGATGATTTGTGCGTGCAATGGGAGCCATTGAAGGTCGATGAGGGCCAGGGTGATGTGGTTGTATCTGCGTAGACTCTGCATGAGGTGTGTAGGACACTTCTCAGGGGCACAAGGGAGGCCGACGGGAGGCCTTCAAGGAGTGCATTGCCCCATCCAGGTGGGATAGGACCAGTGCTTGAACAGTGGATCAAAAGCTGTCCGGCGAGAGAAAGGGCTTGAGTTTTTGCAGGAGGGAGAGCTGATACCAAGCTGACTGAGTGTTCTTAGCTATGAGTGTCTTGAAGGAGAGGTGTTTGTCGATTTGGAAACTGAGGGTCTTGGTGCAGGAGATGAGCTCAGGTGTGAAGCCATCAGAGTTCATGGCCTATACAGACAGGTCTGTGTGTCTGGGTGTTCGGTGTTGTTGGTGAGGAGTAGGAATTCGGTCTTGGAGGAGTTGCGCTTCTAGTATGCACTGGACATCAAGACTGGATCCGTGCGAGGCAGGTTTTGAGCCTATGGATGTCGATCTTGGGGTATAGCTGTGTGTCATCGGCGTATTGGTGGATGTGAATGTTGTGTGCAGCTAGGAGGGCTCCAAGAGGCTCCATGTATAGCTTGAAGATCACTGGGGTGAGGATGGAACCCTGCTCTTTCTCTCACTCATTCTCTCCTCTCTCTTCTTCACTCTTTCTCTCTCTCTTCCACCCGCTCTATGCCTCTCTTTGTCTGTCTCCTTCTCACTCTCACTTTCTCTTCTTCTCTCTGTGAGAATTTCGATTTTGTTTTCTCTCTACATGTTGCTGTATGCTCAGCCTCTCTGGCATTGCTCCTCTTTGTGTGATTCGGTCGTTCTCTCTCTCTCTCTCTCTCTCTCTCTCTCTCTCTCTCTCTCTCTCTTCCTGTCTCTCTCTCTCTCTCTCTCTCTCTCTCTCTCTCTCTCTCTCTCTCTCTCTCTCTCTCTCTCTCTCTCTCTCTTCCTGTCTCTCTCTCTCTCTCTTCTCTGTGAGATTCTCTATTTATTTTCTTTCTGACAGTCACGCTATGCTCACCCTGTCTCCTCGTCTCACTGTTCCCTCTCTCTTTCTGTCACCGCCTCTCAGTCCCTTTTTGTATCTCACTGTCTGTATGCCAATCTCTCACACACACACTCTATATTTTTGGGAGTGCTTCCTGGGAACTACATCAGAACACATGTCATGGGCTCACACCTTTTCATTAAATTAGTTCGACGGGTTAGCTAGGTTTGGTATCCATTGATGTAGTCACTGCAAATAACATCAAGGGTGACTCGGTATTTTTTTCAAAGGCACCGTCCATCACATTCTCCAAAGAGTTTGTTTATATAAGTGCACTAGTCCTGAAATATTTTGTGAAGGGTGTTTAGTGCATTAAAAAAATATCAAGTCACACTCAATGCTATTTCCAGTGATTATATCATATACAACCAATGGGTTTTTTACGTACGGACATTTTTAAACATTAGGAACAATCGTGCAATTTAAAAGCAGGTATTTATGTTTTTATGACTCGAAAGTTGCGGTCTGTGTTTTGTTTTGCAACAACTTCCTGCTGACATACCTGAAGAGGTTTTGTTTGTAATCATTTACTATTACCTGCATACAGCTGCACTGCCACAGCTGTTTCTAGGCAGAGCATTTCTGACCCAATATGTGCCTCGTTTGATCTTAGAAAAAGGGGGAAAAGACAAGCGGTGAGGACCTACAACCACATTTCCAGCACCTGCAGGAGTTCAAAGTTCAAGAAACAGGAGCTCTGCATAAGATTTTGTGTATGTGTTTCACACAAAAATGGGACAACTCCGCTTCAAGTCTGCCTCTTATTACCAGGGACAGAGAGATGGACCCTGCTCCCCCCGGTGAAAGAAGAATAGTTGGCAACCTTACAGCCTCTCTTTCTATTTTCGTGTCTCTGCTAACTTGCCCTCTCTCTGTCTCTCTTTCTCCTCCCCTCTCTCTCACACACACACTCTATAACCTCCATCTCTCCCACTGCACACACTCTGTATAACCTCTTTCTCTCTCCCCCTCTCTCTCACACATGCACTGCATAAAACCTCTCTCCTTTTGACTTTATCTCTTCTCTCCCTCTCTCTCTCTCTCTCTCTCTCTCTCTCTCTCTCACACACACACACACACACACTCCCCTCTCTCTCTTTCTCTCTCCCTCACTCTCTCTCTCTCTATAACATCTCTCTCGCTGTTTCTCCCCCCCACACACTCTGTAGAACCCCTGACTTTCTCCTCCTCTCTCTCGCTCTCTCTCTCTTTCTCTTTTTAGTTCTGTTAGGGAGTTTTACTAAAGTTCACCTATGATAGGACTGAAGAAGACTCATTCTTAGGTATACAGGGATCCAATTCTTAGATTTGTCGTAAACGACCCAAAAGGTTTGGTAGCAATGGACGAGCAGCCAGGCTTAGTCTAGGAGGGAGAAGGGCTGTAGGCAAATACAAAGAACTCAGGGCACACCAATAGTCAAGAATACACTCAGAGACTGTAGTTTTATAAAAATGAGGTTATTTTATCATACATACAAAGGCACTTAACACAATAGAATCACATGTAAGTAAACACTTTTACATTCATACAGAAAAATATGTAAGCTTTACTCAAGGAAATAGTACACTTTACATGAATACAGATAAGTAGTCTGAGTAGCAAATCAATTCTTTTAAGCAACTTAGATACTGGTAACGTACTTTTAGGCAACCTAAACTTTAGAAAGTCCAGCCCTATCTGGAGATGAGAGTCTCAAAGTCAGTAGGGACACTGGGTGAACATGGACCCTGGGCGAAAGGACAAAGAAAGCCAGACACTGACAAAGTTGTCAAAATAGCAGGATTCTTCTATGTTGCAGATAGGTAATATGTTTAGTTAAAAGGTGGTTCAGGGAGGTCAGGTAGACCTACTCCCCCACCCCCCCTGAATGATTGGAGACTAAGGACCAGTGTCCTTAGGCTTGGGAGAACATAGTTGGGTGGTCCACCCCAATATGTCTGAGAAATCTCAGGATGGTCAGCTTCTTGTGATGGAATGCCCATCTGACAATTGTCATGATACTAGCTTGCTGGGACTCAACATAGGCGTTGGTTCAGAGACGTTGTCACATGGCAGGTCTCTCTCTATTTCCCAGTCCTCGACTTGATTGATTGTTTATTTATTATTTATTATGCACTTATACACAATTGTTTCAAAGCGCAACCATGCGGTTATTCATCGCGGGATGAAACAACAGTGTGTTTTTCTGCGTTGATATATCAATGCGAAAACTCATCGGTTTTATTCATTTTTTTTATTTTTGGGGGAGTTCCCCCCAACCCCATCCCCTTTAATTATTTAACTATCCCCAAACACCCACACCCCATCTATATATATTTTTAACCCCCCCTACAAAATTCGATGAGTTTGCATGTTGAAATGACAACAGTGAAAAACCCAGCGTCCTTTCATCCCCCGATGAAAGGACAGTGTACCAACCATGCATGGGAGGGGAAGACAAGACAAACAATCTCACTAGGCATGGTACATTCAGAATATGCAGGTGAACAGAAAAGGAAGTGTGTTGGGGGGGCGTTATAGGGACCAAATGCGCCCAATCCCGTCAGAACATGGTTTAAATGCAGAGAGATACCACTCTCGTGCGTTTCTTAACCAAGTGCAGTAGTGCTGCAGCTAGTGTAAGGCCCGTGGGCAAGTGCAGGAGGCTGGCAAGTGTTAGGCAGAATCACATGCAGTACCTTTTGGGACCATTACATGCAATTAAGACTACAAGTGTCGGTACAATTTCACCTTTGGTACAAGCCTGTACTACACAGTATTGTGGTAGCAATGTCTGAGCAGCCAGACTTATCTGAAGAGTAAAGTGAGCAGTACAAGGGGTTACACAAAGGGACCAACAATTAAAGTGATTCAAATAACCATGTACTCATGGTTTCTTGTAAAAAGAACATACATTTATTCACACAATCATTTGGAAAACATTACACTAGCAAGAGCAGCTCAATAGCATATACTAATATACTACAAATACACAACCAATAAGTTACTGAACAAGTTCAGCTCCCTTGAAGTGGGAGCAAAATGGCACTTCAGTTACTTTTAAAAGGGGTAAAAGGACAATATTAAAAGAAATCAAGGCACAAATACTTTCATAGGCAGGGAAAAGGGTTTCAGTTCACTACAACCAGCAATTCAATTCAATAGGCCTGGGCCAAAGTCAATGGTTCAGAGTCTTGTGTAGGATAGCACAGTTCTGGTAGTAAACGGTTAAGTCTTTGCCACGGATCTTAGAAGAATTTGGTCAGATGAAAAGTTAGATGTTGGATTAGGTTAGGACAAGCCTTCAAAGTCAGGAAAGTTTCACAAACTGATTTCCGGACCGCATTTGCACCTTTAAAGTGAAGAATAGTTGTAGCTGAGGCAGTTGTTCCTGGCAGTTCCTGCAGATCTCGCTGTTCCTGAGCTTCAGTCATGGGGATAAGAAGGAGGACGTCGGGAGGTTCCTGCGCTGCCCAGGGAAGAGGCCACAAGCTGGGCAAAACATCGGTTTAAGGTGTGAGTGCCTCAAAGACCACAAACTGGTATCCTTCCCACTGGCTATCCGTTTTTTTTCAGCACTCTGCAGAAAATTCGACCAGGATGGGGACGGTGTCCAGGCGACTTACGAGTTGGTTGTTCCCACCAAACTCAAGGGAAGAAGTTAACCTTGAAGGGCTTCTCTGCCGATGAAGTTTCAGGCAATTCGGACCTGCAGCAGAGCTTCACCGGTGGACCAGGAGTTGCAGCAGTCGTCTCCCTTCAGCTCGTGTTCGGTTGTCTCGTTCCAGTTGTCGACTCTGCTTTCCAAGTCCCAGAAGCCTGCTTTTAAACAGTTTTCATTCATTCCAGCCTGGCTGTCACTCACACAGCAGGGTGGCTGTCCTTGCCGGACAACCAGCCGGCCAATCATGCCAGAGTGCATTCAGGTCTCCTAGGAGACTAAGCACAGGGAGTTTGGGGCACCTCCCTCACATCCTGTCCAACCCAGACACTCAGGCGCCAGAGGAGGGCTTCAGCAGTGAAGCCCGCCAAAGGGCAATGAACAAAGGGACCAAACCTTGTTTGGCACACAGTGTTGGACACTAGAAGGACCTTTCCTAAAAGAAATGGCGAAAAAAGTCGACTAGAGTCTGTTTTTACAGATAGGTCTTGGGCGCCATATTGGAAAACATGGCTGACCCAATTTTTAGCTACCGGTATTCGAATTCGGGAAAAATTATGGTAGTTTGTTTAAAACCACTGCCACCAGCCATTTAGAGTAGGAAAGGGTAACATCTGACTGTTACATGAGTGTTCAGACTCAGGGGATGCTGGGCAACCCCTCCAGCACTCTATAGGAAGATAGTGTGTGCTGGGTCTGTAAATTTAAAAAGACTAGTAAAGTCAATTTAACTTTACATGCTCTGGGAGACAGCAGTCAGTCCCAGAGAAGGTATTTAAACATTGGGAAGTCTGAAAGTCATCCCTGTGCCACTGCACTGAAGGTGCTGTGTGACACATAAGAAAAAGATGATGCCTATGGAGTTGTTTTAAAACTCCATAACTAAAGAACACAAAAGTAAAAATACATGGAAGAGTGGAAAAAAAGGCTCACACTATTCCGAGGTAAAAAATCAAATCCTAGAAATCCCGCAAAGTTGCTGGGGGTCTCAAAAGGTAAGGGAATTCTTGAGAATTATCCCTAACAGCGAGGAAATCTTGGGACCTGAGAGGCTCTGAAGGTACACCAGGCAGCCAGTCAGTGAAAAAACTGAACAGAAATAGAGGGGAGAGAGCGAGAGAGAGAGAGCAGAAAGAGGTGGTTAGCAGGGGAGAGAGAAGATGGAGGCAAAGAGGAAAGTCTTGAGGATTTTCCGGAGCTTAAGTAGATCCGCTCAAGACGGAGAGAGGCAGGGAGGCTGTTCCAAAGGGAGGCACCTGCAGTGGATAAATATCCTCCCCCACCCCCCAACCCAAGTCTCTGCTTGGAGAAGCGGCTCACCCTCAGAGAGTTGAGGGAAGACAAGCGGAGGGCTCGGGATGGCGAATATTTAGGAAGAGAGCGTTGTAGATAGAGTGGGTCCAGGGCCCAGAAAGACTTGTGGACAATGTAAAGGGCCTTGAACTTAATCCCTGCAGCCACAGGGAGCCAGTGAAGGGATTTCAGCGTCAGAGAGATGCAGTCCCTGGGCTTGAGGCCAAGGATAAGTCTTGCAGTTCTGTTCTGGATGAGTTGAAGAGGAGGAAGGGTAGAAGAGGCCAGGTTGAGAAAGAGGCTGTTGCAGTCGTCCAGCCTAGAGAGGACCAGGGCTCTGGAGATGGCGAGCCTCTGGGAGAAGGGGAGAAAAGGTACAATACCTCTGACAAGGTGCATTTGGTAGTGGGACTTTTTAGATATGTCCACGATGTGAGAGTGGAGTCGAAGATGACACCCAGATTTTTTGCCTCATTGGTAGGTGGAGGCGCAGGGCAAAGGGAGGCTGGCCAGAGAGAAAGAGGGAAGGTGGGAGCAGGGGTCGCGATGAGGACAATCTCTGTCTTACTGGCATTGAGGCAGAGATCATTTGCAGTACACCACGGCTGAATTGCAGACAGACAGTCAGGTATGAGTGAGGAAGAGGAAGAGGCTAAGGGTGGCCTGAAGGAGAGCTGCGTGTCATCCGCATAACACTGAAAGTTGGAGGTGAAGGTGGTTATCAAATGGGCTAGGGGGGTCATGTAGCCATTGAAAAACCAGGGGGACAGGTTAGATCCCTGGGGGACACCGCACATAGAGAGAGTGATATGGGAGAGGAAGGACCCCAATTCCACCTGGGATGGGTGGTCAGAGAGAAAGAAGGTTAGCCACACTTGGGCCCGATCAGTGATGCCCAGGGTATCACGGAGACGTGCAATCAGAATGTTGTGGTCGACTGTATCGAGGCAGAGGAGAGGTCGAGCAGAATGAGGGCAGAGGGAGAGTTTGAATCAGGATTTGAGAGCAGATCTTCACAGGTGTTCAGAACAGCAGTTTCCATGCCTCTGGATGCTCTAAAGCCAGACTGGTGGTCATGGAAGCAACCAACAGATTCAGTGTGGAGGGTAAGCTGAGAAATAGCCAACTCCTCCAATAGTTTGCCCAGGAAAGGAGTGATAGAGATCGGGCGATAGTTAGCCGGAATGGAAGGCTCAGCAGACTTTTTTTCAGGAGAGGGTGCACTGGGGAGTGTTTAAGAGCAGCGGGGAAAATTCCAGTGGCGAAGGAGAGATTGCAGAGGTCGGCCAAGGCTGGGGCGAGAGAGTCAATGTTGTCCTTGATGGTTTTGCAAGGACAGGGGTCCACCTTGTTGGAGGAGGCTTTCATAGACCGGACTTGTCTAGTGACCTCCTCGGGTGTGACAGGGGATAGAGAACAAAGAAGAAGGGGAGGGGTGTGGGTGGCCAAGGGCTGTATAAAAGATGTTGGTGCATAAGGTAGTGAGGAAGAGAGAGAGGATAGGATATCCTGTGTTTTTCTAGGTCAAGTGTGCTGCCATGCCCGAGCATAGGGCCTGGGAGGGTGCAATGGGGGATTGATTGATTGATATTTTATTTCTATCGCGTGTGGCTGTGGTAGGGTTGGCTAGTTCCTTGCAGACTTTGAAAAGTTTGGCGGTGTTATTGGATGCCACGGAGATGCAGGCTTCAATAAAGACTCTTTTCTTGGAGCGGATGCAGAGTCTATACTGCCTTTGAAGGAGGCGGCTGGCCAGTTTGTCAGAGGGTGCGCCAGAGGAATCCTATTTCCATTCGGCTGCCCTGCACTTGCATTTAAGGGCAGTCAGTTCGTAGTCGTACCAAGAGTTGCACTTTTTGGTAGGCTTCAGTCGTACCCTCATGACAGAGGCAAGAATATCAAGAGTGTTGGAAATGGAGAGGTTTTAGTGGGAGAGGGCTGTGTCAGGGTTGGGGTCAGCCGCAGGAGTAGGAGGAACAGTGTAGGTAGAGGCAAAAGCAGCTACTGACACTCTTTTCATGGGTCGGATGACCTTGTAGATGGGAGGCAGTGCCAGGCTTACCGATGCAAGAGTAGAAGAGAGCTTCAAGTGAGAAGAGAGGAGAGAGTGATCAGTCCAGGAGAGAGATGTAGTGAGAGGGATAGATAGAGGAATTTCAGTTGAGATGAGAGCATCCAAGGTGTGGCCAGCAGTTTGCTTTGAGCCAGAAGATAAGATGGAAAGAGAGAGAGTCGCAAAGAGGGGAAGGGGAGACAGCTCAGAGCGGGAAAGACCCACTGTAGGTCCAGCAGGATTCCCACAAAGTACCAGCCAAAACTGCACTTCAGGAGACAAAGCACAGCAAATTTGTCTAGGCAATCGGGTATTGGGAAATTGCAGCCCAAACGGTCGCAGCTCTTCAAGAGGTGACTCTAATTGCAGCTTGTCTCGAGACCGGTTATGCCCTCAAATCCAGGGGAGGAAGTCGTCCGCTCTGGATCTTCCCTGTCGATCAGAAGAGGGGGTTGGAGCAGCAGCGGTTACTCAGCATCCACTGGCGGTTACTTGAGGTGGCTGCAGACACCCTTCTTCTTCTTCCTCAGATTCTTCCTTCCATGGGTCGACTCTCTCATTCTGCTGCAGGAGCCTTGCCTTTATGCAGGAATCCAGCAAATCAGTAGTTATGCCACATTCAAACTTTGAGAGCCTCCCAGTCAGAAATGGATTTAAGCAGATCTACTGGAGGACAAAGACCTGCAGAGTTTCGGTGTACCCCCAGTTTTATGTTCCTTCCAGACACGTTGGTGTCCTCGGGCGGGTTTCCCAATGGGAGCCCGGGAAAAAGACTAAAGATTCAGCTGGACCTCCCCCAACCAGGATGGCAGAAGAAGGCACAAGAAAGGACAAGCCATCAAGATTTGTCGAAATAAGAAGACAGGCCCCATTTTAGATCAATGGTGACCCATTTGTAGAAAATATCCACTGCCATCATCCACTCAGATGAACTTGTCACTGTAATTAGAAAGTTACAGGAGAAGTGGGAAAAGGGATATATTGGGGGGTCAATACGAGTCGAGCGGTAGGGGATACTGGGTACCGGTAAGGAGACTGGTGCTGGTAATCCCCTACTGCCTGATTCCGAGGTCCCCTAACGGGAACCGCAAGGGACGTGTGGTCGGACCACATGTCCCTTACGGGTCCCGTTAGGGGACCAGGCCGCTAATTACGGGCCTGCTATTAGCAGGCCCGTAAATAGCGCCTTCCCCATTCCCATTGACCCCTATGGAGGCTCAAATGGGAATGGGGAATGGTTGGTGTAATGGGGACATACCAGTCCCGCCAGGGTCGGACTAGACCGGTAAGTCCCCATTGCACCACACCGGACTCGGTCCCGTTATTGGTGGCAGTCATGGCGCAAATAGCACCATGACTACCACCAATCTTGGAATGAGGCCCATTGTGTTCCCTCAACACTGCAAATAAGGTGGGGTGTGCTGATTCCACAAAATAAAGTTAGGTATATATCATCATATATTTACGTGTAAGAATCTTACCAATTTACAAATATATTGGAAGCTGGTCCGGTTTGGTTCTTGAAAAGCGGCTTTGTCGGCTCTGGGGTAAGCACATTGACCCAATGTACCCCTCTCAACCACATTGACCCAATGTACCCCTCTCAACCACACACATCGCAGGGCATATTCAAGCTTGGTCTCCAATTGTGACAACATCCAAGGTGACCAATTCTGCTCTGCTCTATATGGGGCAAATTCCTTTGTGATTTTAGGGGCAGCCTACTATGTCTGGAAAGAAGCGGTAAGGCGCCCGGTGGCCGTCACATGATGCACTCTATCTTGGGCTCCTAATAAGCCATAGTAAAGGGGTTGGGGTATATTGTATGTGTTTACATTTTAAATCTGAAGTTTTATGATGTAATAAGCAGAATGGATCCGTGACCTTATTATGTTAGTGTTATATTGTAAATGTTTCTTTTATCTTGTGTTAAGGTTATTTTGTTTAAGCAAAATGCACAATAAATATTTTTTTAAAAAAAAGGTAGGATAAAAAAGCATCCCCCTGTCCTTAAAACAGCAGTTATCACAAGGACACTAAAAAGGGCAGCTCACAGAGCCCCTAGCACCAAAGCACAGAAAGTCCTGTGTGCTGCAATAATACACTGCGGGTGCCGAAAAGATGAAGGAAAGCATTACTCCAAAAAGATACGACCAATAGGGTTGGAAAAGGTTCCCAGAGGTGGAGCAAAAGACTGAGTGGGTGTGCAGAAAGGGTCGCAATCTCCCAGGAAAACTGATAAAAAATCCAAGAGTCCAGCAAAAAGTGCTGGGGCACCCAAAGGCAGGGGGAATATTGCACACCATGACATCCTACCAAACAGTTTCTCTCCTTTCTCTCTCACTCTACCGTTTTGTTTCTGTGTCCCGGTCCCCTTGGCTCTTGTGGAGTGGCTGACCGTGAATCCTCTCATTATGTTACTGGATTGTACTTGGCCGAGTTTTCGCAATGTCTCTCCGTATTTATTTCCTGTGTGTTGGGGCAGCTGCTTTTAAGACACGGTTTGCATTCTACACATCAGAGAAAGAAGATATGGCGCTTCCGTTCCACTGCGCGCTCTTGAGATGGGCCTAAAATACAGGATGTAAGCAAACTCACACGCCCATGCTCCCAATCATGGTTCAAAGCAGCCAGAGACCACAGTTGACTCTAAAAGCAGCTAAATGAAGATTGCTGATACTGTGGCCGGGTCATTTGGGTCCATCTTAACCCTATTGCTGCTGGGACTTCAATGCTTTCCTGTGCTCATTAAGCCACATATTAAGGGCAGTGAAAGGGTTCATGTCACAGGGACCAGTTTAAATAAATCGCTCAGTTTTGAATCACTGCTGGCTAATTTCTAAGCAATGTAGCATTGACATTCGCACAAACCATCTGCTAAAATGTCTTCCTTGTGTCAGCAATTGGAAATTGAGTTTTGGAACTGTTGGTGCTAAAACTGCACAGCTTGTGTAACCCGGTTCCAGGGGAGGGGGTGCTGCACCTCGCAATCAAGGCGATGTAGTCAGCTGGGATTCGGGAACCCAGACCAGCTGTGGGCCTGATTGTCAAAAATGCAGAGAATCCCCTCCGAATTCTGGTACTCATTAAAGATGCCTGGTCTTGACTCGTCCACTGCTCCAGTGTCCTGTGACGATCCCTAGTCCAGCAGGAGATCGGAGCCGCCTTCAAGGGTTTCACGTAGGGCTGACACCCTACCTTCTAGAGTGCTGAAATCAGTTTCTTTCGAGGTTCCAAACCTTTTTAGTTTTGGCTATTAGGGGACACGAATAAGCCAACTACACATAGGGAAAATGTCATATGAGGAGGGACACAAAGCTTGAAGGTGTTATTTGGTTATTTGTCCACCCATTGACTGCCCATTGCCATGCTAATCCCTCTGGCTATTCCCATCCAGTTTTTGCCCCTCCCCGCCCCAAACACCTCCATGGGAACTCTTCGAGTTCATTTTATTCAAGCCTTAACATCAAACTTAGCACTGGAAGTGCCTGCCAGTGTTTTTTTTCAAAGCTGTGTTCTGAGAGTTAATGAATTATAATTGGAGCTGTACACACGCGCAATAAAAATGTCTTAACCAGGTCTGCCTTCAGCCTCTCGATTTATAAGCCCTAGACCTGTCCTTCACTGAAGTCTTGTTAAAAACAAGCATTGGCAAAGGGATCAGTTTTGGTTTGTGTTTAAGTATAAGGCATTTGCCAAGCACTGCTATTGTATGCCCGACTCGCACCGTTTTGCAGCTGCTACCATCAATGGGCAGTTTGTACCACTATGGCAGTGCCTGGCAAATCCCTTTCCCATGCCTACACAAAAGGCAAAACTGTTGGCATTGCCTTTGCTTGTTTTCTGAATAGACTGAGCCTCTATTTTACACATCGGTTTGTCCATGAACACCTAATGCAGGCCAAATGCTCCACACTTTAAAACATCAACTCTTGATGATTCAAATATATGTATGTAACCATAAACACATTTATCAGATTGTTATATAAATATATGAGACCCATTACTAATCTTTCTAATCTATCCTTTTCGAAGAAGATCATTGAAAGAGTAGCTGTCACAATTGTGTTCCCAGTTCAATAAGATCACAGGCACTGTTAGGAGATGGATGATGCCTGTTGTGTGGGGGTCTAGTTGTTTGGCAACGTGAGCGCCGTGACTGCGTCATGACGCCCATGTGCCCATTTACTAAAAGGGGCCCTGCTGGCGCTGCGAGGGCAGAGCAGCAGAGACCCAGGAAGTGCCAACTCGTGTCTGTGTTCCTTGTGTCTAAGGCCTGCCCCTGGTCGGGGCCTTGTGTGTGCAGCGCGGCCCGAGTTCCCTCAGAGCTGCGGCTGCTTGTGAGCGGGGTGACACCCTCGCACTACTGACATTGCGCTCGGTGTTCCGGGCGCTGTATGGTGCCACCCTACTAAGGATTCGCGGTTGCCCACCGGTGTGGGTATCCAGTCGGGTGATCCCGACAGCATCTGTGGCTGCCCCGGAGACCGGAGGCAGCCCACAACACTGGCGACGCAGAGGACTCGCCGTACGCGCACGTCGGAGTGCGAGTCCGCAGGAGATTCTGGCGCCGGTGCGGTGGAGGCGAGGTGATGAACCCACGTGTTGGGTAGTCGCTGCGTAGCGGGTGGCCCAGGAACCTGGCGCTGCTGAACGGCACAGGTCGCCTGGTGCCCGCGGAGGATCGTCGCAGCCCTGAAGAAAGGGCGGTGGGCGTGGCCCATGCAGACCCGGGCCCGGCGGTGGAAGAAAAACACTGCGGCGGAGTAGCGCAAGTCCCTGGCCCCTGAACAAAGAAAGGGGGCGGGGCGAAGTCCCGCAACGTGTGCCCCAGGCGGAAGAGACACTAGAAATCAGCCCAGAAAAGGGGCGTGCCCTCTCTGAGGCCCTGAACAAAAGGAGCAGGGCGGTGCTACATCTCCGCCTCGCCCGTAGGGTAAGGGGGAAACATTCCGGCATCAGGGCCGCAGTGAGGAGGAGCCTGCCGTGGTCCACAGTGAACGGGGGTCCCAATCAACATCCGGACCAAGGGAAGGAAGAGAAAAAAAAAGAAAAAATACCCTTTTTCTTTTTGCAAATACCTGGCCGGAGAACACATCGGAGGTTGCTCCGAAAAGGGGCCTGGCCCAGCGGCGGCCAACAACAAGTAAGGGGCATGGCCCCAGCGCTGGCCCAGCCCCGTGGACAGAGAAGAGGGGTGTCGTCCAAACCCCCACAGTAGTACACAATAGGGCCCGAGGGGTTGCAGCTCCACCTGGAGTGCTCGTGCGCCCCTGGCCAGGAAGAACGTGGGCACTAAAAGGGGTGAACATTGTGGTGGGGGCACCCTGCATGTTACCAGCCACAGCAGGCTCCCATCAACACCGGTGATTTGCACATGACGTCCTCACCTGTACCCAGCATGTCGGACGACGAAGGAGTATGTCGGGGACAGCTGGCACCAATACCCCATTTTGATGTCCTGGGTGCTGCCTGTAAGCCTGGGGGCCCGGTGGGTGGACTGGGAGGAGAACCTGGAATTGTACTTCGCTGCAATGGAGATCAAAGACACAGCCAAATGCCCGACACTCCTCTACTTTGCCGGGCTGGCCGTCCAGAGACTGTTCAAGACATTAAGGCCCCGAGATCAATCGTACGGTGCAGCCGTCTCAGCCCTGAACGAGTACTTCAGACCCATGGTCAACAGGGACTATGAGAGGTTCAGGATGAGGTGTGCGAGGCAGGAGGAAGGGGAAAGCCTCGATGCATTCCATGGGAAGCTGCGCGGTATTGCACTGTCCTGTGACCTGGGGAATTTCGAGGAGGACGAGATATGGGCGCAAATCATCTATGGCTGCAGCTCCACCAAACTGCGTAAACAGGTTCTGAGGGACCCAGCGCTGACCCTCAATCGAATACTGGAGTTTGGCCGGGCCCAGGAACTGGGGGAGGTGTGGGCCTCGGTCATGGACTCCTCTAGACACCACCTAAAGATGGAGGCCCCCATGCAGCGGGTGAAGGTTGAGGAGGTGGCGGCTGTTGGCAGGCGGCCAGGAGGAAGAGTGATGAGGAGGGGAGACTGGCCAAAGAGAGACCCCAATGCCACAATGTGTCATCAGTGTGGGTGGGATCTTCCACACACACAGGACTGTCCGGCGATAGGTCAAAACTGTGGGAGGTCCGGGAAAGGAGATCACTTTGCACGAGTATGTCTCGCTCCAGCCCCAGCCGGTATGGTGGGGGCATCAGGGGGGAGTGAGGCAAAGGGGAGAAAGACCCCCAAGGTGGTGGCGGTCCAGGTGGCGGAGAGTCCCCAAGAAGCACTGTATGATATGGAGGAAGAGGAGTAAGAAGAGAATGTATTCTTCTTGTCCTGCAGCGGCGCCGGGGGCCAGTTTGATCCCGGGATTTTCTGAGTTGGAGGGGCCCGTTAGAAGCTTGCCCTGTGGTGTGAGGACTGGAACACACCTGTTTGTTTTGCAGTGTCAAATATGTTTGAGTTTTAGTAGCTGTTAGGTGGTGCACGGACTGGAATGCACCAAAGGTTTGGTGTGGGGTTTTATTTGATTTTGTTAGTTTATAATAAAGGAGGGATGTTGTGTGGGGGTCTAGTTGTTTGGCAAGGTGAACGCAGTGACTGCGTCATGACGCCCACGTGCCCATTTAATAAAAGGGGCCCTGCTGGCGCTGCGAGGGCAGAGCAGCAGAGCCCCAGGAAGTGGCAACTCGTGTCTGTGTTCCTTGTGTCTAAGGCCTGCCCCTGGTCGGGGCCTTGTGTGTGCAGCGCGGCCCGAGTGCCCTCGGAGCTGTGGCTGCTTGTGAGCGGGGGTGACACCCCCGCACTACTGACATTGCGCTCGGTGTTCTGGGCGCCGTAGGGTGCCACCTTACTAAGGATTCGCCGGTTGCCCACCGGTGTGGGTATCCAGTCGGGTGATCCCGACAGCATCTGTGGGCTGCCCCGGAGACCGGAGGCAGCCCACAACAATGCCCATCGTTTGCTGGAAGACTGGAAGAGGAAGGTGATGGTTAGAGTGTCCTGCTGGATCTGTTTTTAGACTTTGATAAGGTCTTCCATGAGGCACCAACCCCCTTCCTGGCAGCCCTATTTGGCTTGTGCAGTGTGGTCCTGTTTTGGTGATCCTCAGTCCTCCCAGACTCTCATAGGGCGTCCAGGTAGTTGCCTCTAAGCCCCCATGCCCGTCGAGTCACGTGCAGGTTTGCACCAAGGAACTATATACAAATGTATATATCAGGCTTTCTATAGCGCAAGCAAGCCTGGAAGCAGCGGTTGCCACTGGGAGTCATTGAAGAAGTTGTACAAAAGAAGGTGTATGAGCGAGGAGGATAAGGCAGAGGAGGGTTTAAGAGAGGAGAGGATGGGTCTACGACTTGGCCATCAGTAGTCCATGTGGTGTTCTTTAAGGAGCACTGTCTTCCGTTCTTTTCTGCACATCAGGAGGGGGTATGTAGGGGCATTGGCAAGCTGTGACCCAAATGGGGTTTGAAGGCTGAACTCGAGACTTAATCTCCTTATTCCTGTGAGATTGAGTTCAAATCATCTCATCACTACTAGACATAGGACTTCTCCTCAGCACCTCAAATGAACTCCGGGGTCACGGCTTCTTTTCACTTGTTGAAGTGCCTTGCTTGGAATTGCCTCTTCAAGTTCAGGCCCCCATAGCACGTATCCTCTCCCACCCGATTATGTCAATATCCTTTTCCCAGGTGCTCCAGGATACCTGCTTTGCACCCCACAGCTGGTCACAAACTCAACAGCCAGAGGTTGTCTCTATCTCAACAACTAGAGTCGCATCTCCTTTGCCATAACTGGATTTCAGTGACTATTGGTCACCAGCGCACTATGCTCAAAGCTCTATGCTTGGCACATTGGCCATTCCAGGGCATCGACTCCACGTGTAACCCATCCAAGCTGCGCAGTTATTGACTGAGATGGAAGGGCCACTTAAAAGCTCAACTTCAGATTGAAATTGAGGGGCCGTCCGTCCTTTTCGATTCAAGCTGTCTGGCTCTGGGACTCTCCTCCGTTTTGGGCGCTGGATTTCCAGATACCCCTTGCTCTCTGGAAAGCCCCTAAAACCTGGCGATTCCTGCCAACCCTCAAAACCCCCTAGGGATATAAATGACCCATCTTCGTGTAACTTACAGATGTCATTGGCTAAACCTAATGTCAACACTCGCCTCTTTCAGGCTCTAGGTAATTTCTCAAGATCTGCCTTGAAAACAAATATCTGGTAAGGATGAACAATCTCGGCACGTCCTAAGATCGCAGCCGGTACCCTCTTACCACTCTCCCATGCAAACCTGCACTACAATCCCATGGCATCATGTACATCATGCACAGGTTTGGTCATGCCCCATGGTTTGCCATCGCCCTCTTGGATGCTCTCAGAATCGGAGGACGGCTACGCCGTGCCCTCCTTCTGCTTGCATTGTCAGGTGTACAATAGTGCACAGAAGCGGGCACCGGTGGATCAAACATTGCCTGTATACTTTATTTTTACATTTATAAAGCACACAAAGCGGCCCTGGCGCATCGTGGTGCTAAGTTACATCGGAAAGAACAGGAACGCCTGTCTGTGGTTCTTGGTTACAGTGACCCTGATACCAGACAGGTGATGGTTCCATTGACATTGACAAGGCAGCGTGGGCAAAGTTACAAGCTCAATGGTTCCAAGGTAAAACCGAAGGGCCAAAGATAACTAGAGTCCTTCCTGGGATGGATGAGTGAGTGGGCAGCTTGCGATGGAGTGAGCTAGTTGAATATCTCAGTTTTGAGTGATTTGCGGAACGCTAGGTGAGAGGTCTCATTCCTTAGGGTTGTGGGGAGGGCATTCCAGTATTTGGGAGCAAGGAAAGGGAAGCTGGCACCTCTTGCTTTAGCCCTTTTCAAGGTGATGACTTTAAGCTGATTGGAGTGATGTGACCTCTTGGATCTGGAGGAAGTAGCTCTCACTACTTTTTCAGCAATATTGTGTATACACAATGAACTTGACCCAGGGGAAGACTGGCAACATTTTGCCTGGGGGACAAGTGTAATTTTCCAGCCCACAGTGCAACGGCCCAGCTTCCCGAACAAGTCAACTCAATTCCAACCTCGACCCCCGCACACATTCTTAAGTATAAATTGATTATATTATTGGCGTTACTTTCCTTTTATGCAACATATATTTCCGGTCTGTGTGTGGTTTCTTAGCAGAGTGGACTCCTGGAATCTCTCACACATAACAAATATATGCAAATGGTTTCACCATGCTAATACAATTTGGGAACGTAATATGTGTTTTCAAAAACGTCTCTTTTAAAGTCTGCACTTTGTATGTATATCTGTATGAAGGGGTGCAGGCGCTGTCGGCTTGGGGGAACCATGCAGGACCCCCTCCTTTCAGAAATCTTCACATTTCCACTCGTCTCAACTTCTCGCTCCTAAGTTTTGGAATTCTCTACCTCCTACTATTCATTCCTTTTCTTTTCTTATTCAGTTTAAACAATTTCTTAAAAGGCATCTACTACAGTCTGCTTTCCCGAATCATCACATGAACTAAGGCTCTGATATTGCAAGCTTTTCCTGTCATTTATCTTTGTTTTTGTACCATATTGTTTTAAAATGTAAAGCGGTTGACATAAAAGTGCTATGTATGCACCACTAATTCATAAATAAACAGGTTAAATTCATGACGACCAAAACTGCAAGAACAAAGTGCAGACTTTAAAACAGACGGCTAAGAAAACACGGAAGAAATGGGAAAGCTGGGGTTTGAGCCCATGTTTCATCATCTCCCAGTTTGCAATTTGAGAGCAGTCTAGATCTCTTCCTGTTCAATCCGATCCGATATTTAGTTTTAGACCAATATAAAGCAGTGACAAAGCTAGAGAATTCATTGGTAGAGCCGAGCCATTGATGAACCAGGGGGACTGGCTTTGCTCTAACAACCAAACATGCGCTGGCACGGCAAAATAACCAGACCTGGCACCAAGTCGAACCAAACCCCACAGCATAAGACCCTCATTTGGCATCCTGTCTCCCCACCAGTATGCATTATGTAAACGGCTATAATTAACAGAGAGCATATTTACATAGAATATCACCCAAACGAAGTTGGTACTCATTTATCAAGCTTAGAAGGATGAAAGGTTGAGTTGGCATTGCCAGGATTCGACACTGCGACCTGCAGATCACACACAGATCGCAGCAGTGAGTGCTCAACCCACTGAGCTATCTTACCAATATATGATGAAAACTCACTATAATCCTAGCCTGTGTTGTGTGTACTTTCAAAGCACCAAGTCACGTGATGAAGCAACCTGAAACAATATGAGACGTGTTTACCACAAGGGTCTGTTCTTGGTCCTTTTCTCTTTACACTTCCTTTCTTGATCCTGTCACCTGTTCCTTCGGAGCGTCACATCATTTCTACGCAGTTGACATTTCTTTCTCGTCCTTCACTCCAGACATTCATGCTACTCTTTCCTCCTGTTTTACTGCCATAAAGTCATGGACGACCTCTCACTTTCTCACCTTAAATGCCAGAAAGACGGAAGTTCTTTTATTTCCTGCTACTACTCTTCCGCCTGCTTCTACTCATCCTTTTCATTATCTTCCCCCTCAGCCGTGCTGATTTCCCCTACTGCCTGTAATCTCAATCTTTATCTTGACACTAATCTCTCTTTTAGTCATCATATCTCACTCCTCTCGCGCTTGTCGCTATCACCTCTTCAACATTCGTAAAATTCGCCCCTTTCTCACTTTTCATGTCACTAAGCTTTTAGTCTCTTCCCTAATTTTCTCTCGACTTTTCTACTGCTCTGTTCTACTGCTCTGGTCTCCTTGCTCTCGCTTAGCTCCACTCGAATCAATCTATCATTCCTCCACCCGCTTGCCCTGCCTATTATCCTATCGTGATTCCATCTCCTCTTCTCTTGACTCTCTTGGATGGCTCTCCTTTCATTCTCAGCTGAAATTCTATTTTCTCTGTTTATTATTGAAACCTTTACATGGCTTTGCCCCTGATTATCTTGCTTCTCTTATTTCATTTTACTCTCCTTCTCGTCCTCTCTGCTCTGCTGGACTTTTCTTACTCACTGTTCCATGTGCCCCTTGTGCACAACTCGTTTTCGATCCTTTCAACTGCTGGCCCCTTTCCACTGGAATCTTCTTCCACTTTCTCTCAGAGCTATAACCTCTTAGTCTCTGTTTCGCTCCTCCCTTAAATATCACCTACTACTGTCTCCTGCTTGATTGCTATTGGCCGATAGCAAATACAATTGTTTATACTGATTTTAATGTACTGTTCACTGCTTCTTTGTGAAGCGCTTTGGTAAGAAGCGCTTTATAAATCTCAATAAAATTCAATTCAAGTGTTAATTGAATCATATGTTCATAATATATATCACTTGGTCATAAAAAAGAAAAGGGTCTCATGAATCCTCCGTTTGGGTGTCTTGGAATGCAGATCAATCACATATTTCAGCTAAAATCAATCAACCTGCTGATCTTTGCAGACGTGTACATCATTTACCCTAAGTGAGGGGTCAGAAATGAAAGCCGGACACAACGTTGTCATGCCTTTGGTTAAAGAAATGTAATTAAATGATAATGGGTTGGGAAAATGCGTCTCTGACCCTATGCTAAAGAGGAGATTCCCTACCTAAAACCACAAACAAAGGATCTGTCTGTGTCAGGATGTCAATAACTGAAAAGCCGTCCCCGTGTTCAAAACGTCCTATCCTGACCCTCCCACTACAAACAAATCAATCAGATGTGTAAGGAAAAGTCTTTAACTTTATATTGGCAAAAAAGTGTTCACAACTGAAAATAAGAATAACTCCAACTAAAATGTTCTCGAAGGTGGATGCCCTTGGATCCAGACGGTGAACCACTTCCTCGGGATTCCTAAATAGGATGGAAATGGTCCCTTTTACTAACAGTTCCTTTGTGTGTCTCCCTTATTCACGAGGTTCCTGTTTAAGCAATAAGTTCTGTAACAGTCTTTCTTTAACACAAATGTCTCATTGGTTTAGAAAACACTGTAGTTATTTCAAATCAATTTCTCCTTGGTTTAGTAAACACTGTCTTTCTTTCGTTAACACCAAATTCTCCTTGTTTTAGAAAACACTGTCTTTATTTAGTTTTTCTGGAAGCTTTGCACACTGCCTGATGTACTCTCCTATCAGAACTTCACTTATGGTTTTCACTTGCCCGGTGCACTCCTCTGCCAGGACTTTTGTGATTCAATTGCCTGGTTTCTTTCCCTTTCCAGGATTTCTCATGCTTTTCAATTACCTGGTGTCTTTTTCTTACCAGGACTTCTCATAAGTTTCAAATGCCTGGTGTCTTGCCAGGACTTCTCATGTATTTCACAGTTTCTCTGTATCACCAATACTGTACGTATTGCTCTTGGCTTGGTACATATGTTTGTGGTAAGGTTTGTTCAAGTTTTTCCCCACACTTGCAATTCATGCATCCATAGCTCATTGGGGATTGTACTTTGCCTTTTCTGCATTCAAACAATCTTCTTGTATTTTTCATGCTATCACATTCAAATTGTCATTGGCGTGGTTGCCCGCCTGCGCCGGGGTCCCCACTGGCTTGGAGTAGACTCACTGGTTTTGTCCAGCATCTCCGATCCAGTTTGCGTTTCTGCGGCATGATGCTTTCACCCGCTTTCCACACTTGAGTGTTCAGACGTCCTTCCAGCTTACTTCGCGGCTCCGCAGTCACACGCCTCCTTCCCTTCATTTCCCAGAATGGAGAACGCTGCCTCTATGAGCTGCAAGTGCCCAGGACCTTTCTCATGGCTTTCAGTGGCTCCACTGTTCGTCTGTCTCTCGCCCAGTGTTTCCCCTTCTAATTTGGCAGCCTTCTCTGCTCCGCCACACTCGTACGTGATTTCTGCATTTGTGAGCCTCTGCTTTGGAGCTAACGTATTCTCCTGGACTGCCACACCAGTATTTTGCTTTTCATGTTTAAATGTCCCATGCACAGGTGATTTGGAAAAAACAACTAGACTGCACATTGTGTTTCGAGCTCTTATTACCTTGTTCAAACTCCTTCATCCTCCTCGTCTCAGTACTTGAGTGATTCTGGGAGTTGAAGTCCATGAGTGCCATTGGATACATTGGGGGTCATTACAGCTTTCCCGGTATCCCAACGACAATTCCGATGGGATAACAGGAAAGCTGCATTACCGTTTCAGCCACCCATTATCTCGGTATTACCGGGATATTAACCATGGTGGAGTAATAAGTTCCCATTCGCATGGAGTACCATGGAGTCCCATGGGAATGGGAACCATTGAAGCATTGGCACCTTTGTTAATGGTGCTGGTTCTTCAGTGAATTATCTGTCCGTAGGGGCCTGAACTACCGGCAGGTCAGGCTTGCCGGTAGTTCACTGCTCCTACCAGCAGACTCAGAGTATGCCGGTCTGGAAAGGGTGCCGGTACACGTTGTTACTGGCAACTTTTTCTGGACCTGCATACTCGTAATGAACACTATTATGTTTAAATAGTTCTTCTCAGTGATTTTACATAAAGGTACCTCAGAAACAAAAGGTGTTGTGTTGGAGCTTTGTGTGTTTAGGTCATGGTTGGGTGTTTGACCACAAAAATATAAAGAATCTGTTTCTTTACTTCCTCTACAAGTGGTAACAAGCACCTGCCAATAGGCCATTAGGGTCTTGGGTATTAGAGGGTCTTCCTCGTGGGAAAGGGGGAGATACCGCATCTCGTCCAATGAAGTCATGACATCTCCCCTGTAGATGTCTCCTTCCATGTGATCTTCCCTAATAAAGCCACCCCCAGGGTCAGGATCAAGTAGCAGCTGCTGTTCCCTAGCCACATGGGAGGAGGTCGCCGCCGGGGAATCTGTTATGACTCGATTGGATTCATCACATCTATTTTCCTTACCCATCACCCACCAGTGTCTTTCCCTTGCACCACATTCTCAATGTCCCCCTGTTCCTTACAATTAACTTTCAGATCCCTGTTGTCCTTTTGCTCCATCCTTTAACACTTAACTCAATCCTCTTCCTTTATCGTGCACACACCTTCTTCACCTGCCCATATTGCTGCATCACAATTCCTTGCCAATCACCCTCCTTTAATTGATCATCACACTAAAGCCATGACTTGCCCCTCAACACCTTCTGTTGCCCTGGTTCTCATGTAGACAGCAGATCACCTTGATTGGCAAGTCAGCCTCTGCCAGACATGACAAGAAGCCGGGGCTGGGTCTTGCATGTAATTCTGGCCATGGGGTCTGTACTTGAACAACATGGAGCAAAAAAAGACAAAGTGAGGATGTAGCGTTTTTGTGCTCCCTAATTGCACTTTCTTGGAAAGCCGGCTGCACATATCAATCCATGGACGCAGAGGCAGCTGCACAGGAATCCATCTGGGATCTGGTGACGGAGAGGCAGCATGAGCGACCTAATATATTTATGTGTGTTTCCAAGTAAGGTGGAGAGTATGTGTGTGTTTGCGTGTGGTGTATGTGTTTCAGTTTCTGTGACAGGGGTTGTGTGTTTGAGTGTATTTATGACTGTCTAAAGTGTAGGTGATGGATGCATCAGTGCTCATGTGGCTTTGTTTCTATATATCTGATTCCTTTGTTGATCTGCATGTGTCTTTTGTTGGTGCCATAAGATAAGAGGGATCTATGTGATCACTGCGACCACACACAATTGCGGCCGTCGCAATTGTGAGGGCAACATTTTGGGCCATTACCAATAAGATTGTTCTGGACAAGACGATGATAAGCCATTCCAGACTTCAGGTGTCATTCAGAGTTGGTTAGTAATGGTAAAATCAGAAGTATTTGGCAAATAACGCCGATTTTACTGTGCACCCTTTTCAGAGTTGGATCAAATACCATTAGCAGCATTTCATTAAAAGGAAGATGGGAGAGGGGGATTGTTTCTTATGTTTCCAAAGGGCAATGTTAAGGGGGTGAAAAGGTAGGCATCTCTGATTGCCCTCTCTCGCTCCACCTTACCCTTGTAATGCATACAAGGGTCAGAATTTAGGTTTTTGTGCCTATAAAATGAACAGTAGTGGCATGAGCCACTACTGCACATAGCCAATTTCTGCCTTAACATTGATGGCGGAAATGGTTGAAAGAAATGCAAAAAAACTACTTTTTACATAACCACCAGCAGAGGTGGTATTTCTCAAATAGCTCTGGAGGTATTCCAGAAATACTAGGTGTGCGTTTTAAATCACTGACACCTCCATTGTGTGCTGTATTAGTGCTTTTTGCAAATTTCTAATCTAGGTGTGCTTTTTATCCTGTGCATTGATTGTCTTCCTTGCACACCCACTACTCTGTGCCTGCCTGGCTTCTAGGCCACTTAGTGAATTCCTGTGCGCTGTGCAGCTCCCTGCTTATCTCTCTCTCTTCCCCCTACTCTCACAGCACTCTCAACCTCCTCTTTTATCTATTCTCACTGCTATTCTATCACTTATCCTACCTCTCTCATGATGTCTGGAAGAAAAAAGCAGAATAAAGGGCTCCTGGACTCTAATCCAGGCCTACCTATCGCTGACACATAAGTCAATGCCACTTCCAGGCAGACTATTAAAGATATCCTTTTCACTGTCCCTTCTCCTGACCCATGGACCCCCCATCTGGTCTCCACTCTTTCTCGTTCTCACCGATTAATGGTGGCACTAGGTGGGAAGTACTCCTTGCATCCTCTAGATGTCTCATTAATGTCCATCACAATGGCACTGTCATGGCCCAAATTTCTCAACCTACTCTTATCCTTTGCGGCCTGCCTTCTCTCATTAACGTCCTCCCTTCTCCTGCCACCCCTGCTTCCTCTCCCCTCACTCCGCCACCTCCGATGGGAGTACCACGGCCCTGTACACCACCTCGGAAAACCTTTAAAGGTGGTAATCAGCTTCACTTAGCTACTCTAAATGCTCGCTTTGCTGTCAAACACTCCTCTGACATCTGTCTCCTCCTCGAAGACTTTGACCCGACATCCTTGCTCTTACCGAGACGTGGTTCAATGCCATCTCTGTCATTTCTCTTGAGACTCTCCTTACTAAGGGCAACAAAATCCTCTCCAAACCCCGACCCAACAGGCCTTGAGGTGGAGTGGCACTGATCTTCCCTGAGTGGGTCCCTGCTTCCATCATTCCTATTCAATCCTACTCCTCTTTTGAATGCCTAGTCTGTAGGCTTGGGGTCTTGCCTACTATCTCTCTCTTACCCTCGCCACTATCTACAGACCACCTGGCCCTATATCCCTCTTCCTCTCTGAATGGGCTGACCTTGCTTCATCCCTTTCAACCTCTTCTTTCAAACTCCTCCTCCTTGGTGACTTCAACATCCACCATCTGTAAACACCCATCTAGCAGTTCGGGGGCCTCTGTGACTACCCCTCTCTCACTATTCTTCTTTCCAACCCAACTCACTCTGCCGGTCCCACCCTTGATGCCCTCATCTCTGGTAACATCCCTATCTCTAATCCAGTCACCTTCCCCCTCTCCTGTCTGACCACGTTCACCTTTCCCCCCACATGGGGCCCCTCTATCCAAGCCACCCTCTGCACTGCCTCCTTTGCCCTCATTCGACCGATGAAGCAAGTGTCAGTTGCTGCTTTTGCTTCCACTTTCATCCCCCCTCTCACTCACGCTCCTGACTCTCCCTCTGACTTTGTCCTTGCTAATCTGCACCTTGCCATCTCTAACACCCTTGACATCCTTGCCCCTGCCTTGAGGATCTGACTAAAACCTCCCACCAACAACAGCAACTAGTACGTCTCTGATCTAGCATCTCTGAAACGCAAGTGCAGAGTTGCTGAACGGAAGTGGCAGACCTTGGGTTTTTCCTCTGACAAACTGGCTTGCTGTCTGCTCCAAAGGCAATATCACTTCTCTATCCGCTCCACGAAACAGGCCCACATCCTAACCCGCATCTCTGGAGCCACTATCAACACGGGCGAACTTTAAAAAATCTGCAAGGAACTCGTCAATCCACCTCTCTCCTTCCTTCCCAGGTTCTCTGCACTGCCTTGCTGTCCCACCTCACATTCAAAACTCAGGGCATACTGTCCTCACTCTCCTCCACCCCCATTTCCTCTCCCATGTCTGCTCCCCTGCCTCCCTTGGCCCCCTTCCTCCCACATTCCTCACTCTCTTCCCTCCTGCCCATAGCAGTGGATGAGGTCTCTAAATTGGTCCGCTCTATGAAGGCCTCCTCCTAACAGGTGCTCCCCCGCTCCTCCAGAACCATTAAGGACAACATCTCTCTCTTGACCCCGCTCTTACTGACTTCTGTAAACACTCCTTCACCACTGGCTCTTTCCCTTATCCCTCAAGCTCTTCCTTGTGCACCCTCTCTTAAAGAAAGCTGTCTGCTAACCACTCCTGCCCGGATAACTATTGCTCTTTCTCTATTACCCTTTTCCTGGGTAAAGATTTGGAAATGTTGGTCCTCCCCAACCTCACCCTCCACAGTGATCTTGTTGGTTTCCTTCATGACCACCTACCTGGATTCCGGGCATCCAGAGGCACATAAACTTCTCTCCTGAACACATGTGAAACCATGCTCACAAATGTTGACTTCAACACTCTTGCTGTTCTCATCCTCCTTGATGTCTCCTCCGCCTTTGACACGGTCAACCATTCCACCCTCTTAAGACGACTCTGTGACACCCTTGGCTTCACTGACCGGGCACTGGATTGGCTGACCTCTTTCCTCACTAACTGCCCTTCCCAGTTGCAACTGGGCCCTTTCTCCTCCACCACCACCCTCTCTAACTGTGGCATTCCCCAAGGCTCTATCCTATTGCCATGGCTCTTCAACAACTATCTCACCCATCTTGCTCACCTGATCCCCTCCTTCTGCCCTCATTTGCAGTTTTATGCCAATGACACACAGCTTTGCTTCAAACGTCCCTCTACTTCCCCCTCTTCCCCCTCTCCCATCCCGACTGTCTGTCTACCATTCAGGCATTGTGTGCAGCGGATGATCTCTGTCTCAATGCCAGTAAGACAGAGATCCTCCTCATCGGGACACCTGCACCCTCTTTTTCCTCTACCCTATGGACACCCTCTATGGACCCTCTAACACCACCATCTTGTGCATCCAAAATCCTCTGGGTCATCTTCGACTCCGCTCTCATTCACCCCTCACATCATGGACCTTACCAAGAAGTTCCATTTCCAGCTCCACCTCCTCAGAGGCATTCCTCCTTTTCTCACCTTTTCCCCCAGAAGCTCAATGTCCCCAGAGCTCTGGGCCACTCCAGGCTGGACTACTACAACAGCCTCGTTCTCAATCTCCCTCTTTCCTCCCTTTGCCCCCTCCAGCTAATTCGGAATAAGACTTCAAGACCTATCCTTGGCCTCAAGCCCAGGGACCGTATCTCTCAAGCCTTAAAATCTCTCCACTGGCTCCCGGTGGCTGCAAGGATCAAATTCAAGACCCTCTGCATCATCCACAAGGTCTTCTGGGGTCTGGGACCACACTATCTCCAACTTTCCCTCCCTAAATACTTCCCTGCTAGAGCCCGCCTCCCCTCTAACGCCAACTCCCTGACAGTCAAACGCTTCCCCAAGCAGAAAGTGCGGGGAGCAGGTCTCTCTCCTCGGCTGGCGCCTCCCGTTCAAACAGCCTCCATGCCCCTCTCAGACTTGAGGCGGAGCTCCTTAAGTTCTGGAAACTGCTCAAAACTCTTCCCTTCTAACTCTTTCCCTTCCCTGCTAATCACCCCACTGCCGCTGTGAACGGTGGCCTGATCCTCATGAATCTCACAGGAACCCAGGCCCTTCCTCCCAGTCAAAACCAGCACCCGTCCTCTCCACTGCACTGACCTGCAGGCCCCTGCTTGGTGACTCAACATATCACCCTTGAGAGTCACCTGTACAAGCACTTAGCCTGAGGTTCTCCTCCTTGGATCCCTTTAGCACTTCTCTCCCGGGCCCTCCTCCAGCACTTGTCCACCCTTCCCCTTTCCATGCACTTTTCCCCAATGAACTTGCACGGCCGAATGCCACAAGGCCTAGTAGGACCACACCTGTTTATTACTGTTTTTGCCACTGTTATTATTTCACATGTTCCCTTCCCATTTAGCCTTGTGGACCTTTGAAACACAGTTCTGTTGTATAAAGCGCCTTACAAATAAAATAAAAAAAATAAAAAAATACTATCACCACTGGTGGTAAACCTCTCCATCGGTGGTTCCTTAAATAAAAATCTACCCATCCCTGAATGACCCCCTTAGTTTGTAGTATACTTATAATGAATGCCTTAGTGTTACATCTTTCAGTGTGAGTTTTTCAACTGTATCCAAAAGTAAGTACTACAAACAATCTAACAGCTTTTTTCTATAATCACCATATAGTAACGTCCATGGGTGCTACTCTGGATGCTATTAAACTCTTTTTGTAATGAACTCACTAGTGATCAAGAAATTCACCCAAACATGGGGTAGGCACAGAATGAAACCGCGGATAAATTCTAATACGATATGGACCCTTACTTCCTTGGCAACTAGAAGTCATGATAAACTGCTGTGGATTGTAACAGACCAATGATGTATGGTGCAGAGTCGTGCTAACATTAGCATCCAGGGTTGCCAAATCTGTCATTCAAATGTGTAAATTTCGGTAGGGCAGGATGAACTCTTCTCCCTCACTCACTCCGGAGGCCCATCTGTATGGGGCTCCCAGGCACATCTGTGACATCGCTGAAATCAGCACAAATGATTCACCCCAATCTGCACAGAAGCTGAGGAGGCCTTGCAGCCATCAAATCCTTGGAGGCAAGCTGGATTCTGAAGGATTTTGTCTCTTTCAATTATTATTATTATTATTATTTTTTTACATTTTGCAGTTTGGCCCAGGTGTCAACTTCCCAGCCAGCCTTGGGGGAAATGCCCCGTGCCCCACTTCCCAGTCCGCCCTTGCCTTCTCCCCTTATGGGTCACAGCTGGAAGACCGATGTAAGGCAGCAATGGAACCTGACACATCCAAAGGCCTAGCATAATCTGGAACATTCCTAATACAGCAGGCTGTATTTTAATCACAGGCGACTCGGGCATGCACATTTCAAGACTTGAGTGATTGGATGATATGATATGATAGGTTATTATAACACGCTTAATACCCAGCGGTTTCTAAGCACGGACCCAAGGATCGAAACCTGAGGTGCTCTGTGTCGTCTTGCTTCCAAGGACAGTACGTTGCCCCTAGGTTATCCTCCCGAGACATAGCTACCCATGCAAATGGACCCCTCCAATCGTCCATGCTACCACAAAGTACTATTGCATTGGATCATTACATCAGAATGCATTGATCACTTTCCACACATGTAGCTAATGCAAACACGTATCTAATGCAACATTGACTATTTAGAACTTTCCAATAATGCAGAAATCTTTTTCATTCACTCCTTTCCTGCTCTAGAAAACAGGAACTGGTACCTTTTTATGTATCTGTTTTATATTCTCTTACAGTTTCTCTTTACTATTTGTAGCAAGTCTCAAGTACGTCTGGAGAATGCTGGTACGAGAGCCCTTTAATGGTAGTCGAGTAAATGTTCCCATCGTGCTTTTCATACACCTTGGGCTAAGGTCTAAACATCTACATCCTTTTCTAGTGAAGTTTCCACGGGCTGCACCTAGATTTCTCCAATGATCAGACGCTTCCAAAGGAACAGACAGACCATGCCCTTTCTAATAAGTCACAAATAAGTACACTCTATCCCTTTGTCCGGTCTGCTCACTAAGAGCACATAACATGTATATTTGAGTCCATGCCCAACCTAAGAAACACTTGCGGATACCCATAGTCCAGATGAAACTCCCATTTAGTCAGATACTAAGCACCTACTGAGTTATAATTTGTCCAACTGCCAAGTCTTAAAATGGAGCAATCTTTCACTTTCTCTCTGTCTCGTTTTCCCTTGTTCTCTCTCCCAATCTCGTTTTCTCTCTCTCTCCCTCCCCATTCTCTCTCTTCTTCTCTGACTCTCGTTCTCTCTCTCGATCTCTCTATCTTTCCCTCTCTCTCGATTTCTCTCTACCCCTGCTCGATTTCTCTCTCTCTCTCGATTTTTCTCTTGCTCACTCATCTGTCAGTGGAGTAACCTTTCTGAAAATGTTGGGGTGGGGGGGACATGACATCAAAGTGAAAGGGCTGCTGCCAAAGGCCTAAAATTATGCCCTTGTCTGATATACATTCTAAAACCTTTTTTGATGCACATATTTTAGAGAAAAGCCAACTCTCAAGTTCAAAAACATAGTCCAAGTTACCAGCTTTAAACAAGAGTCCCTTCATCGATAACACTTGAGAACAGGCAACTCTTGGCCCACATCCCATGCCGTAGCTGGGAGGAATTCAACCATCCACACGGCAAGTGTGCGCTTACCTGGGCTTTTTTGAATTTTTTTAATGAAAATGAATGATGGGAGATCAACCTCACAAAATGTGTGGGGCTAATCCGCACACATTTACCTCTGCTCACCGCACAACAAACACATATGGGCCTCATTACACGGACGGCGGTAAGGGTTAACGGTCACCGTTAATGGCAACGGTGACCGTTAACCCTTACCGCCGTACTACGAGGTCCCTTAGCGGGTTGGTGCTTTAACGCCTGCTTTTTGCAGGCGTTAAAAACCAACCCGCTAAGGGACTTCGGAGCTAATTACGGCACCGCAAAATTGCGGTGCCGTAATTAGCGCCTTCCCCATTCCCATAGAGCCCTATGGGGCAGAAATGGGAATGGGGAAGGGCAATGGCGGAAGGGGGATTTACCGCCCCACCGACCTTGGAATGGGGCGGTAAATCCCCTTACCGCCAAGGCGGTGCCGGTAATTTACCGGCATGGTCCAGGGTGCTAATAGCACCCTGGATCACCGCCTTCCGTGTAATGAGGCCCATAGTCATGTGTACTCTGGGGGACACACAGCCTACAGATGCAGTCCTCCCTTTCACATTTAGCTGGAGTATGACAGCCACGGGTACATCAAAGCATCTCAGGAAAGGGGAAGGCAGCACCTTCCTCCGGCCATAGCTAGACAAATTAAAATATCAAAGGCTCCATGGATCCGCCCAGCCCATTGTCAGTCTGCTGGTGGCGGTGCATAATGATGAGAGTTAATTGAAGCAGGACTGCGGGAGGCCTCATCGCAGAACTGACAAAAGGGTACAGGAAACCACCACCTCTTTGATACGAAATGTGCCAACTTGAAGCTAGCTCCCACCCCTCTGTATGAAGGGCAGTGAATGGCATGCCTGGGACAACTGTTTACATTATACAACCCCTGCAAGCAGACAGATGACAAATGGTCTAATTTTGAAGCAATGATATTGGAAGTTGAACAAAGGGTTAGTAATGCCGAGGATATTACAGGGAGAGTTCAAGTGCTCGAAAACACTGTCAATGCTCTACAGAAGCACACAGAGAATCTAGAAAATCATAATAGGAGAAATAATTTGTAAATTGTTGGACTATGAGAAGGTGATGATCCACTCTCGCTCATCAACATTCTTTTAATGAAGCTCCTGGAACTTCCATCATCAATTAAGCTGAACATCAAAAGGGCACATCGTATTGGACCTTATATCTCTGCGCAACCCTCTAGCAGTGCCAGCAACAACTCATCAAGAAAAATGATACTGGCAGGAAACATTTCATCACACAAGATGTATCGAATGCCACAGCTGCCAGAAGAAAGGAGCTACTTGTCCTTAGACCTGCCCTGATGCAGTTTAATGCGAGATATGGCATTATACACCCAGCTATCCTTAAAGTGACTCTCAAACCACACATCTTCCTTTCAAGATCCTATTTCCTTCAGACATTTTATTCAGAATCAGCGGAAAGAGGATATGCGTACGTCAAGAGCACCTACCTGAAAGACTTTCTCAAGTCTCCTTATTCATCAATTATCTTTGCCATGTTTTTTTCATTTTTCTTCTTGGGAGTGGGGTGTGAGACCAGCTGTATCTTTTTGAAGCTCTTCCTCCCCCGATTTCTATACTTCTTTTACTTAGCATAGATATGAGAGGCCACTTCCTGTTAGCCACTGCTATCACTAAAAATCTTTTTATCTCTATTTGGTCGTATTCCATGCAAGTTTTGTAAGTCTTCCCATCTCCCTTTTGTCTATTACCTTATGTTTCTTTAATGAGTGCATATTTGAAAATGATTACCTTCTTAATCATTACATGTAACCATTGGTATGATGTAATTTTTGAAATATGCTGTTTATATTTTATAATTTGCCTACCCTTAAGCCCTGTTTCTAGCTCAGCTAACTGTTATAATTCTTTAAATTCAATGTACAACATGGAATGTTAACGGGTTACACAACTCTATCAAAAGGCAAAAAATGCTGTCTCACCTAAATAGAACCAAACCCTCTATTGCGTGTATTCAAGAGTCTCATCTGTCCAATGCAGAAGCAGCCAAACTCAAGCGTCACTGGGTTGGCCAAGTCTTCTATAGCCAGCCAATGGGAAGAAAAATTGTGTCATTACATTAATTAGTAAGAAATGTAACTGTCAGGTATTTGCAAACGAATCTGACGATGTGGGTAGATGGGTAATGGTTAAACCTTTAATTAATTCCACCGAATTCACTATCCTTAATGTTTATGGACCTATGTCGTCGTAGTACCCCTCGTTCTGGGTACAACTCAAGAATCATATATTTCTCTCTAACCCCAATAATTTAATTGTGTGTGGGGATGGCAATGAGATTATGGATCCTTATATGGACAGCAGAAAATCCAATGTACGCTATAAAAACACAAAATCTCATGTGCAGTTTACCAAATTTGTCTCAGAGTTAGGCCTTATAAATATCTGGCGCATTACTCACCCCTCTGACTCTGATTTTACATTCTTCTCCAGTCCTCACAAAACCCTATCTAGACTAGATTACATATTTATCTCCAAATCCCTAGTAAATTCTCTTGGTGATACCAAAATGTACTGCATAGCACTCTCTGATCATGCCCCTGTCCATATTCAATAATCTTCTTTGCAAAAGTACTGGAGCCCTAATAGATGGAAATGTAATCCAGCTCTGCTCAAATATGAGACATTTAATTCCTTTATATTAGAACAACATAACCACTACTTTTCAGAAAATCTAAATCAAGATACCTCAGTCTCTAACAACTGGGACTGTTACAAAGCAGTTCTGCCAGGGACATTATTTCCTCTGTGGCCAATAAAATGAAAGTGCTTAAATTAGAATCAGAAAATATCCTCAAGAACTTAAAGCCCTTGAATCTCGTTTCTCACACAGTAACTCAGAGATAATCTTAAACTCCATTACTAAACTCATAGTTCAATATAACAAATTAGTTACTCAATACTCATGTGATAATCTCTTAAAATATAAGGCAAAACATGTACCAACTATCTAATAGATCAAGTAAATCACTAGCATCCTATTTGAAAATCAAAAAAGGGAAAGCTAAAATCGCTGTTATTAAAGATAGTACTGGCGATAGAATGTTTTCAGATAAGGACATTCTTAAAGTCCTCTCTGATTTTTATAAAAAATTATATAACCCTGAAATATCCCCTAATAACCAGCCTATAGAAAACTTTCTTAAAACCACCCCTCATCCCTGATACCCATTAGTTAATCTTCAGTTGCTCAATGCCCCCATCTCCCACAGTGAAATTCGGGAAGCCATCAAAGATCTTAAATAAGGTAAAGCCCCTGGTCCAAATGGATATTCTAGTGATTTTTATAAATATTTTAAATATATTCTAATACACAAACTCAATTAACTCTTTTCTCAATTCATTCAAGACGGTAAAGCACAAGGATACTTCTTAGAGGCTATGCTTGTTTTTCCCAAGCCTGGTAAAGAGCCTGAACTATCCCAGAGTTATAGACCCATTTCACTCATTAACACAGACTATAAAATCTTCGCATAAATCCTAGCCAACTGACTTTTACCAGTATTGCCCAAATTAGTTAAACAAGATCAAGTAGGATACATTAAAGGTAGACTTTCCTCCTCCAATATAAGACTAATTTTAAACTCCATCACATTCGCAACTCAAATGACTCATTTGCTGCAGTTGCCCTGGATGCTGAGAGAGCATTTGATCGAGTCAAATGGGATTTGATGTTTGAAGCCCTCAAATGGCATTGCCTTGAAACCCCATTTCATGCAATGGTTAAAGTGCTTTATTCTAAACCGATGACCTCCATTTTTATTAATGGACACATATCCCCATATTTTCCCCCTATTCAGAGGTACTCGCCAAGGATGTCCTCTTTCCCCACTCCTGTTTATTTTAGCCCCAGAACCCTTTTTTGAAAAAATAATACAAACCTCAAATATAAAAGGTATAATGTGCGGTAGGGTACAAGTTAAACTAGTGGGGTATGCTGATGACATCTTATTACTACTTATAGATCCTAAATCTTTCTTGCCATATATCTTGGACATTATTTCACAGTTTTCAGATGTTTCCGGGTATAAACCAAACACTGACAAGTCCAAAATCCTACCCCTCAATGCTCATTCCACCAAACATCATATATTACATACAGCTATGAAATTGTGTCCTGATGATTTTTAAATACCTTGGCATAGATATCAAGGACATTGTTAAAATAAACACTGCTTCTTTCCTATCAACAATGGAGGACATTTCCAGCTCCTGGTCCCCCTATACCTTTCATGGTGGGGCAGGTTAGAATCCATCAAGATGATGATAACACCTACCATTCTATATTTGTTATATGTGCTACCTTTTTCCTCCTCCCTCCTCTTTTTTTAAATCTATTGACTCTATTCTAGCAAAATTTCTCTGGGGGAAAAAAAAACATAGATTATCTCTCAATTAACTTAAATTACCACGTGAGGCGGGAGGGGTTGGGTCCCCCGATTTCAGGAAATATCACATAGCCGTTGTTTTGAAACAAGTTCAATGGGGGTTTACACATGAGTATTCCGAGGATGTTCCCCAATGGTTATGTCTAGAGAGAGCAATGGTATCCCCTTTTAGTCTGGCTGACTGCTTTCTGATTAAAACCAAAACAAGATTTATCAAGTATATGACCATCATCTTATCTGCACAATACCTAAGAAAGTACTTATTCATTCCAAGTACTGAGTCCAACTAATACATTTCCTCATATATTTGGTTCAACCCGCTAATTAGAATCAAAAGGAGATCACTTTTTTTTGGCGGCCATGGATCTCTCTGGGCATTAAATATCTAGATCATTTTTTTGTCTTGGATGTCCCAAATAATTTTCATGTGCTAACTGATAAATGTAATGTTCCCTTCTCATTTTTACAGCAATTATTATCCATTATTAATGCCATTACTGAAAACGATGACTTGTTTATAAACAAAATCTCCCCTCCGAATGCAGAAAGGTTGCTATCTCTATATAAACCGATGATATCAGCTGCTATGTACTAACAAAATTCTACGACAAAATTCCACATCTAATATATTAGGCGACTGTTTCTCAGCATGGCAACTAGACTGTAATCTTCTGGATAGTCAACTGGAATGGCCTAAAATATGGAATCATATGTCCAAAAGGACACCTGCAGCAAATATTCTACAGACAATGTTTTTCTTTCATCACAGAACTTTCATTACGCCTCTACACCTTTTTAAATGTGGTCTTTTATCTAATTATAAATGTTGTAGCTGCTTACAGTTCCCAGGATCCTTTAAACACATGATTCTTGACTGTAAATTTGTTTCATCCTTCTGGATTGATATTTGGAAAACTATCAAGCACATTTTTTGTATTCCAACTGATTTCTGTCCTTTTCTAGACTTTCTTGCTTAATCTTTGATAATTTAATGAATTGTGTTGACATTGGCCCCAACATGCTTAGATACATTAAATTATTATATACCTCTCCAGTGGCCAGGGTCCGAGTCAACTCCCTGACGTCCACTCTGATCCCACTCATCAGAGGCACCCGACCGGGCTGCCCATTCTCCCCGATTCTCTTCACTCTGGCAATAGAGCCAATGGCAGATCACATTAGAGCATGCCACTCTTGCAGGGGCATACGACTGAAAGACACCCCTGAGATTATATCCCTCTATGCAGATGATGTATTATTGTTTATCAGGGACCCCAGTACCCACCTCGATCCAATTCTGCGTGACATTACTTGCATAGGCACCCATTCTGGATTCACTATCAATTAGTCCAAATCTGATGTCTTTCCTCTTACTAGTTCCACTCAACAACCTGCCACCGAATACCCACTCTGCTGGTCGCGCCGGCGGGATTAAGTACCTGGGGGTCCAGGTGTCCCTAACCAAAGACACATTGCTAGCAGACAACTACTTGGCCGTGGCGCAGCACGCTGAGGCCAAAATGACACGTTGGCGCTCCCTCCCATTGTTATTCGCTTGGAAGCTTCCACTCATCAAGATGGTACTGCTTCCCAAGCTATTGTACACATATAGTAACATGCCCATCTGGCCAGGGGGGAATACTTGACAAGACTGCACAAACTGTGCGCACAGTTCTTATGGCACACTGGCGCGGTGCGAATAAAATGGTCGGATATGACACTCCCATATGATAGAGGGGGATTTACCATCCCTGACCTGATTCTGTACTGGTTGGCGGCACAGGCTCAATATGCCTCCTATTGGTACCCTGGCCCCCTCCTCGCTCCCATATCAAACTGGAGATCCTGGCAGCACCAGACATAAATGTAATGTCACTAATATTACACCAGCAGTATGTACCGGATTCGCCCATCGATCCAGTCGGAACCACCATGAATGCCTGTGGTCGATTATTCGGTTTCATGGCTGAACAGCACCCCTACTACAAGTGGCTCCCTGTCTGGAGGTTCCCCGGGCTTGAGCCCACACATGACATGGCCCTAGTGCGACACTGGGGAGCCCTGGGTTACCACGCACTAACAGACTTCTATCCTGATGGCCAGTTCATAAATCCACAGACATGGAAGTCGGGCCATTCGGGGTCGGCACTAGAATTTCTGCAGTTTTATAGGCTCTGCGCTGCCTTCCGGGCCGCCTGGCCAGGTTTCCCCAAAGAGCCCCCGGACTCTTCGGGGATTGCATACATTGCTAGTTTGGGTGGTGCCCGTGGGGTTGTCTCTTCATTATACAAACTGTTGCTGACGGGTGCCCCGGCTCGACCCTCCAGGGTGCGCGATGAGTGGGCGAATGAACTGGGCTTGGAGGTTTCTGACCACCTATGGGGGAAAATGTGTTCACATACTAATAGTCTCCCTCAATTTTCGCTACCGAGCCATACAATACAAACTGTTGAATAGGCTGTACTACACCCCTCTCAGGATCTCTAAATTTGCTCGTACCACTCCGCAATCCTGCCATCGATGTGGGGCAGAGGACGCTGACCACCTACATATGTTCTGGGAATGCCCAAGGGTAGCAGAATTCTGGGAAAAAAGTCTAGGGACATTATCTGAGATCAGTGACACTATTAAAGACCCTGACCCGATGAGAGTTCTGTTTGGGGTGTGGCAGGCTGAAGGGGCTAAATGTATGGCCAAATTTCTAAATATAAGTTGTATGGTGGCCAAGAAGTGCGTTCTTCAAAGTTGAAAAAGCTCCTCTCCCCCTACATTGCAGAAGTGGTTAAATCTGCTTACCTGGTCTCGAAACTGTGAAGAAGAGTACCTTAACATGCTTCCGATTCGCTCTCACCCGAAGAACATTTTGACCGCTTTCAATAGCTATCTTCACAGCCTAGAGGAGAGCTCTTCCGAGAGTGGTTCATCTCGGACCTCACAATGACGTGTTCACACCTTATGGTGCACCATGATTTACTGCTCCCCCGCCTGTTGTTAAACCTATGTTTTTCAATTACTGTATTTCTTCATGTATGCGCTGAACCTATTGCTCGCTCTGATGTATGTGTTTGCTGTATGCCTCTGCCGACAAAAATAAAAGTTTTAATAATAATTTAATTAATTGTGTTGCTAGTCTAAGTCATGCACTCCCCCTTCTCTCCTAAAATCCAACGTCCCTTATGTATATGTCCTGTTTAGTCATCATGCCATGTCCATGTCCCTAACTGTTTGTTTGAACCCCCCTTTATTTAAAAATCGCAATCCTGTTTATCAATGAATGTACATTCTTACAAAGTTCTGTTGTCTTCCAATAATCAAATATTGTACTGTTACCTTTCTAACTCACTATATTGCTATGTCATACTATATGTTTTTGGCTATGCCTTGTAGGATGTGACATGAATAAAACCTTTAAACACACAAACAGGAGATTTTAATTTCTGGCTTGAAGATTTCCCCATATTTTGTGATCCAAAGCTAGTTCCTCATCTCGTTTACGTATAATGTATTCTTTTTTTGGGTTGAAGTTGGGCTGGACTCATCGACCCACTGAATGATGAAGTGTAGTGTGTTTTTCAGGACTTACACAGTGGATGTGTATGTACATACACATTATACGTTTCAATGGTGATCACCTCCATGCCCATTCCTTCCACTCCCATCGCTCCAAATGGGAGTTTGGGCACTTCTTTCACTGCCAGGCCCTGACCCAATTTCATTGTGGCCCCCCTCACTCGTCTTTGCTTTTTGCTGGAACACATTATATTCATCCATTATCAGGACGTTGTCAACCAGGTTTCCTGCAGTAAGATAAAACAACTCTGTCTCAGTTGTTCTAATGCCCTCTGGTTATTAACTAAATGAGAATTTCCTCTAGTGTTCCATGAGGTCAAGCTCAGGTCAATCTTTTTTGCTAGGGGCATCAAGCTTTTCCCCCTCCTCCAAAAAAACCCTTGCCATGTAAGACTGATGTTACTCCTGACCAGTGTTCAGCTAGAACCCTTTCCTCACCTCCCCATTCTTTGACTTCTCTGGCATCTCCTTCTATAGCATTAACCACAATTCTCAGATACTCCCTCCCCCAACATTCGGTTCTCCACTGCCTCTACTCGGAACCCCATCCTGTTCAGGTCACCCCCTTCCATCTGTAACAAGATCTCTTACCAATCAGATTTAAAGTTTAGCATGCATGTGCCGTTGTTTGACTTATCTGGGAATGCCACCCTGTCGCTGTAACTCAAGGATATGCCCCCCAGCCTCGGCTCCTCATTAAAGATGGCCAGCACATTTATTCCATTTAAGCATACCAGCGTGTCAGGCCCCAGGGTACTTGTGAGGGAAAGTTTGAACTCATCTTTGCCTTGCTCCTTCGTTGTGTGCTGCTTTGTATGTTTAACCTCAGTTCCCCCTCCCAAGGGTGCCCCCATCACTCCAATGTCATTATTCCATGCTTTCTTTAAGATGCTAAATGGGCGCCCCCTTGATGATCGCCCTTAGTGGGAGTCTCAGCGGGGCCCACCCTGCCCCCTGTTTCTGTCCATCTGTTGTTTCCCTTTATACTTTTCAATCTTGTAATTTAATAGTAGTAAAGCTTTTTCTGGAGGGTTGGTATAGCTTTTCAAAGAGGTCTCTAGTTCTTAGGTCACTGACATTGTCCTTTTCTTGGCAGACCTTTTTTGCCTCACGCTCCCCTTCACCCTCCAGTCCATTCTCTTAACCGTTATAGGTCTCGCCACTGAATGTGGCATTCTGTGAGACTCTCGTTTTGCAAGCAGTTGACTCTTTAGTGGTTCCCCACCTATCCTCAGTTTGTACAACAGAGTCTGATGTACGCGTAGGTGCTTCCCCATCCAATTCCATCCTCCCAATCACACTGTTTGTTGGCGTGTCACTCCCCTCTCTTTCTTCCCCCCTCTTATCTTTGTTTGCCTGCGCTTCTTCTTTTTCCTTTGCCTGCGAACTCAAGCTTCTAGGCGTTTTTCTTTGTTCCTCTGGCTTGGTGCGTCTTCAATGTTTTGTTCCTTTCTTCTTTTTACTCTGTTGGGCGTGATTAAGGGCTTCTATTATCGTCACATTTTGCATGAATTTCCGTGAGGAAACGTTGGAGTCTTTCTTCCCCTTCACGACATTAGAGGTCTTTCCTTTTTCCTTTGCTCTTAACGGAGGTGGTTCTATGTTCTCATTTCCTTTTGGCTCTTCCTCTCCTTCAGCGTTCGCTTTGCTCCTCCATTCGTCTCCAAGTCCATCATTAGGGGCCCCAGGCTCTCGTTGACCTTCAATATCCAGGTCTATCCGTGCTTCCTCTTTCACTGATTCCAGTGGGATAATGACCACGGGCCCCAACTGGCTCTCCCATTCATCATGTGTGTCGCATCCGTTAGTCTGGTTTCTGCTTGGGGGGCCTGCACCTCCCAACTGTAGTTCCTCATCTTTCCAACAACTGTCTTGTCTCTCCTGTTGTCCTCTCGCTTGTACCATGTCAGTTAGTACTTCCAAGTTCAGCTTCATTTCACTCAAAGAAATGGTGTGAGCCCTTACTTCAATCCATATATTATCGTATAGCTCAACAAACGAGCTTAGGACTGTGTTCAGTGCAGATATTGAGGGAGATGTTAACTTGATATACTCGTCAGCTTCTCGCAGGGTGTGATCCAATAACCCTTGCGGTCCCTCTAAATCCGTCTTTTACGCCTCTCTTTCCATGTAATAGGTCAATTGAGTGGGGGAGCCCCTCACTGATGCGTCACTCATTTGGTGCATCAATTTGTCCCCACTTCCATTGATGTTTATCACATCTTCATTTTCGCTTACTCTGTTGTTACTTACAAGTGCTATCGTACTGATATCGTGGATTTGTGAGTTGTCTGTAAGTGCTATTTCTCGCACCCTAGATGCCGGTGTGTGTTCAGTACTGGCCTGCTGGTTTGGGTAAAAGTCTGTGATTTTCCTGGCTATAACTGGGGCGGTCAGTATATCCTGTGCTACAGATGTGGACTTCCTCCTAATGCTTTGCCCTATCGTATTTTGGTTTGTAGCTCTTTTTTCTTGGTAATTAGTCTCCCTGAGGCTCTGCTCAATTTCAGCTACACCGCCCTCTTCCCTGTGGCGTGCCAGTCACGAATGACGCATGTGCGAGCCTCGTTTGGGCTGCGCGCATGCATGTTAGAATAAATCACGCCCGTGCGGGCAGTTGCCGCTGGGATGCGGAAGAGCACACAGCGTGTCCCGTGTCTTCTTGTGTGCCTGCGTGTATGCCAGCGTGAGTGAGGTGCGGCCCGAGGCACGGGCGCACACATAACATCTGGCGACGAGGCGGGATGCAAGCGGAGCGTTTATTGACACAACGCTGCGTGTCAATCTTCGTAACGTTATACCATTGCGTATCATGAACCCGGCGCGAGCAGAGCGGATGTGTTTTCACACATGGTATGAGGCAGTAGCAGCCTGAAAAGGTGCTCATGCACTGCTCATACCGGAAAGAAGCTACACCAAAACAATTTTTGGAACTTCGGCAGTCTTCATCATCCAAGAGGACTGCACCTGAACCAGTGGCCACCACACAAGGGGTGACTGGAAGGAAACACAAGCATAGGGGAAGGCCCTCAACAACTGGAAGGTTCCACGGTTGCGCAGTGACCCAAGGTACGTCTACTGTCCATCCAAGTCAGGTTTGCGGCCTCTGAACCACCAGGAGGTGCCTGTGCGATCTGTGAACATGGCGGAAAGTGGCGGTGAAGCAGAAACAGCGAGAGTGGTAGTAAGGAGACAACAGGGGGCTTTGTTACCCATGCAAGAATTTGACATGTCGGGCCCCCCCTCGAAATTGGGCCCAAGATGGTTGTTGTGGATAAAAAATTGGACATGTACTTTACTGCAACTGGGGAAACCGACGACGACGCAAAGAGGGTCACTCTCCTGTACTCTGCGGGCATGGACGTTCTGCGCATTTATGAGTCCCTTAACCTGCAGGTATTCACCTATGACGCTGTCAAGACTGCCTTAGAGAATCATTTCATTCCGTTGTCCAACGTAGACTACGAGAGATTTCTGTTTTGTGGTGAAAAACAGCGGGAAGAGGAGCCACTTGACCAGTTCTGTGCTCGCCTGCGACAAATGGCCACAACTTGTCGATGGGACAACAAAGAGTCGATGATCAGAAATCAGGTCATCCAAGGCTGTGGCTCAGGCAAGCTACGTAGGCAAGTGTTGAGGGAGCCTGGTTGGACTCTGCAACAGATCTTGGACAGTGGAAGGACCTATGAACTGGCAGAATCGAGGGGTGCTAAAATGGACGCGGCGGTGCGTCCGGGAAAGTCAGAAGAAGCGTTTGCAGTTGGAAAACAGTTGACGTCGAAAGCCAAGTGGGGCCAGAAACGCCAGAAAGCTGGTCCGCTGCAAGGGGCGGCGTCTATTTGCCAATACTGTGGATATGACTTGCCGCACTCTGAAGAGTGTCCCGCCAAATCAAGATCCTGTGGCAGATGCAACGGACCCGGACACTATGCCCGGATGTGTTGCGCTCCCGCACCAGTGACTGTACAGAGGGGCCCGGCCAGGGCACGTGGTGGTGGTTCAAGGGGGCAGAGGAGCATTGCGGCATTAGAACAGGAGATGCAGAGGCTTAATATGGCCGAGGAGGAGGAAGATGAAGAAGATGAAGTGTTCTTCATTTCGAGCATAGCCACAGGGGTGAGGAAAAAGAGACAGCACAAATGTGTTGTGGATATTCAGGGGGTGCCGACACAAGTGCTGATAGACACGGGGGCCTCAGTGTGTGTGCTTTCCTCCGATCATTACCAGTCAATCCCGGGACCACCGGCGCTGGATGCTTTGACCGCGAAAATGTTCACATTTGGCAGAGATACACCACTCCCCATCAAGGGCGTTTTCGTTGCGCCTGTGTCCAAGGGCGGCAAGACCATAAAAGCCCGATTTTTCGTCACGGACGTGAGCCCTCACTCTCTGCTCAGCTGTGCGGCATCAGAGGCCCTGGACCTAGTGCATTTTGCATGGGAGGTCTACCAAGTGGACATCGAGCAGCTGCTGGACAGATTCTCAGGCATTTTTAAGGAGTGGGAAAGTTGAAGGCTCCCCTGGTGCATCTGCACATTGACGACACCATCAGGCCTACGGCTCTCAAGCATCGACGGATCCCGTTTCACCTCCGAGAGAAGATGGAGGAGGAGCTCCGCTCACTTGTTCAGATGGACATTACTGAAAGGGTGGAAGGCCCGACGCCCTGGGTTTCACCCATCGTGGTCGCCCCCAAGCCAAAACAGCCCAGAGCGGTGCGCATCTGCGTAGATATGCGCCTCGCCAATGCCCCCATTAAGAGGGAGAGACACATTACGCCCACTCTTGATGATATCATAGGAGAACTGCAGGGCGCAAGAGTTTTCTCGAAGTTAGATCTACGGGCGGGCTATCATCAGCTTGAGCTCCACCCAGACTCAAGATTTATCACAACCTTTACGACGCATGAGGGCCTCTATCAGTTTAAGCGCCTGAGCTTCGGCATTTCATCTGCTGCCGAAGTCTTCCAGAACACCATCAGGGGGGCGCTGGCAGGTCTCAAAGGCATTTTGAATATGAGTGATGACATTTTAGTGTTTGCCGAATCTGAGACAGAGCTCATGAAGAGACTGGAGTGCACACTGAAGAGGTTGGATGATTTGGGACTTACACTACACCGTAAAAAATGTGAGTTTTTCAAAGATAGGATCGGGTTTTTTGGTTTCATCTTTCACGCCAGCGGTGTGTCGCCCGATCCGGCTAAGATCAAGGACATTCGAGAGGCCGCAGCACCCCAATCCCCCACGGAGGTGAGGAGCTTCTTGGGGATGGTAAATTACTGTGGGCGCTTCATTAAGGGTTTGGCCTCCTTGTCGGAACCCCTCAGGGCGTTGACCAGGAATGACGCCGTATGGAGGTGGGAAAGGAAAGAACAGGAGGCATTTCAGGTCCTCAAGAATGCCCTATCCGATGGGGACACCATGGCGTACTTTAACCCTTCGGTGGAATCTGAGATCGTTGTTGATGCCAGTCCCGTGGGTGTTGGGGCGGTGCTGCTGCAACCAGACAAGAGAGGGGACATGCGACCCATCGCTTATGCGAGCAAGGCGCTTTCGGACACGGAGAAGCGATACTCGCAAATTGAAAGAGAGGCTCTGGCCATTATATGGGGCTGTCGCCATTTTCGTCTCTACATCCTGGGTAAGCCTGTTGTGGTCGTGAGCAACCATAAGCCTTTGCTGCCTATCCTGACGGGCGTGTCATCGAAGCCGCCGCCCAGAATTGAGCGATGGATGTTGGCCCTGATAGAATACGGGGTTCGACTCGTGTACAGACCGGAGACCAATAACCCGGTGGACTATCTATCACGACACCCCAGCACTGGGAGTGTGGAAAAGAACGATGAGGTGTCTGACTGTCAAGGGCTACTCTGTCACGTGGTGGAGGGTGCGTTACCGGTGGCGCTGTCGAGACTCTCCATAGCGACTGAATCGTCCGAGGACGAGGTGTTCCACATCATCAAGGCGGCAGTGAGAAGTGGCGACTGGAGAGAGGTACTGCGGAATAACTCCAGGCGGCAGGCAGATGCCCAAAAGGACCTTCAGGCACTCTGGAGGGTAAGGGATGAGCTGTCCATTTCTGATGACAGATTACTGCTGAGAGGGAGGCAAATCGTGATCCCACAGGCACTAAGGAATCGTGTCCTGGAGTTAGCGCACATTGGACATCAAGGGGTTGTTAAGACCAAAGCGAGGCTCCGACCTAAGGTATGGTTCCCTGATCTGGAAGGGATGGTCGAGCGTTTTGTGAGAAGGTGTTTGCCATGTCAAGCAGCAACCCCAGGGGACAAGGCTCCACCGATCAGCTCCATGGAACGGAGCGAAAAGCCCTGGGGAACTGTCCATATGGATTTTGGATCGACAGGTTGGGGCATGTATTTCTTGGTGGCGGTAGACCAATGGTCAAGGTATCCTGAGGTGGAGGTGGTGGAATCCACAGCAAAGGAGTATACCACTAGAGCCCTAGACAAAATGTTTGCGACACACGGGTTCCCGGAAATACTATGCTCCGACAATGGACCTCCATTTATTGGCAGTCAGTTCGCCCAATACCTCAAGGAAAGGGGCATCCAACACCGCAGAGTATCACCCCTGTGGCCTCACACTAATGGGGAAGCCGAAAGGCTAATGCGTACGTTGAACAAAGTGCTAAGGGTATCCGCTACTGGGGGTGAGGACCTCCCGAAGAAGCTCATGGAATTCCTAAGAGAGTACTGGTCCACCCCCCACCAGTCAACAGGGGTTGCTCCCGCTGAAGCGCTGTTTGGACGCTGTCCCCGTGGCATGATAACGGAAATGGAGGGCCGAGGACCAGGGGTCATCGACAATGAGAAAGTAAGAGAGGAGCGCGCCGTACGCAATCAGAGAGAGAGTGAGAGAAGAGGACTACAAGAAAAGAAGTGTGTGTATGTGATTCAGTGTGAGTCCGGAACCGTCCCCCAGAGGGCAAACTGTCTTTGCCATATGAGTCTCACCCGTGGAAGGTCACGCACGTGAAAGGGACCATGGTGACGGCGGCCTGTGAACATGGCACTGTCACCCGCAACAGATCTTTTTTCAAAAAAGTGGATACTTCATCGGAAACTCTTGATCCGGGGGAGAGCCCCTACTCCGAAGCGATCCCAGAGGGTCCAGCCGAGGACGCCCCGAGGGTTGCCGTCCCATCTGGAGACAGTCCCAGCGGAACTACGCCAAGTACCTCGAGGTATCCAGTGCGGAGAGACCGCAGACCGCCTGCTCACCTCAAGGACTACGTCCTGGACTCGGGAGACTGAGCCGAGGTCACAGCAGACTTCTAACTGGTTGGGTTGATCGTTTTGTGTTCGCAGTTTGCACTATTGTTGTAGCATAATGTTATGTTGTGTTTTTCGTTAAAGAAAAAAAGGGATGTGACGTGCCAGTCAGGAATGACGCATGAGCGAGCCTCGTTTGGGCTGCGCGCATGCGTGTTAGAATAAATCATGCCCGTGCGGGCAGTTGCCGCCGGGACGCGGAAGAGCACACAGCGCGTCCCGTGTCTTCTTGTGTGCCTGCGTGTATGCCAGCGTGAGTGAGGTGCGGCCCGAGGCACGGGCGCACACATAACATTCCCGAGCAGCTCATATTATTCCTTTCTTCTTGAGGACCCTCCTCTATAATAGAGTCAAATTGTGGCCCCCCAGGGAACGAGCCGTCCAGCAGGAGGTTTGACTGGCTTCCAAGGCCTAGTCGAATAGTCATTTTCACGGCCTTCCCTTATGGATTTAGGGGGACGGACTTAGTTTGCTGGTCGATGCTAAGATTTCTCCTAGTTCCGGGCTAGACCTTTGGATCACTGACGCTTGTTCCCAGCACAGGGTTTGTTTTTTGTGTAACAGCTATGGGGGGGGGGGGAATGCACTGTGCAGATAGGTGGACCTATAAGCGTGTAGTCGTGCAAGTAGGTGGCCTAGATGTGAACACAATAGAGTACAGTATTGAAACAATACAATGGGCTTGCTCAGGGCCAGAGGCACCTAGATTTGAACACAGAATGGCACACTATACGGGGATTTTGCACATGTATGTATTACTAATAAAAGGCATTGGACACACTATATAGAAACTATCAAATCATGTTTTAGTAGCTAACTTCAAAGCAATGCCAAATTCCCTCCTCCCTTCCCCACCTTCCTACCCATATGGGCCTCCTTCAATCCGAACATGGTAACCGTTCAACATCAGAGAACTGACTTATTTCAACAGTCCAACACTTTGCATTCTGGGACTTGCAGGCGTGTTAGGGAAAGGAAAAGTGGAAACGTAAATCTAAAGAAGAATTATTGCCTAAAACGCTTGGACTGGCTGAAAGGGAGGATCGCAGATCACTCAACCACTTGCCAGTATTTTATTTGCCTGTCCAAATTACATACGTACGGTGTACATCCATATTAGCATGTACACCTGAAAATAAACACTTGACAACATATGTATGCGGTGGTTGGGCACACGACCCAGAATGACGTAGCGGCTGAGCAACAATTGAAAAATTAAGCAGTGTGTTTAAACTGTGCACAAATGATGTATACACACTGATCATCTTCAAAGAATCATGGGCCACACCCACCAGATACCACCATGACCACAGCCATACTACTGCAAGGAAGATTCCACTACAACTCGGCCCAGGATCCAACGATTGGCCTCCAGCCAACTGTTGCATTTCCTTAGATCTCTATCCGCCAAGCCGCGTGGCATGTGTCTTCCGTTTCGGTTAAAATCCTCATGATCACTGTGTAATGGCCGAAAGGTAAAACACTGCAGACAAAACTAACACGTTACATATTTTCACTTGCAGAAGTACCCGGGAGGCTTACTTCATCTGCAACCAGCAAGATAAAGACCCAGTGAAAATAGCACAAAAGGTGGCCAGAGCTTGGCTCACAGGGGAACCTGTGAGAGGGAGAATGTCCACCATGAAATCAAGCCCTGGGAATCATGGCAAGCTAGAGGGAGTCCCAACCAGAGGACTTCAGGCAACAAGGAGACCAGAATCCCGTTCTTAACGCTTTGGAGGTTGGTTTCCTCATGTACGGGCATGCAATGTTCGAATCTGGCCAGGCGACTGCAGGGGCGGGCTTTTTCCAGTGCTCATTGACCTGGCAGCATCTTCGTGCCTCCAGAGACTATGCAGAGACGCAAAGGGTAGCAAGGGTTTTGGAGGAGGTTGCTCTGGCCCTTGAAGCATGATAGAAAGAGATGGCGCTGAAGGAATCGATGTGCAGAGAGAGATTATTCCATAGGATGGGGTGGCGAGAGATTTCGAGCAATCCCCCCCCCCCCCCTTTACAGGCCTATCCCTTTACAATCTAATCCACACACTCCCATGCAACCCTTACGCTCACACAGATCAACATTCACTCAGTATATGTACAAACACACATGCATACACTCACTGAAACACTTACGCACATACATACACTGCATAACATTGAAACCACGCACGCTTACATATAAATACTTTTTTTTTAACTTATCATAATTACACATGATGATCTCTTACCTTCCTCCACTGTCTGAGGCTCCAGGGACTACACTAAGGATGACTAAGGCACATGCGCACATAGAAGTCTGTCCACGTGTCTGCCTCCCTACCCTCTGCCTTTGATTCCTCCGCTGCCTACCACACTGTGACGCAATTCTATTAGATCTGGTAAAAAAACAAAAATCAGTTCGCTGTGGTGAATCAAAATGTTTCAGTATCTTAAATACGGTTCTATGTCCCTTCGGCAAAGGAGGCTTTTCAAAATCATTTTTTCGACCAAATTACTTTTTTTAAAAAACTCATCGAAATATGTTTTTTTATATTTTGGGGGGGGGGGTTCTCCATACACCCTCGCTTCCTTATATTTGTATCCATACGCCATTCCACTCCCTGCCCCTTTTATCCGCATACCCCTCATATATTTTCGATTATTTTTTTCGATGTAATATTTTCATTAAAAATTACATCGAATAAAGTCCTGTTGGCAAAACAATGCTAATACCAGTGTGCAATGTTCTCAAATAGCAGTTTAGGCACAATTTCGTAACTTTCAAGGAAATTACCATGTGCATAGAGTCTATTTAAAGACATATGCTGACTTGATAGTGATATTACCATCTCAAAAAGTGCTGTCAAGTCATGATCATTCCTTCTACATAGCTAATATACATGGCAGTTACACTTAAAGATACATAGTTTAGTTTAGTTTAGTTTATTATTTGTAGTGCGCTCCAGACCCGAGGGTATTCAGGTGCAAGGCATAAGGATATTTAAAGCTTGGTTACAACATGAAAAAAAACATTTGTGTGCAAGTGCCGATTGGTTACATGTTGGCACAATCAGGTTGCGATGTATATAGGCAGGTACCTTGAGGCATGTGTAGATTTACAGGTAGTTAGATGGTGCTGCTGGTGCCTGCAATGTGGAGAGGGTAGCGGGCAGAGTCAGCGGGTATGTGCCTAGATGTCGGCCTCTTTGAGCCAACTAGTGATGCTCTGGCGGAACTTGTGATAGGTTTGATCGATTCTTAGAGGGGATGGTAGCGAATTCCATAGGAGTGCTGTCTTGACCTGGAAGCTGCTGCCTCCGATTTTGGCACGTTTGTATCTGGGGACCCAGAGGTAGTTGGTGTTGGCGAGTCTGGTGATTCTTGTGGTAGGCTTCAGAGTGAATCTGTCGCAGAGGTAGCGGGGTGCTGCGTTGTTCAAGCATTTGTGGGTGAGGGATGCAGTTTTTAGTTTTATTTTATTGTGGGTGGAGAGCCAGTTGTTGGCTCTTCTGGTATTAGAGATATGTTCTCTCTTAGGGATACCTAAGGCTGCTCTCAACGCGTTGTTTTGTAGGAGTTGGATTTTTTTGATGGTTTGTTTATTGGCTCCTATGTATAGAGCGTTGCAGTAGTCCAGCCTGGATAAATTGCTGTCCTGTGACAGGAAGGCCTTGCCAGCTCTAATCAACTTGCATGTATATGCCGTGGCCGAGGCCAAGGCATTGACCTGCTTGTTGAAGGAGAGAGTGGAGTCCAAGTAGAAACCCAGAGTTTTAACCTCTTTGGCGACAGAAATAATATTATTGTCTATGTTAAATGCTGAGTATTTGGGGCTGAGTTTTTTGAGGGTCGAGGGAGTGCCCAGGATGATGATCTCTGTTTTGTCATCATTCAGGCATAGACCGTGGGTGGCCATCCATGCCTGGATGATGAGATATATCCTGTTCACCAAGGCCAAATCCTTGTCGTAATCACCGGTAAGCGGTAGGACAATCTGTGTGTCATCTGCATAGTTAGTGTAGGTGACACCCAGAAGGTCCAGGTTATCGAAAAGGGGCTTGGTAAAGATATTATAGAGGGTGGGTGAGACGCAAGATCCCTGGGGCACTCCGCAAGTTATGGGGATGGGGTTGGCTGCTGCCGTAGGAGAGAAGACTCTCATAGTCTTGTTGGTTAGGAAAGATTGTATCCATGCTATGGCTTCTTTGGAAAAGTGAGCTGCCGAGTCCAGGTGGCTGCATAGGACTCTGTGGTCGACCAGGTCGAAGGCAGCTGATAAATCCAGGAGTAGAAGGAGGGCTGATTTCCCTTCATGCCGGAGTTCATCAATCTGTGATTTAAGGTCTAGGAGGGCTGTTTCTGTCCCATGTTGGGGTCGGAAGCCAGATTGCCTGGTTCCTAGTAGAGTGTTGCTTTCTAATTATTTTTTGTATCTGGGAGTATGCCATTTTATCTAAGATCTTTAGGAGAAAGGGCACTGTGGTAATCGGGTGGTAATTGGTGAGTATTAGTGGGTCTAGGGTCTGCTTTTTCAGTAGAGGAAGCACCCATGATTCTTTGAGGTTGGATGGGATGGTATTGGTGGAGAAGGATGAGTTTATGACTTTCGTGATAAAGGGGGCTAGATCTCTGGCTGCATCCTTTATAAGTTGAGCGGGGCATAGGTCGCCTTGACAGTTGGTGGGCTTGAGAGATAGTATAGTATTTTCTGTTTCTTTTATGGTGACTTTGGAGAACTTAAATCTGGGGTGATTGGTAGGGTTACTTGGTTGCTCTAGGTTGATGTTAGTGGGTTTGTTGCCAGAGAGTGTGGCTTTTTTCTTGGCAATTTTAGTTTGAAGGGTAATGACTTTATTGGCTAGAGCTTGCTGTATGTTGGAGCACCAGAGTTGGTCTTTGATGCAGTTGTCTGGCACAGGGATGGGTGCTTTTAGCTCTTTGAGGATGACAAAGAGTTATTTTGTGCTAAAGTTGGCTTGGGCAATTCTGGTGTTGTAGGTTTCGGGTTTAGCTAGGATGATTTCTTTTTTGTATAGGGCTGTGATGGAACTGAGGTTGGCTTTGTTTTCGTCAGAGGGTTGTGCTTGCCAGGATGTCTCGCATTGCCATTTTTGTTTGCGCAATGATTTTAGTTATGGGGTGTACCATCAATTGAGATGGGCTTTGGGTTTGCTTTATCTAAGTTTGAGTGGGGCGATGGAGTCTAGAGATGTGGTCATGATGTGGTTGAATTCCTTAACCATAGCTTCGGGGTCCAGGTTTTCCGGGATGGCATTGAGTGTGGGGAGGATGAGGGGTAGCAGTTTGTCACAGGTAATTATTTTTTGTTCTAGGTAGGGATGGACGGCGCTAGAGGTGCGGGTGCCAGGGTGGGTTTGGCGGATGTTTAGGGTAAAGGTTATGAGGTGGTGATCTGTCCAAATCTGGGGGATATGGAGGCTATCATGGTGTTGCAGTTGTGGTCTGCTACCCAGTCCAGGGTTCTGCCTTTGTTGTGTGAGGGGGAGAGCACTCTTTGGGTGAATCCTTGTTCTGCTAGTATACTAGCCACATTGAATGCGTGTATGTCTTTGGAGTCGTTGTAGCCTAAGTTCAGATCGCCTAGTAGTAGGACTTAAGAGGAATTTTTTAGGTTATTTGAGATGATATTAGATATGTCATCTTCAAAGGTCCCAATGGGGCCTGGAGGTCTGTAGACCAGGTATATTGTGAGGGTCTGGATGATGCTTATGTTTATTTTGGCTGTCATGAGCTCACATGAGTTGATGACTGGGGATGGCACTAGTCTGAAAGGTAGATTGTTTCTTGTTATGGGTGCAATGCCTCCACCCAGAGTATCGGTTCTATCTGATCGCAATATGGTATAACCGTTAGGTATGGCCAGTGATAGGGCGGGTCTTGCTGCAGCGTGCAGCCAAGATTCGGTGACTGCTAGGATGTCTAACTGTTCAGAGTGGATGATGTTTGCAATCTCTGTAGCGTGTGCAACTAGCGATCTAGTGTTTATTAGGCCGCACCTGAGGCTGGGTTTGTTTAACTCAGGTGTGGTGGGACTAGCTGTAATTTGGGTCTTGGAGGGGTGGCTGTGGGTGGTGGTTGGAGTGGGCCTGTGTTTGGTTGTTCATTTGTTAGAGGATGCCAGGGTTCTAGCTAATGGTTCATAGAGTTTTGCAAGTCTTTAGCATGACAGGCAAGTCATTACCTGATACATATGTGCCAGGTAATGTTTTCAAGCATAGCACAGCCCTAGAAGACTTCTGTGTACTGAAACAAAGATTGTTTACTACGAATAAGGGTATTTTTCTATATTCGCAAACACATGAAATGACAACATAATGAGGACAATGGAAGGCAGAACACTGTTGCAAAAAGACACCAATCCAACAAGCAGCAGGGAAAGAAAACAACCCCTTTCAAGCAAACGTCTCACTAAATTAAACAGCTCCACCCACTGTACAAAACTGGCGTTGCTATGACTGAACTTAATTCAGCCTGCGCTCCTTATACATGACAAATGCAGCTGATGGATACCAAGGCCTTTCTCTAATATGTCTTCATTAGAAACGGCAGTGATCAAAGCTCGCTCTTCTCAGACCTAAAAAGGAGGACATAGCCTGCCTGTAATTAGTAGTACATTTCAACGTATTTTATGGGGTTGAGTGTTATTAATATATATATTTTACACATATTTAGACTTCCTGTAATAAAAGTGTATTGAGAAGACAATTTTAAATATTCCATTATTAATAAACAAATCATCACAAATAACACAAACAGTGGCGAATAAATCACCAAAAGCACTTCATTTAATTGAACTAATTTTCCACACATATAACTTAAACTGTACATATATCTATAACAAGATTTTAAAAAGAGGTTAACTATGCAAGATTTTGTTCCATTTCCACCAGGCCTCATACAAAAAATATGCAACCATGTGTGTTCCATCCTCCTGGCTAGTTGACGTACAAAGATGTTCAGCATGTGCTGGTGATCCTATACCATAATTGTTTAAAAGAAACGTAATTGATTGTCTTTGAAAACTTGCGTCAAAAGGGCATAAAAACAGAAAATTACAAACCAGTTTCTCTTGCAGTATTAAAAGCAGGACAAATGTCGGGAAGGTTATGATCCCATTTTTAAGAAATGTCCTTGCAGGGAGTATTCCAAATGTGAGTTTGATAAAAAAAAAATATCCACACTAAAACGGGTTGAAGGCGATCCCGCTAGGCTTCAAAGCACGAGGACTGTTTTAACTGTAAAATACTCTCTTGAGTTCCTTGTGCACCCAAATATCATTGGCTTCCTTTAGAGTTTTTACAGAGCATTAACTAACGCAACTGGGCAAATTCCAATAGTGAGACAAGCCAGTTACTGTCTGGGTATCCTTGACGTATCGAAATCATGGTATTGCACTGCTATCTAGGCAGGTCAATAAATCAGCTGGAGCTCCTTCTATACACTGATCCATGTGTGTTTGACCATAGGTTCACCCAGTAGACCACTGGTTTTAAGGACACCCTTGACCTCAAGCCTACCCAGCCCAGTTCAAGAGGAATTCAAATACTCAAGGTTACTCTGGAGAGACCCAATATACGTTTTAAGAAAGCTTTCTCAGTTATAACTGAAGATCTAACGTGCGCGTATCTCCACAACTCTGTCCCATACAGAGAGGTTTGGAGCGATTGCATTCCATAGATTTTAAGAACTGGGTTAATCTGCTGATTGCCAAGTGTATGTGCAACTCTCACAATTGCAGCACTGCTTTTGATTAGATTAGGATATTGGTATTACACTTAACAATTTGCCTGCTCCAGTTGCCATTTTCAGAGAGAAAAATACTCAGGTAATCCAAAAAAGTAACCTGATCATGAGGGAAGCCATTCAATAAGATTTTACCATTCTTGGGCAGCACCACTATTGCTCGGGCACACCATAATCTTAGTTTTCCCTCATTAATAACAATACCTTTTTTCTTAGTTCTGAGAAGAGATTTAATTGGCTAATAGCGCCGTCCACATATAACCGAATACTTGTATGAACGGTTTGGGTATGTTTGACCGAATTCTATTTGGTCATGGCAAACTGACAGTAAATCAGTTTGGCTAGTGCCCAATTTATTAATATATTTTTTTGTCCCCCGCCTCCACTTTTAAGGAAGGGGGCAAACCCCTGAACCCTCAAAATGGCAAAATACCAACCCTGCATAGCGGGGGAAACCCCCAGAACCCCTCTTCTCCAGGGATGGTATTTTGCAATATATGTGACCAAATTGGGCCAAATGGTCATTAAGTCAATTGTTTTTGGTCAGATAGGCTAATGCCGTATGAACACTATTCAACATAGGGTTATCAGCCAAATAATTTGCCAAAGATGTTTCAATATCATTATACACAACCAAAGCGATGTCGAGGCAAGAATGCAGCCCTTCTTAGCACCTCTCAACAGCGAAAGGCATCGTGTGCTCACCGCCCAAACCCCACCTGACAGATGTTTGATTATTCATGTAGCATGTAAAGATTGCTTTTAGTAACCGTCCCGGATCCCCAAATCCATTTAAATACGCCACAACAGGGCTCTTGGGATTCTGTCAAAGGCATTTCAAATTAATAAATTCAAAATAGAAATGCATGTTTCAATATCCATAAGTATAGCCTAAAACCCTTATCTATTGTACTTTGGCCCCTTTGGAAACGGATGTATACGAATTGTTCGAACTACAATTGTTCGAATCACAATTGACCTTTGCACAATTGACCGAATTGTGAAGGTCAATTGTTACATATCTGCGGCGGGAACCCCCCGCAACCCCCCATTATATATATATATATATATATATATATATATAAAACCAAAGCAAAATATATATATATATATATGCGGTCAATTGTGCAAAGGTCAATTCGGACCCTTGACTTTCGATCAATTGGGTCATTCAAACAATTGTGTTCAAACAATTTGGGTAATACCTTGGAAACTGGCATGGAAAATAGAGATGAGTCTTTGATTCTCTATCCAGTCCTCCAAATGGGAGAGTACCATTTCTCCCAAATTCTTATTTGTGGAGTCTAAAAGAGATATTGGATGATAATGTGTTGGATTGTTTCTATCACCTTTCTTATAGATAGGAATTATTTTGGCCTGAAGCCATGAATCTGGGACTTTACCTATCAGAAGAAAAGCATTGGCCTATTTTGCCTCCATCTGGCGTATGCAGATAGGAACAAGGGGATGGAAGAGGATAGGGAAGAGTGATTAGGTGCCAAGACAGAGGGGGTAGAGGATGGCATCTGGGGAAATGTTTGCACTAGTTTGGATCCATGTAGGCCCTTTTAGGTGATCTGCCTAGAGACAATACCAAACAATCAGAATGTGTTTGGGATGAATTGGAGTGTATTTTTGAGGGAGATTTCAAAAGTAATAGTAAGTAAGCAAGAAGGATTTGGACACATGATTGGGCTTAAGATGTTTTCAAGCGGCCATTGAGGTATAGTTTCCTATTTGCTTTGGCTTGGATTTAAATGTTATTACAGCTCAGACTCCAGATTAGTAAATTCTAGGATTGCCAAGCCCAGAGGCAAGGGTGGCCCAGTCAAGAACAGACTCTGTAAACGGGTGAATGTCAGTGGATGACAAAAGGGTAAGAGCAGGTCAACACGGTCTGATTGACTAATTGAATACATTGACAGCCTGGCACCCTTAAAAGTGAAATGTTCTTATTGATTCTGTATTCGTATCCATCTAGAATTTTGTCAGCTCTGTAATCGTCTTCTATTTTAACAGCTGACATGAAATGGTACTGAATTGCAGAAGAGCAGAAGCAGCTCCTTTAAATCAATTTATAGAAGACCTGAGTAGGCATCCAAACAAATGCTCTGACCAAAACCAGTTGATCCACCAAGCTTATAAGTGTTTGGTGAATGTAAACATTATTCTCAAAAGAATGGCTTAGCTGGATGCCTAAGTATGTTAGGGTCTAGAGAGTAGTGACAAATAAAAGCCCTTTACAGCAAGCCCTCACCCCTTTTTATGTTACCATAATTAGGTGGGATGTGCAGGATTCCTGGAAGATGGATTGTAAATTTGCAGCCATGTCTGTCACCGTGGAGAACAGCAAGCATCATTGTAGCAGACCCTGAATGGTGCCTCCTTTTTACTGGGCATATTTATTTCTATATTTCTGTGCCATGTTAAGGCTGTGCATATATGAGGTTGGTGCTTGGGTGATGTGTGGATACTGTGAGAATCCTAAAGGTGCTCTCACATCTACTCCCCAGGGATCTTCTGTTCAGGTGGCCAGGGAAGGGCCATCTCTTTTGGATCACAACCCTGGGAGTGGACAAGTGAGGGAGGATCACCTGAGTGGTGGGTCCTCTGGGATTGGAGAGAGGGTGCCTGAATGCGAGACATGATATCCCCCCTTTCCTGATATTGACTTACCCTCCCCTCCCTTAGCCTTTATGGGCTATAGCCAATCAATCTATAAAAGGTAGAATCCAGAAGCACTTGAAAGTTGCAGTCGCAGAAGAAGATGAGAACTGAGGAATTGCTGTGCTGAGGAGCGAGAAGCTGAGGCGCTGGCACGCTGACAAAGATCCAAAGAATCTTGTTGAGGTGACTGTGTAGGACTAGGGGCCTCTGTGAGGGAAGGCGTACAGCAGGCGCTGCCAAGGAGCAGAGGCAGAGCCAAACACGAAGGCCAGCGTGTACTGAATAGAGCACGCAGAGAACTAACAAGTTGGTTTTCCCGTTAGGCGGAAGCTGCTGAACGGAGCTGCAGAGACCTGGTAAGTGTCGTAAGACACTAGGAACACTGGAGCGCTCCAAGAGACCTTGGAATTTGTAACGGTGCACGGAAGTAGTGAAAACTGCATTTATTCAATGCCGAACTGCATAAGAGGTGCTATTCAAGTTGGCACAACTTAAATTTACATTTATTGAAAGCCAAACTGAATGAAAGGTGCTATCCTGATGAATACAACCCAACAGTACATTTACTGAATCTTGAGTGACAGGAAATTCGTGGTTTGAGTGAATCCAAGTAAATGTTACATCTATGGAAAACTGAATGAAAAGAAAACTGTTACTTGATTAGACTATGAAGTGCTAAAGACTGCATGAACATGCTGGGACAATCGAATATAGCAAGTAACCCAATACCAGAAAAGCACAGAAAAGCACCTTTAGAATAATCTGAAAGTGAAGAGTTGTTTTCAATATTACTGAATAACGGCTTTGGGGAAACGTATGTTTGTGTGACCTGTGATGGGTGAACTGTGTTGTCTGACAACTGCGACTAGACCAGGATGTTTCCTAACACTGACATCACCAACATCAAGAGTCAAATAACAGGCAAGGTATGTGGTTGCTGGTTGAGTGACTTGCAATGGGTGGGTCATGTGGTCTGAGAACTGTGCCTAGACCAGAAACTGCTACATTACACGGCCTGCGGTAGCGTCCGTGTAGGCATGGTTAAGTTGCTCATCTCATAGGAAGAGCACTTTTTAGGTGGCTTAAAACGTCGTTCCCCCTGGACAAATCCTCACCAAACTTTAAAAATAAAGTGTCTGCCCCACTCTGAAATTGTCTGGTAACTTTGGTAAGGTTTCGTCAAGGGGAGGCAAAGTTGTAGGAGGATCCCAACATTTAGTTTTTTTCCATAGACTGAATGGATAAAAACTTTGCTCACGCCTACAGCCCAAACCGCTGGACGGATTTTAAGCATATTTGCGGCAGGAGCGGCGGCTTGGTCCCGAAAGTGTGCTTTTATAAATTTGGTGGAAATTCGTCTAGTAGTATTTTTTTAAAATGAACAAAAAGTATGTCCCAAAAAATGAGTGATATCTGGGTTTGGTCCTCGGACCCATTTCCCTGTTCGGTCTGCGGACAGGCACTCGATTGGCTTAGAGGGTGAAGTGATGTCCACGGACATCGGATGCATCCTCTGATTGGATGGTGAAAAGCGTGAAATGCGTCAGATTTTTGGAAACGCCCGCCGTGTTCAATTCGCGGACTTCGGCCGATGTCCGCGGACATCGCAGTAAAAACATATAAAAAAACACAACATTACACTTGCCAGACGTATCAAACAATCTGTGGGGAGGTGAGCAGTGATGTGGATGGGATGGGATGGGATATGGCCATAAAAAGCGAAAAAACAGATATTTTTTACTGTAAAAGTATGCAAACGGTCCAGGTGTTCACGAACAGTCCTGTGAAGTTCAGGGACACTTCAGATGTTCGGGAGCAGTTCTTGGTTGGCACCACTCAATGAAACTGCATGACATTTTGGAATTCTATTCTAGACCTGGTACTGAAAGGCTTTGCAAAGTTTGGTGGGATTCTGTAAAGTGGGGGCGAAATTAGAGGGGGGTCCCAAAATAATGTAAAGGCTTATAAATGTGGTGCCATTTGACGAATCTGCACAAAAGTTTGCAAGCCGATTTTAAATCCAGATATACATGTTCTTGCAAAATTTGGCCGGATTCTGTCAAGTGGGGGCTAAATTAGAGGGGGGTCTCAACATTTTTAGATGGCTTATAACTTTGTTGCCATTTGACGAATGTGGACAAAAGTTTTCAGAAAGATTATAGACCCAACCTTGAATGTTTGTTTAAAGTCTGAAGGGATTTTGTGAAGTTTTGGGCTAAGTTATATAACTATTGTATGTACATACATTTTCCCACTTTTGAAAAAAAAAAACATGGGTGGATTTCAAGCAAACTTGTTTAAGGAGCATTGGCAAGGATCTGAAAGCATGGTTTAGCAAACGTGCCTGTGTTTTATTTTTTGACATGTGTCATAATGTAGGTACAAAAAAATAGTGATAGACCTTTGGTGACTGAGGTATAGCCTCTGGCCATGGGCAGTGGCCAGATTGTCCGGGTCATAGAATAAGGTCATGACCCAGATAATCTGGCTTCTGGCCAGGACTGCGAGGCATGAAAAATGGTGTTAAAGTGGCCATGTCCGCCTGGCACTGGCAATGTGATAAAGTGATTCAAATGTAGGATAGGTTTGAAAGGGAAACAAAATTTGCTCATGGTAATATGGTCATAGGGTTCAGACTTTGCCTTCTGCAGGGTCCATGGAAAGGGAGGAGGGTCTCTGTACTGAGCCCCACCTTCTCTTTCCATGGTGGCCATCTTGGAAAAGGATTTTCCTTACTACAGCGGGACACCAAAGGAAGAAAATCTATTTTTTAGCACTCTGAGTTCTCGCTTTGGGAACCAGGGGTGCTAGTGGCCTTTATCCACATTGCAAGAGCTGCAATGGAGGATAATGGTCTGGAGCCCTCGCTATTTATATATTTATGTATAACGCGCCAAAGCCCACAGGCATCAGGGCACACACAGACACACTTCGCTTGGGCCGATAACTTGGGCTGCCAGGCCGTTATCCCCTGTTCCAGTCCCTGGAACGGTGAATGAACGTCATATTATTCCCATTAGCATAACACAAAATGCTAATGGAAATGTTGGAAAAACATATTGAGTCTATGTATGGTCACGTGGCACTGTCCAGAAGGTCCACAGTAACGTCAGAGGTTCTCGGACGTCAACAGAAGCAAAAACAGTGGAAAAAGTATAAAAGTGTTAAAAATGATGCTAGAAGGTGGGAGTTTTGAGGTGAAACATTATAAATTGGAGAGAAGTGTTGCTATATTGGGGTAAGTATGATATTAGTAACTTGTAGGAAAATAGCATGCACTGGTAAAAACCCATGGAATTCTCTGAAAAAAACTTTGTTAAAGAGACGTTATCTTTGATGTCCTGGGTGTTAGTCTCAGCAGTGCATGGTGGTAGCACGAGTTATGGTTGCTTAGCTTACCATAACCGGTGAATTTATGAGGTTTTTTGGTTTTACCTGTAAACATAACGTCCCTGTAACAAAGTTTTTCCAATTAATTTCATAGGTTTTTATTAGTGCAAAATCAACATAAAGCCCCCTTAACTACGTTGTTTCATTGATTTTTTAAAAATTTATTTATTGGACATTTGTATGGCGCCTATACACAAGTGTTTCTAGGTGCCACAAGACAAGAAGAGGTTGGGGGGCATATGAATCACAAATTAGAAAAACTCAAAGAAACAAATACAGTTATATTGGCCTTGTGACAATCCTACCGTGCAAGAACAAGGACATAAATCCTTGTGGGGAAGAGGTAAGGTGGAACTGCAGGCATGGGGCAGCCCCAAGGGATGGGCGGGCAAGTGCTAGGTGGGCCAAGGAGGCACATGCCACGGGGACATATTGGAAAAGCAGCAAAGAAGTGTGTGCCCTTGGTAAAGCTAACTAATGGACGGGCCAAACGGACTGTGTATTCTCTTGTGAACTTGTGAACAAAGGAAGCAAGTCAACTGTTCAGTATAAAACTTGGGGAAGGGAACCCTGAGAACAAAAGAACTGGAGAGTGTTTATCTTGGGGAAGGGAGTCTCAAGATCACAGTGTTGTATGAACTTTATTTCATTTGAACTGGGGCAAGGGAACCCCAAGACCTTCTTTGGATACGAACTGTGATGCCAGTGAGCCTATAGAAGGTAACGTCAGAGCGCGTGTTCAAACCTCCAACAAACAAAGTTACATTGGAACTGTATTGAACTTGAGTACTTCTATTTTGTTGAGAACATTTCCCACTAGATTTTGTTGTAGTTGTGAGGACAAGCATAGGTTTTGACACCGACAGACTTTTGGTTTGCACTTGTGGACACAGACTATCCTTACATTTCTTTATGTGGGGAAAATCCCACCATAGTATAGAGTTATTTAGGCATTACACCATCCCAATCATTAATATAGCTTTGTTTGGAAATATATATCTGTTGTCTCTGTCATTTCTCTTGATACCATGCCTGTCTCACAATACGTGCAAATGGTACAAATGTTGCCCTAAATTGCAATCTCATGGGAGGAAAGGCATAGAAATAATTGCTGCTGTGCACCAAAAATGCTTTTGCGGGCCCCCATACAGTAACAAGAATCCTGTGAAGCCTAACAGTACGAGAAAGGAATGAAGTTACTTGGTTGTACGCATTAAAAGTTTAATAATATTGGAGACTAAGATAGGAAGAATAGGCTTGTTTTTGTGTGCATGTTAGCCTGCAGAGTAGAATATTTAGGATATTCTTGGTGGCGTATCTGGTGTTTTTGTGGGTAATGGTTTTCAGTTTGTTGTGAAGGACATATGGGGTTTTGAGGTGGCTGGCTTTGTATATGCAGAATCCTTTGAAAGCAATGCTGTCTGGTACTGGCAGACAGTGGAGCTGAGAGAGAGCTGGTGTGCTGTGTGAGTGTTTTCTAGGTGTAGAATGAGTCTTGCCGATGCATTCTGTATGCCTTACAGTACACAAGAGTGTTATTGACGAGTTTGGTGAAGATAGCAATCCTGCAATCCAGCTTGGAGAGAACTAGTGCCTGGGCTGAGGTATGGAAGTCGTCGGGGTAAAGGATGTATCTTACCTTGCATAGGAGGTGTAGCTGGAGGCTGCATGTTTTTGTGACAGCAGCTGTGTGGTGTGTGAAAGATAGGTGGGGGTCGATGGCAAACCCTAGGGACTTGACTGGTGAGAAGAGGAATATGTGTGGCTGTCTGTGGTGAGTTCTTTGCTACAGAGGGTGAGAATAAGTTTGGGACAGAGGGTGGGGGAGCAGAGGAGGAGGGAGTCCATTTTTGAATCAGTTGAGTTTTAAGGAGTGGGTGGACCTCCAGGTGGTGATGGGGAGAGACCGTGCAATGACATCAGACCACCCATTGTCAGTAACACAAATGTCCCGTAATTGAATTTTGTGGGAAGAAATGATACCCTATAACACTCAAGACTATCAAATCGTAGTCACCTCATATCATATAAAAATATATATACAATTTATTGGAAAAGATGGGTAGAGACGTGCCTGAGAGAGTGCTGTTCTGAGGTCAGGAGATTTGGAAGTGGATTTCTGTGTCGTCTTTGTATTGGTGAAAGTGGATGTTGTGATTGCTAAGAGTCTATCCAAAGGCCTCAATGTCTAGGTGGAAATGAGGGGAGAAACACAGGTATAAAAAGAAAGGGTATCTTGACAGGTTTGGGAACGTGATCTGCTAGAAATTTATTAAAATGAACCGCATTTCTGGGAGAAATGACATTACTTTAAATATCAAACAGTACAACAGTACCCAGCACCGCATGTGCACTGGACGGATTGAAAATCAGCCACACAGCCACAGCAAAAACATTGACAGAGCTATGTGACATTTTAAAATGATCTCATTGACTTGTGGAAGCAGCAATATGTACCACTATTCACCTGGGTGCGTAGCCACAGGTATTTCAGAGTGTTGTTAGATATCTAATGAATACAAATACCTTTCCAAACATTTTGAGAACAGTAGTATGCAACCACCAGTTCTCCAGAAGCATTGGGCTTCAAATCCCATAAGCCGCAGCCGGCATAGTCATTGGTGAAAAAATTCTAGGAAATCCAGCGCAAAACATCTGGAGAGCCACAGGTTGCAGAGCCCTGCTCTAGAAATATTAAATATATTGATTATATTAAGATGCCAAAATTAATCAATTATAGTGAATAATGTTTGATAATAGATGTTCCTGTTGGCGGGGGTGGGTGGGAGCCCAAGGTCCACTCAGAAGCCTGTCTATCATGAAGGGTCATTTCTGATGTTGCTTTTCTGGTCATGTGTTCTGGTCGCTTATCTGGTCATGTGTTCTTGGAATCAGTCCATCAGGAGAGGAGGCGTGGGTAGCCCCGAGGTCAGAAAAAGTTAGGAAGCAGGTCCAGAAGCAGGACAGCAGACTCAAGGGAGATCCAAAGGCTGGAACAGGCTAGCAGAGCTTCCCCGTGAAATCCAGCAGCATGAATTAGGGACCCTGCCCTCTGAACCGTACTTTCCTCCAGACAAACACCAATCTGATAAATTGGTTGAAGGATTGGCGGAGGGCCAGCTTGATCATTTGGTAAACCCTGGGCAGCAAAAGACATAAGGGGGGACTCATAGTTGGCAAATCTATTGAACATTGAGCAGGACTGGCAAATCTCCCTCTGCATCATCACTGTCAAGAAATGATGAGAAATTGGGTGAAGAGGGACAGGATATTATGGGTACTAAGTTGATAAGGCCCCATGGTGGAGGACACAGGATCTGATTCCCGAGCATCCACTGGTTTCTTGAGAGACTAGGACTGGGGGCGAAACACAAAAGCAGGTAGGGATAGGTGGGTTGCACTGGAACTGAGAGTGTAGGCAGAAGCTGATTGCAGACCTGAACAACATTTGTCCCAGTTATAACCTGATGCAAGGTGTGGAGAAAAGAAATAAACTGTCAAAAGTAAATGTCAAACGTACACTGAACATATGAAAAATGCATAAGGACAAAATATCGCCATATGTTTGCAACGATATTGAGGCATGGACCCTTCGTGGGGCACCTCCGCAACCCCTGCATTATTTTTAAATGTGCAGGGAACACCCCCGCAACCACTGCTCCCACAAATTATCCACCCCAAAAATATCGCCTATGGCGTTCCAGACGAACATATATACGGCAATATGTTTGGTGGGGATAATATGTAGATATACCATAAGGACAGCGCCCTCAACCTTGTTTTTGTTGCTTCAGCAGCAGCGCTGGTCAGAAACAGGGAGGCAGACAGGGAAATAAAAACAAGTGAAGGAAGGTGACAATGGTATTGACTTAAAGGGTGCCCAATTCATTACTCCTCTTATAATGTGTGGTAATGGAATGCAGTGAGCTCATGAAGGCCATTCCGGCCTTACGCTGATCTAAACTAAAGGTACAACAAGCCATATATTGGTGGCCTTGAATGGGTTACAAGACTGAGCCTTTGGTAAATAATTGACACATTTAACTGCATGCTGATTTCCTAGTTGCCCAAACTGGGGTGTTTACTTCTGTGATGTTTCCAAGTGGACCAAAGGAAAAGAAAATGTGCTGGATGTTTAGCGTGATCTCAGGGAGAACCTGGCTGGTGGTAAAATGGGTTGGACATTCCACCAGTAGTGGGATTATTGAGTTTCACACTTGTTAATAAGGAAGGTGTGCTGCATAAACTTGTTAGTAACAATGACATACAATAGTGTTGCAGGAAATGTTACATGGTTTGGCAGATTGTGGCATACAAGAGTAACCATTTACTTACTGCCTGTTTGTAATGGAATGGTAGAAAAGATACTTTGTGTCCTGAACAATTGCGTTCTGTGAGGTTTGGCCAGTGTTAAAAAGAAAGCTATAGATTTCATGGTTTGGTGCCTTCGCACAAATCAATGCTCAGCCAACAGGTGTCCCAACTTTGAATTGTTGATTGTGAGCAAGGTTGGAAACTATTTGCGTTCAAATGGAATATATTAAAGATTATGTGTAAAGACAACTGAGTGTTATTCAACGAGCAAAGAGGTCAGACGAAGGGTTTTTGAGAGTCAACATACATTTTAAATCCATGAGAGCGGTGATCGGGTGGTTTTGCCTTGGCTGACTTGGCAACAATAAGTAATACTGGTAAAGTTCTAGAATATGTATCCTAGTTGTATTTAGCAACAGTGTGAAGAAGGTTAGTGGTCTGCAGAGAGGAAATGTGCTGGAATAGGAAATGTGCTATGAAAGCCAGGCAACCTACTGGAAGGGATAGTCTTGTTTGCAGTGGCATGCTAAAAGACAAGGTAGGTGGCAGTAGATGTTCGATGAATTGCACTTGCTGGAAACAGTGGGGGGCTCCTGATATGAGAGACTTAGTTATGTGAAAGTAGGCTTGTTCACGAAGAAATGTGCAGATATGTTGGCTAGTCGAAATGGACTAGTTGAAATGGAACACAGAATTGCAGCGACAGATGCCAGATGTGATGGAGTCAATATCGGTTCTCGTAATGGTGAATACTGTGCATGGTTAACAATGGCTATCTACATAATTAGTCGATGGATATCTTCATCTTGATGTTATGTCCAATTTGTGTTAGGTTTGATATGGGTAAGATTTGTGAGACTGTAGAGTCTGTGCATGGTGACGGGTATGTTGGAGTGTAGATCACAACATATATATGGGTAGCGTGTGTTTGTGTGTGTCTGTGTGTGAGAAATTCATCAGAAAGACTATGATCTTTTGGATGCTTCGTGCATTTAGCTTGTTCATTGAGACCAGCATCTTGCTAGACTGATTAGTGCTGCTCCTAAGACAGCAACTAAAGCATCACAGTGATAGTGCAGAATCACAGTAAGTAATTGTGCAGGATGTGTATGCAGACCTTATTGTAATATTGCATGTGCAGGTGCAAACCAAGTACCTGTGGATACCAAAAGGAGTGTGCCCTCATTTAAATGGAGGTGTTACCCATGAAAATTAGGAATTCCTGTTTGCATTAAAGAAGCATGTGGACGTGCACAAGGATCCTGAGGAGATACATGTAATGGAAGGCAGACTATTTGATCCCGAGGAGACACACGTAGAGGGAGACAGACGATTTGATCCTAAGGAGACTCATGTAGAGGGCGGCAGACTTTTTGATACTGAGGAGATGCATGTAGGGGGGGTAGATTATTTGATACTGAGGAGATGCATGTAGGGGGAGGTAGACTATTTAATCCTGAGGAGACACACGTAGAGGGAAGTAGACTATTTGATCACGAGGAGACACACGTAGAGGAAGGCAGACTTTTTGACACTGAGGAGATGTATGTAGGGGAGGCAGACTATTTGATCCTGAGGAGACACACAAAGAGGGAGACAGACTATTTAATCCTGAGGAGACACACAAAGAGGGAGACAGACTATTTAATCCTGAGGAGACACACATAGAGGGAGGCAGACTATTTAATCCTGAGGAGACACACATAGAGGGAGGCAG